>NW_012112031.1:2375148-2376948 GCF_000951035.1 Colobus angolensis palliatus
TCTTTCTCTCTTTCTTTCTCTCTCTTTCTCTTTCTCTCTCTCTTTCTCTTTCTTTCTTTTTTCTTTCTTTCTTTTTCTTTCTTTCTTTCTCTTTCTTTCTCTCTCTCTTTCTCTCTCTTTCTTTCTTTCTCTTCTTTCTTTCTTTTCTTTCCTTTCTTTCTTTCAGATGAGGTCTTGCTATGTTGCCCAGATTGGTCTCAAACTCCTGGGCTCCAGGTATGCTCCTGCCTTGGCCTCCCACGTAACTGGGATTACAGATGCATACCACCGCCGAGATCCATAGTGTTTTATTTACCCTATTCCGATTGGGCACTGAGTTTGCATTTTAACCTTTGGCTGGTAGAGCAGGTTTCAGAGGCTCACAGAGAGGCTTCTGGCCAGGCAGAGCAGGTTCTCAAGCCAATCATATCTCCTAGGACCTCAGCCTCCCCACCCCCCAGGGGTTGGGGCAGACACCAGCTTGCCTCCTCAGTCACCAGATTCCCTGCCCTCCTGTGTGCAAATGGGTCAACATGAGGATTGCTTCAGACTGAGGATGAGCTGTAATTCGAGAAGGGTGGAGTCTGTGGAGCTGGGAATAACATCAGGCTTTATTAACCAGCTCCCTGTTGCTAGGCAGCTTTCATTAGCCAGGAAGGTCTGCCCTGCAGTGAGCTCCTTCAGGGAATGGCAAGGAGATGCTAATAAGCTGGGAGAGAAGCCGGTGCTAGGGAAGGCTTGCCTCTCCCCTGGGATATTACAGCCCGCGATGTTTCAGCACATTCTGAGATTTGGACTCCAGGCAGTCTTCATCCTGTCTCTTTTCAGTAAAAGGGATTCCTGGAGGCTGCAGCAGGAGGATCCCTTGCAGGAGTTCAAGACTAGCCTGGGTAACAAAGACCCCATCTCCACAAAAAGGAAGAGCGGGTTCCTCCTCCTTCCCACCCACAGGGAATGAATAGCTCATTCTCTTGCTGTCTCACCTCTGCCTTCCATCCAGAAATGATCTAGGAGGAAGAAGGGAGCTGACTACCCTCATTCTATCTTGGGGCATCGCGGAGGGCATGTGGGAGTGTTCATAGCTGGGACTTTGGGGTCACAGAAACCTGGGTTCACGTCGTGGCTGTGCCACAAAGTATGTAGCCGTGGTTACTCATCTCTGAGCCTAGCCCAGAAGGCAGATGTAAGGAATAGAAGAGCAATGCAGGCAATACACACAGCGTGGATCTGAGCATGCTGTAGGCGCTCAATCACATTCTACTTTGGATTTTGTTTTGTTTTGTTTCATTTTGAGATGGAGTCTCACTGTCTACTTTGGATTTTGTTTTGTTTTGTTTCGTTTTGTTTGAGATGGAGTCTCACTCTCTCCCAGGCTGGAGTGCAGTGGTGTGATCATAGCTCACTGCAGCCTCGACCTGGGTTCAGGTGATCCTCTCACCTCAGCCTCCCAAGTAGCTGGGTTTACAGGTCTACGCGCCACCACACCCAGCTAACTTTTTGTATTTTCGTAGAGACGGGGTTTTGTCATGTTGCCCAGGCTGGTCTCAAACTCCTGACCTCAAGTGATCCACCCGCCTCAGCCTCCCAAAGTGCTGGGATTACAGGTGTAAACCACCACACCACCCCCACCCCACATCTGCTGTGTTTTTGAAAGTGAGCTTAGTCTGGGCACAGTGGCTCACGCCTGTCATCCCAGCACTTTGGGAGGCTGAGCCGGGTGGATCATCTGGGGTCAGGAGTTCGAGACCAGCCTGGCCAAAATGGCGAAACCCTGTCTCTACTAAAAATACAAAAATTAGCTGGGCCTAGTGGTGCACGACT
>NW_012112031.1:2381308-2415915 GCF_000951035.1 Colobus angolensis palliatus
GTCTCGATCTCCTGATCTCGTGATTCGCCCGCCTCGGCCTCCCACAGTGCTGGGATTACAGGCGTGAGCCACCGCCCCCAGCTCTAACCGGGTCTTTGCTTGGACAGTCGATACGGGAGAGGGATTTCTCCTTCCCCAGACACTTCCTGGCACCTTGCCTGGGTTGCACAGAAGGAAATTAGGGACTGTGGAGCAAAGGGCAGACTGAGCATGATGCCTGGCTTCTCTCAGTTATTCCCTAGTTGTGGTATTTGCACAGGCTGGCTGGGAAGGTAGGCGAGGCCAACCCCGATGGCCACGCCACGATGGGGCATGCTGGGGACGGCCACTCCCCAGTTTCCCCAGCCTGGCTCCATTTGCGATCACCTAGGGAAGGTGGGGACGCAAATGACTTATTATCCCGGCAATTAGTCACACCACTGAGGTACGTGATCCCTGCAGGACATGTGCCACCTGCTGCCTTTCTGCCCTGTTCAGTGCTGCTTCTCTCCCCACTCTGAATGGGAAGTGCAACCCCAGGAAATGTCACCTCTTTTCCACAAGCACAGACTTGTAGCTGCAGCAGCCCAGGACCAAGAGACTGGGACAAAAGGGTCGTTCGCCTGTATATCCCAGGGCCACACAAGACCTCCAGGGACCAGGGAGACTAATCGTGGAGAGGAGCATGTGGACTCTTAAGCCAGATTTCCCCATGTGGGCCTCACACCTGTAATCCCAGCACTTTGGGAAGCCGAGGCGGGTGGATCACCTGAGGTCGGGAATTCGAGACCAGCCTGGCCAACGTGGCAAAACCCCGTCTCTACTAAAAATACAAAAATTAGCTGGGCGTGGTGGCGCATGCCTGTAATCCCAGCTACTTGGGAGGCTGAGGCAGGAGAATCACTTGAACCTGGGAGGTGGAGGTTGCAGTGAGCTAAGATCGCAACACTGCACTTCAGACTGGGTGACAGAGCGAGACTGTCTTAAAGCAAAACAAGATTTCCCCCTGTGCCCCATACGTAGGATAGGTGCGCATACATCTGTCAGGATGCACATGCACGTAAATGTACGGACACACTGTGAAGGAAGAGCTGTGCTTAAAACAAAACCCTCCAAGACCTGGGCAGTGAAGAGCTCCAGCAGGCAGCCCTCAGGAGGAGGAGGGGACCTGCCTGTTTCCCCAGCCCTGGGATGCTCTGGCTGAGCTGGCTGCCCTCCATTGGCCCCCGGGGCTCTCTCTCCCTTCTTGACTTCAGTCCAAGAGAGAACCAAGCAAAACTCCTTCATAGGCAGGTGGTGGCTGCTAGTCAGTAACTAAAAACAAAGGCAAAAAAACAGGTGAGAAGTCCTATTTTCAGTAATTATTTCCTAACTCCAGGTTTCATGTTCTAACAGAACTAGTCAAAATAAACTTGACGGGGGCCGGGCATGGTGGCTTAGGCTTCTAATCCCAGCACCTTGAGAGGCCGAGACAAGCAGATTGCTTGAGCTCAGGAGTTCAGGACCAGCCTGGGAAATAGGGCAAAATCCTGCCTCTACAAAAAAAAAAAAAAAAAAAACGTAAAAAGTTAGCCGGGCGTGGTGGTGCGCGCCTGTAGTCCCAGCTACTTGGGAGGCTGAGGTGGGAGAATCACCTGTACCACAGAGGTCGGGGCTGGTATGAGCTGAGATTGCACCATTGCACTCCAGCCTGGGCATCAGAGTGGGTCCCTGTCTTAACAAACAAACAAACAAACAAACAAAAAAAACTTGATGGCCCTCAATTTCCCCGTTTCTAAGAGAGGAGCATCTCCACCCACTTGTGGGGCAGCCTTGGATCCTCTCTCCAGCACATCCTCTTCCTCTCGCTGTCGGGGAGAGTCCTGCTAAAACCCAGCTCCTAGAGGCTAGCTGTGGAACTGTGTCTGAACAAACAGGGTGAGAAGTCAGGAACTGACCTACACCCAGTGCCTCCTGAGAGCCAGACCCCGTGTCGGGAACTTCAGATCCTCTGTCTCATGTAACGTCTCACACTAGCCCTAAGAAGTCTTCCCATTTCACGGAGGATAAAACTGAGTCTCACAGCAAGTGACCGTGCCAAGCTCAGACCTCGTTCTGTCTGACTCGGTCTCCAGCACACCACTCACTGTTTTCAGTCTGTGTGAAAAAACCACCTCCTTCTCCCCTCAGTGTCCCTGCCCCCAACCAGACACACCTGGACATGGCGAAAGGGGCTTGGGCCAAGGTTTGGAGTCCTGGGTCCTCGCCCTGGTGGCTCTGCCACTATGTGACTGTAATCGAGTTTCTTCCCCTCTTTGGGCCTTTCTCTCCTCATCTGTAAAACAGTTAGCTTGGCCCGGCCTGGCGCAGTGGCTCACGCCGGTAATCCCAGCACTTTGGGAGGCCGAGACGGGCGGATCACGAGGTCAGGAGATCGACACCATCCTGGCTAACATGGTGAAACCCCGTCTCTACTAAAAAATACAAAAAAACTAGCCGGGCGTGGTGGCGGGCGCCTGTCGTCCCAGCTGCTTGGGAGGCTGAGGCAGGAGAATGGCGTAAACCCGGGAGGCGAGCTTGCAGCGAGCTGAGATCAGGCCACTGCACTCCAGCCCGGGCGACAGAGCGAGACTCCGTCTCAAAAAAATTAAAAAAAAAAACAAACAGTTAGTTTGGCCCAATCATGTAGAAGCCCCTCTGCGCCACACACACACACTCCTATTTTTAGAGTCTGTCTGGGCCCAGGGCAGCTCCCACCATCTCCCACCAAGCCCTTCTTTTCTTCCTGCAGGGTCTGTCTGTGGAAAGTCCAGACAGAGACTAAGCCTAACCCTAAACCATGAATGAATGGAGGGAAGTCCTCCTAGCATGGAAAAGAGAAATCTCTCTGTCAGCTGCTGGGCTCCTCAGTCCAGCAGCCACTGTCGGGTCTGAGCTCTGCAGTGACTTCATCAATATTTCAGCTCCTGCAGAGCCCTGTTTCTTAGCAACCGCATCCTCCATGCCCTCCAGAAAGGCTCCCGAGTCGGGTGCTCCTCACAGCCCCGTCCTGCGGGTGCCGTGCTTTGCCGTCGGGGTTGGAGCCGCTCACGCCACCCTGAGCAGGAGCTTTGGTCCTCATGATCCCCAGGGGTGAGGCCGCATACGGGAGGCGTGTGCACACCAGGCGAGGGAGAGGGACAGCTTGGCATGTCAAAGCTCTTCACCCCTGGGCAGGAGCCGAGGGACCGGGAGGGGAATTTTGGAAGGAAGCCGAGGTATCTCCCTGGCCTGCCCTTGGTTCTAATATGGGTCAGGGCTTGCCCTTACCCCTTGCCTCCCCACAGGTATGGAGAAGAGGAGCTTTTCTCCCGTTCCCCTGTCCTTCCCAGGCTTAGATGCTGTTTCCTTTGTGGCCTAGGTGCGGTGGAGGCTTGCCTCTTGCATCAGCTGAGACGCCGTGCTGCCGGCTTCCTGCGCAGTGACAAGATGGCAGCCCTGTTCACCAAGGTGGGGAAGACGTGCCCAGTGGCGGGGGAGATTTGCCACAAGGTACAGGAGCTGCAGCAACAAGCAGAGGGCAGGTGAGCCCTGGGCCAGCCCCTTCTTCCCTCCTTTCAGCTCTTCCCACTTGGCAATTGCTACTTCCTAGGATGGCCCATTGGAAAGTTGGCATCCTGGGCCTGTTCCTTGCAGGGCCTCTGGGTGAGGGATCAGCCTGAGGGTGGGGATTGGCTCTTTGTGGGCACAAGGCTCTGTACCCCTCCTTCAGCTGCCAACCCCAGTCAGTTCTCTGTGCTCCCATCTTGGGGCACCAAGCCCCACTCCCGATGCCCGCATTCTGGGGTTTACCCCTAGACCACTGCACTCCTGGAGCCCTCCCTGCCTTTGCAGGAAACCCGCAGGGGCCAGCCAGGAGGCGCTGCGGAGACAGGGCTCAGCCAGCGGGAAGGCTCCGGCCCTCAGCCCTCAGGCCTTGAAACACATATGGGTACGCACGGCACTCATCGACAGAGTTCTGGACAAGGTTGTGCAGTACCTGGCAGAAAACTGCAGGTGACTCTGCCCCGTCCCCCAAGTGACTGCCCCATCCCTAAATAGCTGCCCCGTCCCCCGAGTGGCTGCCCGGTCCCCCAAGTGACTGCCCTGTCCCCCGAGTGGCTGCCCCACTCCCCCAAGTGGCTGCCCCGTCCCCCAAGTGACTGCCCCACTCCCTCAAGTGGCTGCCCCGTGCCCCAAGTGGCTGCCCCGTCCGCCAAGTGACTGCCTCATCCCCCAAGTGGCTGCCCCATCCCTAAGTGGCTGCCCTGTTCCCCAAGCAGCCCGTCCTTTGACCCGTCTCCCAACAGTCCCTCAGCCCCAGCCCTCAGGACACTTGCCTGTCTGTGACAGCCTGTGGGCAGCCCTCCATCTCCCCATCCCCTTCACTGCCCTCAGGGCATTGGCCATGCCAGGCACCTCACGAAGCCCAGTCCCTGCAGACTCACTGTTTCTTGGTGACTGATCTGAATCTGGTCTTTGTGGGGACATCCCTACCTGGTGAGCCTGACTGCCCTGGAATGAGTCCTGGGGCCTCGGCAGTCACACTGTCTGTCTCCTGGTAGCAAGTACTACGAGAAGGAGGCATTGCTGGCAGACCCTGTGTTCGGCCCGATCCTGGCCTCTCTTCTAGGTGAGCCTGAGAGCACAGGGGCCTGTGCCAGGCCCACGGTGGGTACGGTGCTGGGGGAGCATCGTCTGAGCTGGCTGTCTCTGTCTCCACAGTGGGACCCTGTGCCTTGGAATACACTAAGCTCAAGACAGCTGATCACTACTGGACTGACCCCTCTGCTGATGAGCTGGTCCAGAGGCACCGCATCCGGGGTCCGCCTACTCGCCAGGACTCCCCTGCAAAGCGCCCAGCCCTGGGGGTAGGTGCCCCCTTCCCCACCCCTCGGGCTCATCTGGGCTATGCCCATGGGCCTGTAGGGACGGGAAACTGGCCTCTCTACAGGACAGGCCTTGGAGATGCCCCCAGATAGCGGCCACCTGAGAAGAGCCTTCTCCACACAATAAAACTTAACAGAAATTCCAGGAGCCCATGCTGGTCCGGGCTGGAGAGCAGAGGGTGGCTGGGAGTAAACCAGGGGCAGGAAGGACCCTGGGGTCAGCTGGAGAGGGTCAGCATAGAAGCCTGAGGGTTCTCAAGCCCTGAGACCAGTTTCCCAAGACCGGAGGCTGAGCCCTGATGGTCCCCACAGATCCGGAAGCGGCACTCCAGCAGCAGCGCGTCGGAGGAGCGGCTGGCTGCCTGCGCCCGCGAGTGTGTGGAGTCCCTGCACCAGAACTCACGGACACGGCTGCTCTATGGCAAGAACCACGTGCTGGTGCAGCCGGTAGGAAAGCTTCTTCCTGCCACCCCTCCCCGCAGGTCCCAGAACCAGACAACGGGAAGCCTCTAGCCATGGCCGTTCCTTTCCTGAGGAGCTTGACGAAAGAGAGCCGGGGAGATTGGCCCCAGCTTCCCAACTCCCTGTTTCACACGCCTCACGCCCAGCCTTGAGCTGGCAGGGGCAGCAATGGCAGCCAGCAGGCGAGGGGAGTCCACAGCGTGGGTACAGCTGGCCTGGAATGGACCTGGCATCCAGGAGGCTGGCAGGAGAGGGCCAGTGGCACCAAGCTGACCAGGGAAAGGACATGCCCAGAGCTGCTGCCTAGGTCCTGTTTTCTCGTGCTTCTGCCCAGCCCCTCGTCCAGGACCCCGTGACTAGCCCAGCTTTGCTTCCCCTCCTGCCAGTGGGAGCTCACTTTTCACAGGCCGTCCCCGAGAGCCTCTCAGCCCTTCATCGTCTCTGTCTTCCGGTGTCTCCCGCTGTAGAAGGAGGACATGGAGGCGGTCCCTGGCTACCTCTCCCTGCACCAGTCTGCAGAGAGCCTGACTCTGAAGTGGACCCCCAACCAGCTAATGAACGGGACTCTGGGGGACTCCGAGCTGGAAAAGAGGTGGGGGCTTTGGGACTCGCTCCCAGGAGCCAGGGCAAGGAGTGGGGTTGACCTCAGGCAGGGGGATGGAGAAACGCTACTTGCTCCAGGAGGCCAACCTCACTCTTTATCTGGATGCCAAGAATAGCAGGGAGCGGCTGCCCGGAGTGGTTCCCAAGCTCTCTAGGATGGAGCCAAGCCTGGCCATGAAGAGGTTTGTCTGAGCCAAGCGCTCAGCGGCTGAGACCGACAGCTGTCCGTGTGCTGAGCGGGCAGCACGGATCTCGGGTCATGGCTGGCTGTGTGCACTTCTTGGCTATGGTCATCCTATCTTCAGGGTAGTTTCGTGGGGTGGTAGGGACCAGGAGACAGAAGGAAGGAAGGATGGCAGGTCTTTGGACACAGTGACAGCAGTCCGGTTCCTTTCTAGCGTTTACTGGGACTATGCCCTGGTGGTGCCCTTCAGCCAGGTGGTGTGCATCCACTGCCACCAGCAAAGTAAGCCTGCCTTGCCCTCTCTCGGGTGGGAAGGGAGAGGCTGCCTTCCACCAGCCGCGCACCGTGCATGGGGCCTGTGAGACTCCTCGTCCTCCTCCCATCCCTATTAATGGGGCTCCCAGGCCATGCTGTGGCCCAGCCATCTGCCTCCTGCCCAGCTTGGGGGCGCTGGCCAGCAGGCTGTGAGAGCCGACGAGAGGGCCTCAGCCCCACTCTCTGCATTCACCCCCAGAGAGCGGCGGCACGCTTGTGCTGGTGAGCCAGGATGGCATCCAGAGGCCGCCGCTGCATTTCCCCCAGGGAGGACACCTGCTGTCCTTTCTGTCCTGTCTGGAGAATGGGCTGCTGCCTCGAGGACAGCTGGAGCCCCCGCTGTGGACCCAGCAGGGGAAGGTAACTTGGGTGGGAGGCTTTGGGGGAAGGGCTGTGTGTGGGGGTTCTCTGCCCGCCTTCCCTCCTTCCCCACGTGGAGTTCTTAGGAGCAGCCTTGTGTGGAATCCTGGATGAGACTCTACTCTAGACAGCCCGACCACCTACGCCTCCTTCCACAGGGGAAGGTGTTCCCCAAGCTACGGAAACGAAGCAGCATACGCTCCGTGGATATGGAGGAGATGGGCGCGGGGCGGGCCACCGACTATGTGTTCCGGATCATCTACCCCGGCCACAGGCATGAGCACAGTGAGTGTCCCGAGCTTCATCCCTGGGGAGGAGAGGAAGATGCTCGGGGAGGCAGGGAGCGCAGCGTCACCCAGGAGGGCAGCAGGCAGGGCCCACCGACCAGGCCAGGTTAACACTGGAGGCTCATCGCCTAGCCTCTCAGCTGGACCTTGTGCCCACAGATACTGCCTTTGAAAAGGCGTGTCTCTTCTACCTAGCTCCCTCCCCACTTCTCCACCCCAGGACTCTCGGCTCGGCAGACCTAGGCGGCACTACACAAGATTCTTAGTTATCCTTTTGGACCCTGTCCAGGGGTAAAATACGTGGAGAAACTAGAAGTAGAAGGTGGGGAACCCTCCATTGCTCTTCACCTGCTCCCCGACCCCCAGAAGACAGCCCGGGTATGGGACCAGCGCTCCTTTTTTGGTTTTTTTTGAAACAGAGTCTCACTCTGTCACCCAGGCTGGAGTGCAATGGCACGATCTCAGCTCACTGCAATCTCTGCCTCCCGGGTTCAAGCAATCCTGATACCTCAGCCCTCCGAGTTGCTGGGATTACAGGTGCCTGCCACCACACCCGGCTAATTTTTGTATTTTTAGTAGAGACGGGGTTTCACCATATTGGCCAGGCTGGTCTCAAACTCCTGACCTTGTGATCCGCCCACCTCAGCCTCCCAAAGTGCTGGGATTACAGGCGTGAGCCACTGCGCCCAGCCCAGCGCTTCTTTTTGGATGGTGAAAATTGTCCACTGACTCCCCTAGAGCCAGAGCCCTCCTCAAACCAACTACTGATGAGCGTTAGCTGAAGTAGCAGGTTGCATCAGAGACAAACTGGGGACTGCCTGGGGCCTTTAGGGACTGGCAGGTAGAAAGGTGGCTTGGCCCTTGTGGGTCCTGTCCCACCCTGGACACACACCCCTGGGGTCAAGGGGGTCCGTCTGTCTGTGTGCATCTACCAACACCAAAGTTCCCTTTCTGGTCAGAGTGCTGCTGCTACCCCTAGGTTTCTGTGGGCCAGACTTGCTTTTCTTACAAGTCGCGGAATTTCTTAAGGTCGCGGAATTTGCCAGCCCAGAGCGTTTATTGCCAACAAGAACACCCGCTCCCTAAATTTCCTAACTTGTGCCAAAAAATTGTCAACAAGTTGTGTCTGTATTAGGGACCAGACTGCCCAGACTGCGCACTCAGCCGCAGCACAGACAGCTCCCCCAGGCTCAGAGGGTACACAGCATGGGGATGTTCCCCGCTCCCAGATGTACCTGACAGGGAGACACATCTTTGGCCAGAATGTGTTTCCACACTCGGTGCTTAATCTCAGGCTGTTGCTTGGTTTAGCTGCTCCAGTCTCTGCCTCCCCTCTTCGATCTTTGCCATTTCCCAGTCCTGGTCACTTCACTTCAAGGACCGTCTCCCCAAGGGCAAGCCAGGGCACCAAGAGGCTGAAACTCCACCCAGCGACGCCAGCTCCTCGAGGACAGCTCTGGGGACACCCTTTCCTTTCCCTGGGAGGGAAGAAAGTGGAATTTATAGTCTGGAAAAGGGGATTTGGAGTAATCTTCAGATTTGGTCCAGCCTGAGAGGAGCCAGAGAATGATCAGGACCCATCTGCCAGCCGTCACGCCCAGCCTGTGCGAGGGCCGATGGCCTCCTGGCCTGCCAGCTCGTTCCAAACAGTCCCGGTCGTCTTTCACATCCCCCTACCTCCGTTCTCTCTCTTCTGTTCTTCCTAGAGAGGCTGCCTCCGAAGAGTGAGGCTCTGCAGCTGCCCCAGCCCCTCGCCTCCTTCCACACTGTCCCAGGAAAAGCATCCAAAGAGCTTTCTGGTCCCCTCCCTTCCCCTCTTCTGTGCCCTGCAGAACCACGATGACCCCGGCCTCCATTCCACTCCCCTTAAGGAGGGAGTCCGTCCTGCCCAGGGAGGAGGGTCCTCACGCCTCTGCCTCTCGCTGTTCTCTTTGAGCAGTCACTATTAACTACCACCACCTAGCGGCCAGCCGCGCGGCCTCGGTGGACGATGATGAGGAAGAGGAGGATAAACTGCACGCAATGCTCTCAATGATCTGCTCGCGGAACCTCACAGCTCCCAATCCGATGAAAGGTTTTTATCCCTCCCTCTCCCTGACCCACCTCATCCCCACCCTCCCTCCCGGGCCCACCTGCCACCCACCACAGGGGCGCGAACGGCAGTGTTGGCATTAGGGGACTTGCACCCGGGGCAGATCCCTTCCATCAGGGGGCAGATCAGGGAGGGCAGAAGGAGGCCAGACAGGTGCTGGCAAGTAAAGGGCCTGGCCCAGGGCAGGCGGCTCCAGGCTGCGAGGAGGGCCCTTCGTGCCTGAGAAGGAAGAGGATTTGCTAATAAGAAGGTCTGATTATCTAATTGCCTCCTGGGCCCCCTGAGTGGCTCTCTGAGCCCATTCCTCCTCCAGGGGTCAGGCTGGCAAATTCCCACTCTTTCTGCTGATTGGGAGGACCAGCCTCTGGGCCTGGTGCTTCTGACTCCTGACTTAACAGAAATAGGACGGAGGTACCGGGTCCTTACTGGGGCAGGGGCAGCAGCTTTGGGTCAGGCAAGGGGTTGAGGGCTGCCATGGGAAGGGCCCCAGGGCTCAGTTTCCCCGGAGGCCTGCGGGCCCCAGCAGGCAGGGCCTGGTGCTTTGGCATGAAATCTAGAAATAGCTGCAGCATGGTGTCCAGGAAGGGGCCAGGCTCAGGGCCTGGCAACATGAACTCCCGCCCCAGATATGCCCCTGGTTCACTGTACGGTTTTGAGCAGGTTCCTCACTCTCCCAGAGCTCCGTCTCTTCGCCTGGGCCAGGGATATAAGACAGCTGTGCTCCTGCCCTCAGGAACCTCAGGGTCCATGAACGGAGAGGTCCCCTTTGTTGGAGGTGATAGCGTGGTCCCCTCAGCCTCTCAGGGTTCCTCTGCCTACCACCCATCTTTCCCAGCACAGAGCTGGCTTGGTACAGCGGGAGCCCTACTCTTTTCAGCAAGTAATCAGCCAGGCGACCTCTGAGGACTGGGCTGGGTGCTCCAGGAAGGGGTGGGTAGGAAGAGGCTGAAGCCAGTTCTCCCAGAGACGAGGGGCGCTTCCCCATCCCCACCCATTCCCATGCCACACAACCAATTGCTTCTCCCTTTCCCGGCCCCTGCAGAGGATGCCCTCAGAATATGTCACACTCCCCTTAGGCTTCCACAAAGTTCTGCCGGGAAGCCCAGTTCCTTAGCCGGCCACTAAGCCAGTAATGGTCTCCGGGCAGGCAGGGCGGCCTGGTCTGTGTTAGAACACACCCAGCACACCCTCCGCACACGCTGCCAGCTGCCCCCCTACTGCCAGGCGCCTGCCCTCATGCCCACCCTCCCTCCCAGCCCTTCCAATATGAGCCTATAGGCCAGGCCTAGGGAACATCCCGCTTCTGATGTTTATTGCCTGCACACACCCCTGCCATCTGGTTCCTTGCAAACCTGGACTTGGGGCTGTTGCCTATTTACAGTGGACTGACTGAGCAGTGTGGGAAGGTTGAGCTCTGAGGGCACCCACAGAGCTGCTTCTTCCCCCACGAACTGGTAGTCAGGCTAGAGACCGGAGGGTCCTAGCAGAGCCCTTGACAGACTCGGTGATAGAAAGCCTATCCCTGACTAGTCTCAGGGTTGAGGCCTCCAGGATCAGAGAAACTTCCAGGCCCACTTCCAGGGGTCCAGAGGCCTCAGGGCTCATCTGTGTATCCTCTCAAGATCTCAGGGGCTAGGCCAACCCAGTGTGGAACTTCTGGGCCCCTAATACTTGGGAAAGGAGAGGAGGCGTAAGAGCAGAATCAGCAGGCGGCTGGGGAGAGGGCTGGGGAATGGGGGCCCCCCACCTGCACTCCAGTCCATAATGACAACACTGTTGAGTCCGTTCTGCCAGCTGTTGCTTTTCAGGCCTGCCACATGCTTGACTTGTGCATGTGAATCAGTGGCGGGGTGTCCAGATTTCCTCTCCCTCCCTCCTCCTCTCCTCTTCCTTTTCCTGCTGCCTCCCCACAGAGCAGAGATGCTATTCACTCTAATTCTGCTCCAGGCCACGCACCTTTCACTCGGAGTCTTAGGGGCTGTGGGGTTCACCACACTGTTTTCATGCTTTATACTTTCCTCATGCTCAGAGGAGAGGGTCAGAGTCAAAGCCGACCCAGCAGACCCCCCCGTCCAGCCTGCGCCCTCACTCAGTCACGCCGTAGCCCCAGCTGTCTGCACTGGGCTCGTTCAGAGACCCAGTGTTCGAATGTGGCTGGTTCAGCTCCTTCCTGGAGGATTAAGGTGAAGAGCATTGACCCAGGAGACATGCCTTGGCTGGGCCTCCTTTCTGGGCATGAGCTTGGTTCCCTTTGCCCACCCCCGCCCTCGCCCCTGTTGCCCTCCCTGCCTGCCCGCCTGTTGCCTGCTGCCTGCCTGGCTGGGCCTCTTCCCACCCCGGCTCCTCCCGGGACTGTCCTCTTCTCTCCTTCCTGCTGCAGGGGCCTGAGCTGGGCTCCTGCCCTACTGCACCTGCACCCTCTCCTTCTTCCCAGAGTCTCAGGCATGGCTTGCAACGCCCTCACTCCCAGAGCCGCAGCCCCTCCTCACCACGTGTGTTCCCTTAATTTGCCTCCTGGTGGAGCTGAAGCGCCAGATATCTGCAAAACTCACGGCTGTGGGTCTGGGAAGAGAGCCCCGGCCAAGGCAGGGCAACCGCTGAGGGAACTGAAAGGGGCTCAGCTCAGCCTTCCCCACCAAGGCACACCCAGAGCTGGAGTCTGGCTCCCACCAAAGCCAGGCCCACGCCTGTAGCAGGCCACGGTGGGCCCCGGCCCAGGCTGAGCCAGCCAAGCAAACCGCTGGCGACAGGACCCCCCTCAGCACACACGGCTCTCCGTCCCTGTTCTTCCGAACTCTTCTCCACTCTCTCCCTCCCTCCTGGCATCACCCCCAGTGCTTCCACTTCCTCTCTCACTTGGCTTCATCTCTGTGGCTCACTGGACCTGCCAGAGTCCCCCTTAAGCAGTGCCCTGCCCCACTCGGACCCTGGAAACTCTCAAGGGTCTTGAGTTCTGATTCAGACCACCTGGGCTGGCTGAGCAGGCCCTGTCTGCTGGCAGCATAGCTGTGTCCAAGGAGTCATCTTCTGAGGCTGCAACTGGGCCTGTTCTTCTCTGTCACATTGGATGGTGGGCCTCGGTGCCCACCACCACCCCCACTCCTTCAGTGGCCTCGTAACCCTGGGACCTGTGGCTTCCATCCAGCTCGCTGGTGTTTTCGGGAGGCCGCCATGCTAAGAGCTCTCAGGCTAGGCAGGGATGGAGTAGAAGTCAGAAAGGGCCCGTGGGAGCTGGCAGCAGGAGTGCCTGGCCTGGGCACGGGGCACTGCTCACCCGTAGGCACTGGCCACCAGATCTAGACTCCCCTAGAAGAGTCAGGCCTACGGGCAGGTGACTCAGATTCCTCAGGGGCTTTGAACAGTGGGGACTCCCTGGACACCTTGAGCATCTCAGAGCTTGCCAAGAGGACCAAGCTGAATCCTTGAAGGCTAAGCTAGCTGGTGGCACTTTGGGGAGCTCAGGTCTTTGTTCCTTCTCTTTCTTTCCCTTCCCTCTAGAAAAGCAAGGGCTTGCTGGTCGCAAGATAGAGCTGTAGGCACAATCACCCAAGACTCAGTCCAAGTCTTTTACCACATGCAGAACGACGCCTTGCTGCCCCTCTCCAGGCTTGCTGGAGGCTAGGAAGTGTCAGGCGCCCTCTCTCCTTTACGTTTCTATCTCTGGGCTCTGGACCAGGCAGTCCCCACCTCTGTGCTTTTCCACCCATGGGTGACTTGGTTCTGCAGCTCTGGGCACAGAGGTGGGCATGCTGCAGGGTGCCTGGGAGAGAAGGCTTCTCAGGCCCTGACCATGCCGTCCTTCCTGCCCTCAGATGCTGGTGACATGATCGAGATGCAGGGCTTTGGGCCCAGCCTGCCAGCCTGGCACCTCGAGCCCCTGTGCAGTCAGGGCTCCTCCTGCCTCTCCTGCTCCTCCAGCAGCTCCCCACATGCAACCCCCAGCCACTGTAGCTGCATCCCCGACCGGTGAGTGGGCAGCGCTCGGCTCCAGCTTCCCGTTAGCGTGTCCGGCCACATGTGCATCCATCTTTCCTTAAAGGCCGTGTCACTTGCGCGACAGGGTGGCCTCTAGAGTGGGACAGACCTGGGTTCAAATTTCACTTTTGCCGCCCACATGACTGGCAAGTTACGGAGTTACCGTGAGCCTCGACATGTCTGAACCTCAGTTTCCTCATCTGTAAAATGGGGATGATGCCACTTGCTGCCTCCGGTACTTGTGAGGACGGAATGAGAGAGAACCCCAGCGACTGTCCAGAGTTGTGCCTGGCACATCATCGGCTCAGTCCCCATGAGCTCCCCTTCCCGGTGGGCACACAGACCCTGCTGACAGGCCGTCCACCTGAGGACACTCAGCAGCCACCTGCCGTGTGCCAGGGCAGTGAGTGAATGGCTTTTATGGGAGGTGTTCTCTTTTACCTTTACTTCGTCTTTTGTTTATTAATCTTGATAACCGTCCGGTGCCTCTCCCCATTTTTCACATGAGGAAACCAAGATTCACACAGGTGAAGTTCATTGACCAAGATCCCCAGGTGGTTGGGGCCAGGCGGGGGCCCCACAGCAGCTCTATCTGGGGTGGCAGGCAGGGACAGGGCGCCCACTGACGGCTGCTGGGCTGCGGCTCCTCCTCCTTGCACCCTCCCCAGTGCCACCTGCCCCCAGGACAGAACCTCCTCCCTTCTCTCTCTCCTCCCACCAGAGGGGCCGCGGCCCCTCCCCACTGAGCCAGCTTGTTCCCACAGGTTGCCGCTCAGGCTACTGTGTGAGAGCATGAAGAGGCAGATCGTGTCCCGGGCCTTCTACGGCTGTGAGTGTGGGGCGCGCTGGGCTGTGGCGGGCTGGGGGCAGGTGACCCTGGGTCCCAGCCCCCCGCTGCCCACTGCTGCCCACTGCAGGGCTGGCACACTGCCGCCACCTGTCCACGGTGCGGACCCATCTGTCAGCGCTGGTGCACCATAGCATTATTCCACCTGACCGGCCCCCGGGGGCCTCCGCAGGCCTCACCAAGGACACGTGGAGCAAGTATCAGAAGGACAAAAAGGTGCCAACCCTGGGGTTCCAGGGCCACAGGGCGAGGGGCTGGGGCGGGCAGGAGTGAAGGCTTCAGGGTAAAATGTGGCAGTGGGCACGGCTGACAGGCCAGGGCCGATGCCACGGAGTGACCGGGGTCCTGGCAGAATCTCTTGCATCTGGGCATGGTGCTGACACGGGAAGGGGCTAGACTGGGAAGCTGTCCTGCGTCCACATCGCCCTGTGGTCCTGGATAAAGCTCGGCCTCTCTCCGGGCGCCATGTCCTGCCCCATAAGGAAGGAGAGCAGAACGAGATCTCACCCCGCTGGGAGCCGGGGCACGGGAGGGTGTGGCCACCCCAAAGCAGGCTTTGCCTGAGCTTCAGCAGTCACCAGAGGCCCCGGCCCAGCCCATTCTCTGTGGGACGGGGCTCCCCGAGCTGGGCCACAGTGACCGTGGAGGCTGCACGGTCTTGACTGCCCGGGTCCCTCAGAACTACAAAGAGCTGGAGCTGCTGCGGCAAGTGTACTACGGAGGCATAGAGCACGAGATCCGCAAGGACGTCTGGCCCTTTCTGCTTGGCCACTACACCTTTGGCATGAGCAAGAAGGAGATGGAGCAGGTAAGAGGAGCCTGTTCCCATGGGGCTGGTGAGATGGGGAGCTGGGCCAGGGGATGCCAGGGAGGGGACCTTGGAAGCCTCAGCCCCTTCCCAGCCAGAAAGAAGCATGGCAGGGCAGCTCGAGCACCCTTACCCTGAGGCCCGTCTTGCGTCTGAGACTCAGGACCCAAGGTCCAGTGCAGGCCCAGCTCCTGAAGGGGAGGGCCTGGTGCACGCTTCCCCCATGGTCGTGGTGTGGTCTGAGTACAGGTGGATGCAGTGGTGGCAGCAAGGTACCAGCAGGTGTTGGCAGAGTGGAAGGCCTGCGAGGTGGTGGTGAGGCAGCGGGAGCGGGAGGCTCACCCAGCCACACGCACCAAGTTCTCCTCAGGCAGCAGCATCGACAGCCACGTGCAGCGCCTCATCCACCGAGACTCCACCATCAGCAACGATGTGAGCCACACGGGGCCTGGAGGGTTGGGGATCTTGGGGGCCACCCGCGTTTTATGCACAGTGATCCTGAGCACCAGCCTGACCTCTGGGAACTGGTGGGGCCCTGCGAGAAAGGCCTAATGTGCCTGTGTCTCATTTTCTCCAACTGGAAATGGCTAACTGTGCCTCTACCACCTATCTCTCTGGGTGTTGTAGGAATAAAGTGAGAGCGTGCATTGTGCTCCGTTTTAGCCAACTACGGGGAAAGATGGACTTACTGGGATTTAGGGACACCCTCCTCCTTGTAGAAAGACCTCAAAGCTGGCAACAGGCAGTGCTGGGTTCTAGTCCCAGATCCCCTACTGACAAGATGAATGTTTCTGGGCAAGAACGTCCCGTCTCTGGGCCTCAGTTTCCCCTCTCCACCCACATCCTCTGGCTGTAGAGGCTTCCTGAGAGCTGTGGGCCTGAGAACAGGGGAGCCCGCAGAGCGGCCCCGTAGGTGTCGACTGGCGAGATCCTTCCTCCCATACTGTTGCCTGTCGCTGCACAGGACTGTGCCAGGCTCGCTCAGAGCACGAGACTAGCTCTTTCCGGCATCACTCCTGCCTTTCCAACAGCAAGTTCTCAACTGTGACTGCCTGGCCCAACGAACACTGATAAGTTTCATTTTTAAGGACACTTTCATTAACTTTTTTCTTTAAAATTGCCTCTTTATTGTGTATTCTTGTTACTTGACTAAATCCTTACTAACATTAACAGAAAATGTAAGTTGAAGGAAGTTAAATCTAACTGGCTGGGTGTGGTGGCTCATGCCTGTAATTCCAACACTTTGGGAGGCAGAGGTTGGAGGACTGCTTGAGTTCAAGAGTTCAAGACTAGCCTGGGCAACATGGTGAAACCCTGTCTTTACAACAAATGCAAAAATTAGCCGCATGTGTTGGGGTGCGCCTGTGGTCCCAGCTACTTGGGAGGCTGAGGTGGGTGGACCACTTGAGCCGTGGAGGTTGAGGCTGCAGTGAGCCGTGATCCCACCACTGCACTGTAGCCTGGGCCATGGAGTGAGACCCTGCCTAAGAAAGAAAGAAAGAGAGAGAGAGAGAGAGAAAGAGAGAAGGAAGAAAGGAAGGAAGGAAGGAAGGAAGGAAGGAAGGAAGGAAGGAAGGAAGGAAGGAAGGAAGGAAGGAAGGAAGGAAGGAAGGAAAGAAAAAAGAAAGGAAAGGAAAGGGAAAGGGAAGGAAAGGAAAGGAAAGAACTAACAAGGCACATTCTCATTTCCCACATGCTTTGTTCTTAATCCCCTATTCAGGAACACATTCTCCCTCTCTCTGGCTTTGGGTTTTGTAAAAATCTTAGTCTGTGCCAGTGCCCGGCTGCTGAGCTCATGGACAGCAGTAGCCTTCCTCACTGGCATATTCGGTTGCCACAGAACTGTGGCCTTACCCAGCACTTCATGCTTCCTGCCCAAAGTAGAAACTGCTTTTACCGTCGCTTTCCCTACATGGTCAACATAGAGAAAGAAAAATCCCAAAGAGTCTCTGCGCGTCTCTTCTCTTCCCCGTGCCTTGTCCACAGTGGTGGACTGTGTCTAGTCGGTAGAATGTTTGCTTTTCCTTCTTACGTCTCCCCACCTTGCCTGAGGGCTGGTGGAGCTGACTAGGTCCTTGTCACAGAATGCTCCTGTCTTGTCCTGCTGAACATTCAATACTGAAAATAAGGAAAAACTTGTTTTTCCTAAAAGCTTTAGCCTTCCCTCCACCCAAGGTGTCCTGGCAGCCACAGCAGAACACTAAGGACGTTCTCCTGTTCTCATGACTTTAGGCGTTTCGAGCACCAGACTTAGTTCAAACGGGCCATTGAGCGTTCAGCCCTCTGGCTCCGTTTCTTCCCTTCAGTAGCCGCAGGAAGACCTGGAGCTGTTCCTTCAAGCAAGGCTGAAGGCGGTGTCTCCATGCTTGGCCAGAGGCTGCTCTCCGCCTGGCCGGCTGGGGCGGAAGCTGGCTTGGTGCTCCGTGGCGGCAACGGTGTGGGGGGCTGTGGTGGGAGAGGGGGTGTGAAGAGTTTTGCATTCCAGCTCCCTTCTGGCCCAGGAGGCTGCGGGAAGGTGCTAGAGTGAAGTGGAGCCGCCCTGTGTTCACCCACCAGGTGTTTATCTCTGTGGATGAACTGGAGCCCCCGGGACCCCAGGACCCTGAAGATTCCAGACCAAAGCCTGAGCAGGAAGCAGGAGCCGGGACGCCGGGCACCGCCGCGGTGGAGCAGCAGCATTCCGTGGAGTTCGACTCTCCAGACTCGGGACTGCCCTCCTCTCGCAATTACTCCGTGGCCTCGGGCATCCAGTCGAGCCTAGATGAGGGACAGAGCGTAGGCTTCGAAGAGGAGGACTGCGGCGGGGAGGAAGGCTCCAGCGGGCCCGGCCCTGCAGCTCACCCTTTCACGGAGCCCCAGGATCCCAGCCAGGAGAAGCCTCCTCAGGCCGGAGACCTGGAGGCGGGGGAGGAGCTTGCGGCCGTGTGTGCAGCTGCCTACACTGTGCGTACATGCTCCCCAGGCGCTGCTCCCAGCCGCCCCGCGGCCCGCCTGACATCCCAGAGCTGGGGAAGGGCTGGCGGGGTGGAAGGCGGGGTGCCCTGACTGCCCTGGAAGGGAGTTCTGAGCCCATTTCTCAGCATCCCCAGGGGACTCGCTCTGGTCTCGGGGTTCCCTGTTTTGCTGCATTTCTTGGGGCACATTCTGCCCCCAGCCTGGGAAGGGCTGCCCGGTCTCATGCCTGAGGGCCCTCCACTCTTCCAGATAGAATTACTGGACACTGTGGCCTTAAACCTGCACCGCATAGACAAGGATGTGCAGAGATGTGACCGCAACTACTGGTACTTCACGCCCGCCAACCTCGAGAGGCTCAGAGACGTCATGTGCAGGTGCCTTGTGGGGCGGGGCTCAGGGTGCGAGGCGGAACCCTGCCCCCGCACTCTGGCTCCCGCCAGTTACTCTGAAAGATGAGGTCCGGAAGGTGCCCTGCTCCTCCTCCCTGCTCCCGAATCACACTCGGTTCCCCCGCCTGGAGAGCTTCTTCCCTGCAGCACCCCTTCCCCGCCCCTCCTCATTCTTAGAGGTCACCAGAGCTCCACTTCAGCCGCACTTCTTCAGGAAGCTGTCCCTCATCCCCGCCCCCGCGGCCCGCGTACCAAGCATGACGGCTTGTCTCTCCCTAAGTCCTGAGTGCCTTGGGGACGCCCGTGGGTTGTTCCCCATTGTCTCCCTGTAGGGGGTGCACAGCACATGGCTTAGGGTCGGGGAAAGGCTGACTTCCGGGCGGGCGGCAGGTGGCTCTGGAGGCCTTTTCCCCAGGGATCCTGAGGGAGGGAAGAATGGGGCACAGCCACAGTGACTGCCCCTGCCTTTCAGCTACGTGTGGGAGCACCTGGACGTGGGCTATGTGCAGGGCATGTGCGATCTGCTGGCCCCTCTCCTGGTCACCCTCGACAACGGTGAGGGATGGGGGATGAGCACCTCTCCCGGTCACCCTAGATAACAGTGAGGGATGGGGGGACGTGGGACTGGGCGCCTCTCCTGGTCCCCCTCGACAATGGTGAGGGATGGGGGGACGTGGGACTGGGCGCCTCTCCTGGTCCCCCTCAACAACGGTGAGGGATGGGACGTGGGACTAGGCTGCAGAAGCTGGAGAAAGGCCGAGAGGGTGGCCAGGTCTGGAAGAGCAGGAATGGGAGCCAGCCCTGTCCCGAGTCTCCTGCCCTGCCAGCTTTACCCCGGTCTCCCCTCAGATCAGCTGGCCTACAGCTGCTTCAGCCACCTCATGAAGAGGATGAGCCAGAACTTCCCCAACGGGGGTGCCATGGACACCCACTTTGCCAACATGCGCTCCCTCATCCAGGTGAGGCCGGTTGCCACCCATGGGCATGGGAGCAGGCAGTGCCAGGCTTGTCCATCGTCCCCAGGAAGGCTAGGGAGCTTTCCAAAAACATACTTGACATAGAAACTTAATTTCTTTCATTTTAAAAGACGTGGTTTTGGCCGGGCTAGGCTGCTCAGGCCTGTCATCCCAGCACTTTGGGAGGCTGAGGCGGGCGGATGACGAAGTCAGGAGTTCGAAACCAGCCTGGTCAACATCGTGAAACCCCACCTCTACTAAAAATACAAAAATTAGCTTGGCGTTGGGGGGCGCCTGTAGTCCCAGCTACTCAGGAGGCTGAGGCAGGAGAATCGCTCGAACCCGAGAGGCGGACGTTGCAGTGAGCCGAGATTGCGCCACTGCACTCCAGCCTGGCGACAGAGCGAGACTCCACCTCAAAAACAAAAAACCAAAACCCATGGTCTCCATGTTAGAAATTGAGGAGTGTGTGTGTGAATTCTCGTGCCCATGAAAGTTCTGGCGAACAGTAGGGGTTGCTGATGACATCAGATACCCAGAAAATCGTATAACCCTAAAAATAAAGCAGCCCTGAGAGATGGGTGATGGGAGGGGTAGCAGGGAGCAACCCAGCCTCCACAAGGAGATCCGAGGGGGAGAGAGTGCACCGCGGGGCACGGGGCAACAGACAGACCCACTGCCAGGTCTGGGGATCGCGTGCATCCCTGGGCGTGAGCGGAGGGTGAGTGGTGGCCAGAGAGGAAGCATCGGCTCAGGGCTCTCCCTTTTCCCACCCACGTAAGATCCTGGACTCAGAGCTGTTTGAGCTGATGCATCAGAATGGAGACTACACCCACTTCTACTTCTGTTATCGCTGGTTCCTGCTGGATTTTAAGAGGGGTAAGAAGTGGGTTGGATCATGGGACTGAGGTTGGGGCAGTCCCCAAAGCCAACAGTTCTCAATCCTAAGTGGACCTTGGAACCACCTGGGGAGCTTTAAAAAACTACCAGTACCCTGGGCCCCACCCAGCCCCAGACTTATTAACTGTGGCTGCCTGGGCCTATGTGTTCTTAAATGCTCCCTGACCAGACACAGTGGCTCATGCCTATAATCCCAGCACTTTGGGAAGTCAAGGTGAGAGGATTGCCTGAGCCCAGGAACTTGAGACCAGCCTAGGCAACATAGCCAGACCCTGTCTTTAATTTCTAAAATAGAAAGAAAAAATTTGGCCGGGTGCAGTGGCTCATACCTGTAATCCCAGCACTTTGGGAGGCCGAGGCAAGCAGATCACTTGAGGTCAGGGGTTCGAGACCAGCCTGGCCAACGAAACTCCGTCTCTACTAAAAATCCAAAAATCAGCCAGGCGTGGTGGCAGGTGCCTGTAGTGGAGGTGAGGTTGCAGTGAGCTGAGACTGTACCACTGCACTCCAGCCTGGGCAACAGAGCCAGACTCTGTCTCAAAAAAAAAAAAAAAAAAGAGAAAAGAAAAAATTAAAAAGAAAACAAAATCTCCCAAAGTGCTGCCAGTGTTGACAATTGTAACTCTCATAGGTCATGGTTTGGGGAACTTTTTTCAAACCAAAGCATTCCTGAGCACCAAGATGGGAGGCCCGTGACGGAGCTGCCCGGCTGAAGTGCAGGCATAGAGTCTGTAGGAGCTCAGTGTGCAGAAATTACCCAAGAAAAGGACGGGGCCTTGGTATGGGGTACAGAACCCCCATTCTTGAGCCAGGCTGTGTCATGGAGAGAATCCCAGGACTTTGGCTCCTGAAGCTCTGACTCCTCACCTGGCTCCATTTAGAGGCCCATGAGCAGCCAGCCAGGCCAGCCAGTGTCAGCCCCAGCCTCAGCCCCAGCCCCAGCCCCAGCCTCAATCCCAGCCTTAGCCCCAG
The DNA here is from genome assembly GCF_000951035.1 of Colobus angolensis palliatus. Lineage (NCBI taxonomy): Eukaryota > Metazoa > Chordata > Mammalia > Primates > Cercopithecidae > Colobus > Colobus angolensis. The sequence continues at coordinate 2,402,279 of NW_012112031.1, forward strand.
AATGCGGCTGGGACAGGTGAGCAGCAGCCGCTTACTATCCCCAGAACTGCTGTACGAAGATGTGTTTGCTGTGTGGGAGGTGATCTGGGCAGCCAGGCACATCTCGTCGGAGCACTTTGTCCTGTTCATCGCCCTGGCCCTGGTGGAGGCCTACCGAGAGGTCATCCGCGGCAACAACATGGACTTCACCGACATCATCAAGTTTTTCAACGGTACGAGCTGCTCCAGCCGTCCCGGCTGCCGTGAGCAGGGGTGTGGAGACCCCCACCTCCCCCCTGCACACAGTTGGAGGGTTCTCAGGAATTCTGGGGGCCCTTCCCCAAAGGCAGAGATGTCAAGAATCTAGCAGAGCAGATGGAAACAGAGCAAGGTAGTCAGCCACCTCCCAGCCTGCTGCCCTTTCTCTGGGCCTCCCTACAGCTGTCCGTGTTTCCCCCCAGAACGCGCTGAGCATCACGATGCCCAGGAGATCCTGCGGCTCGCCCGGGACCTCGTCCACAAGGTGCAGCTGCTCATAGAGAACAAGTGAGCTGGGGCCAGGAGGCAGCAGCCGTACAGAGCCGGGACCTCGGGCGCCTGGGCTCCGGCAGGGAGAGGCGCAGGGGAATCACCACCCAGACCGCCCCCGCCACCAGCCGACCCCACCTCTGTTCCTAACAAAGTGACTGTGAGCCTGGGATCCGACTCCCGGCAGTGCTGACCCCGCAGGGCAAGCCAGGGGCCAGGATGCCCTCAGATCAGGGCCGGGATGGGAGCGGCCAGCCTCAGGGAGCAGCTGCCTTGGGGGACACACCTACTCCACTCCCCATGATAACGGGCTATAGTGGCCTGGGCCCTACTTAGCTGGGGTGGCAGAGGGCGAGAGGCTCTGCGCTGTGTCCCGTCTGAGGGTCCCTTTGCAGCCCCAATATATTGTGTGTGCACCAGCCCCAGCTGGAGCAGCCAGAAATGCTGCCGGTTTAGGCATATGTCCTGGGTGCAGGCCTGGGTCGCCTTCAGGCCGCTCCCCTGAGATTCTGGGGCAGTCAGAAGATGTGGGTCCTGGGCGGGAGCAGCCCACCTCAGCAGCACTGCCACTGCCTTTGGCCACCTGAGGTGACCCCCAGGCCTCCCGGCCTTGTACAGTGTACCTCTGTGTATCTGTACAGCCTCACTCCTGCCACCCCACCCTTGCGTTCTGCATTAGGTACTTCTCTGAAAACCACGTGTAAGTGACGCTCTTGCCAGTGGATGATCTGGAATGCGACCGGAGCACTTGCTCTGAGGAATGCCAGGGTGATTGTGTAGGGGAGCAATCTGGTCACAGCCTCCTCTCAGGGACAGGCCTCAGTTCTGGGGCAGCCCAATATCCGTCGCAGACATCTGCTGCGTCCCTGGGGCTGGGGAAGGCAGGGGATGCATGGGTGTCCCTTCTGTCCCTGGTGAGAAGCAAAGCTAGCGCTGCCTTCCACATGCATCTCAGGATGCCAAGAGGCCTAGGAACCCAGAAACCCCCTTGGAGGAGCTGTGTACAGGGGGGTGCCAGGAAGGGCATACCTCCTGCCCCCAGGCCTAGGCATGCTGCTTGCTTGGCCATCCCCACTTCCTCCTCCACCCCAACACATGCAGGCTAGGCCTTGCCCTGGGACCTGGAGGCCCTGCCTGGGGCTGGGCCTGTCCACAGCCACCAAAGTCTGGCAGACTCTGCATTTGAGAAACATGACAAAGGGCCCCACACCCTTCTGCACCCAGGACAGCCTGCCCAGCCCAGCCCTGCCCCCGGGCATTGCACAGCCTGTCTGGGGGCCAGACCGTCCCATTGTCCATCCTTGTTGTCCATGAGTCCTCGGCCTCCACCAAGCACGTGTGGCCATCGTGTGCCTGCCTTAGTAACTCCGTGGTTTTGTGAGGAGCAGAGTGTGTATGGTTTTTGCCTCAGAAACTATACTCTTCTGTGTAACAGACCAATAAACAGCATTTGTCAACACAGACGCCTCTGGGACTGGACACTGAGAGACCACATGCCTTCTTTAAGCTCCACAGCCGGCCAGCCCCAAAAGGCGAGGACGGCAAAAAGTACTAAAGTTTCCGAGAGAGATACCCCAGCCGCCAGTCTGGAGGGTGTGGGCTGGTCAGGAAGTCAGGGTGATTTGATAGCCAAACCTCAAGTACTCAGCACCCTTCAGGGGACCTCACCCCAGAGTCATGGCCCCATCTCACGATGACCAGTGGTCCCTCTAGCCTGTGGGTGAGAGAAGGTCCCTGTCCCATCCCTACCCCCTGCCTGCCCTCCTGACCAGGCTGCAAGGAAAAGCTGGAGCTTGACTTTGCCACTGCAGCCGGTGGCGACGGAGCTGCCCTGTGGCACTGTCTGAGAGGCCTGAGGGGAGTGTCAGGAGGAGTCAGCCCCTGCTGAGCTATGGACAGGCCCAGCTGTAACAGGTCTCCACCTCTCTTCCTGCCCTTCCCCGACCGGAGTGCTACTGGTCCCATCGTCGATGGCTCCAGGGAGAAGACACCAGTCACCCAACATGTTTTCTGTTCTAGAGGACACTGGCTTCCTGGACGTTAGGGCCTGTTGTCCACTCACTCAAAGCTAAAGACCCCAGCCCATGGTCCTAGCAGGCTAAACCCAGCTTTATTTTATATATATATGTGTGTATATATATATATAGAGAGAGAGAGACAGACAGACAGACACAGAGAATCTTGCTGTCTCTCCCAGGATGGAGTGCAATGGTAGGATCATGGCTCACTGCAGCCTTGAACTCCTAGGCTCAAGCGATCCTCCCAGCTCAGCCTCCCAAGTAGCTAGGGCTACAGGCGCACCACCTTGGCTAATTTTTATATTTTTTTGGTAGAGGCAGAGGCTCACTATGTTGCTCAGGCTGGTCTTGAACTCTGGCCTCAAGCAGTCTTCCCGAAGTGCTGGGATTACAGGCTTGAGCCACTGCACCTGGCCCTGCACCCAGCTTTTAGGAAAGAATACAGACTAGTGGCCAGAGCTGCCCAAAGAAACCAGTTGACGCAAAGAGCTCTGGGGCCAGGGAATTTGATGAGCCCTTCCGGGGAACACCCCCCACCCGCCCGCTGACTGTTGCCTGGAGGAATCAGAATTCCCTTTGCTGCGACCACCTAAAGGGAATTTGACCTAGCCTGGGAGTAACCCAGTTCCTTCACACACTTCCATCCTGCCCTACTCCCCCAGACTACTGGACTGGGATCCTGGGACCAGAGGGAATCCCGAAGCCAAAATCATGGGACAGCCGGGGGCAGGAAGAGCAAGCAGCACAGCGAGCGGGCTCTCGAAACACCATCTCGAGGAACCTTCGCACTCTGGAAAGTCAGGTCTTCCTCTTACAGAACAGGAGCTGGTAAACGGACGCACCTGGATTCATACTTGATCCTGAGCACAGGCCCCTTTCTTACAAGCTTCAGCTGAGCTGTGGGTGAGGGGGAGCTTTGAGTACAGCTTCTGCCTAAAGAGTTAGTGACAGCCCTCAGATGACAGCCAAGTCATCACTGCCAGGGGAGGGTCTTCATTTGTGTTCCCAGTGGGCACAGGGCCTGGCACGGAGTACGCACCCAGGAAGGGTTAACCCTCACCCTACCTCTTCCCTATAGCGGCACTAGTGGGCTAATGGAAGTGACCCAGCTCTTCCGGGAGCTACCAGCAGAGGGAGCCCGCGTCTCACAAGTGAAAAGGGCAGTGGGGAGGATTCTGGATTCAGAACTTTAATTTTAATATTTTAAAAATTTTTTGAGACAGAGTCTCGCTCTGTCTCCAGGGCTGGAGTGCAGTGGCAGGACCTTGGCTCACTGCAGCCTCCGTCCCCCGGGTTCAAATGATTCTCCTGCCTCAGCCTCCTGAGTAGCTGGCACTACAGCACCACCATGCCCGGCTCATTTTTGTATTTGTAGTAGAGACGGGGTTTCGCCATGTTGGCCAGGCTGGTCTTGAACTCCTGACCTCAGGTGATCCGCCCACCTCAGCCTCCTAAAGTGCTGGGATTACAGGCGTGAGCCACTGTGCCCGGCCTGAACTTTTTGAAATCAACCCTTCTCTTTCAGAGAACAGGATCCAAGACACCACTCCCTTCCTCAAGGGTAACCCCTACCCACCCCACCTCAGGAAGAGACGCAGAGTCTGTCTCCCCTGCGGGGACTGGGAGCCAGACAGGTACTGTCGGGGTGGAAATGAGAAACTGGGTCCCCAGCCTGGTCTCCAGCAAGGCCCAGCTAGTGGCTCCCTGACCTCACGCCCCACACCACCACCTCCCAAGTCAGCCTACCCAGGGGGAGAGGACAGCTGCAGGGACAAGGGGCTCCCAGCCCGGCTGAGAACACGGCTCTTTGGCCCCTGATCTCCAGCCTCTTCTCCCCCTTGTTCCTTTCCCTTAGAGGACAGCTTTATGGACTCTCCGACTGACCTGTCATAACCACACCCCAAGCAGCAGCTTCTCAGGAAGCTCTCACTCTCCGTGCCCAGATCCTGGGACAACTCCCCTCTGCCTTCTTTATCGGATCCGAGTCTAGGACTGACCCCGGGTGCCACAAAGGGTGGCAGATGCTGGGTGAGAACTCTGTACCCAGTGGAGAGGTCTGACTGCAGCTCCAGCGAAGTCTCCAGCTAGCCGCGTGGCCTCAACAAGTCACTGGGCCACCTCAATCCTGTCTCCTTATCTGCCAAAATGGGGCTAAGTCTTGCTTATTTACTTCACCTGGCTGTTGAAAGATGAAACAAGGTAATACTTGTAAAATGGTCTGAGGAAATACGAAACTGCGGAAGTTTCAGACCGACCAGAACTGGCATTTTCAGAGCGGCGGAGGCACCCGGTCCGAGCTGCTCGAGGCCTCCGCTGGGCAGACAGGGTTGAGACAGGTGATCTCGCCGCTCCTGCCGCACGCTTCCCCGCAGGCCTCTGCCTCCTTTTGCAATAAAATGACCCAGATGCTGCAGGCTGGCAGCTCCATCTCAGGTTTCAGTGCAGGTTTATTTCAGTTTTATATTTTATTCCAGGCAAGTGCTTATTACATGGATAGTATTCATGTCTCGGTAACTAAAGTCTTGGAGCATGAACAGCCACTAGAATACAGTTCAATAGTAAAAATACAGTATGTACAAAATTAGGGTTTTTGTAGTTTTTGTTTTTTTTTTTTCTCACACAGCAGATGTATCCAAACACATAAAAATCTCTACAGTCTGGGGTCGCTACAGTTTATATTTCAGGAAACAGAGACAGAGTGGCCGAGTCCTCACTGTAAACAAGGGCCACCTCTTTGGGGGTTGGGGGTGGGACCCTGGGATGGGGGGAGAAGCAGCTGTTTCTGGAGAGAGAAGGGGTCACGGTGACCCCCAAGTTACCCTCCAGGCATTCCCTGCCTTTGGCCCCCCCCCCCAAGGAACCAACCTCCCCCTCTCCCCGAGGTAAGGACTCCCAGCCAGTGAGCCACTCCGAACATCAAAAGGTAAAACACGCATGAGAGGTAAGATGTGTGTGTGTGTGTGTGTGTGTGCGTGTGTGTGTGTGTGTGTGTGTGTGTCCCAGGCTGGAAGGGCTAGGGAGGGAGTGGCAGGCGGTCCCATAGGGTGAGGACAGATGTGGTCCTGACAGCTCTCAGGGGGAGACACCCAAGGAAGGGCTGGGTGGTGGCTGCCCACTTGGGCACACAGCATCACAGCGTTCACAAACGACAACAAGAACAACAGCAACACCCATCGTCACTAATCTGGACGTAGTCATCCGGCACTAGATTTGCAGGCCCCCACTGCTGGGGGACAGGGACGGGGAGGGGCAGCGGGTGGGTGATGAGGTATCTGTGCAGGCCCGGGGGCCACTGGCCTCAGGATGCAGGGAGAGGTGGGCAGGCCGAGGGAGGGGCGAGCTCCACACACTGACCGTCCGGGGGGTCAGGCCTGCCCTCGCTGTCACAATGGGAATAGCAAAGCTGGCTCTCCCAGAGCCAGGGGGTCTGGCGGAGGTGGCTGTGCTGGGGTGGGTACAGGGCTCAGCCTCTGAGGGTGGCGACCTGGTTTGTAACTGTCCTTTTACCCGCACCAGGAGAGAGAAATGAGGAAACAGTCCCCTGGGAGATGTCCAGGACCAGGAGGGAATGGGAAGGGAATTCTTAGGCATCTAAGGATTCTTTATTTCAAAAGAAAATCTGTTCAAGACCTTTGCTGACCTCCTCTGTGCCTGCAGGGCACTCCAGGAAATCCTCAGCTCTGTCCCTCCCTCCTGGTCCCCTTGCCTGCCCAGGCCCCTGCCCCAGCCCATCAGTGTGAACTTCACAGCCAGGGACGCTGGCTTCCCCCCGCTAGCCTGCAAGGCCACTGGTGTGCCCAGGTGCCGAGCGGAGCGTGTCTGACACAAGGCCACTTGTCATCAATATCCACATACAAGGAGAGGCCAATGCAGGCTGCCCAGGCAGAGGCAGAGGAAGCCACGCCCTAACACGGAGCCCCTGACTCCTGCCCGTTCCATGTTCAGCCCTGTCCTTGACCCAAAACAGGACCTTTTCTCAGAGAAAGGTGGTGCTGCCCAGCAGCTCCCCGGGGAGGGCCCACTCAGAAGTGCCCCCTGGAGAAGGTGTGTGTGGAGGGGATGGGAGGACACGGGGCTGAAGCAGAAGCAGCAGCCCTAGCTCCGGCCCTGTTCTGTAGAGGCCCCCAGGGTTGGTCTGGGGACAGGCTTAGGGCTTAGCTAAGCCACTGCGTTTTTACCTTTCTGATGCCTCAACGATGTGGCTTCTATGCTCCTGGAAACAAGACCAGCTGCTGGTCCATGTCTCCCAGACTGTAGGAGGCGCCCAAAGCCCACAGACCGCCAGGCCCACCTGTCCCTCGGAGGAGTGCCCAGCACTCAGCAGAGGTCAGAGGTCAGGGGCTGAACACAGGACAGCGCCCCTCTTTGCTGCCTTCTGGAAGCCAAGAGCCAAGCCCAGAGCTAGGGACTGGGGACAGATGCCCAGTGGCTCTCGTCCCATCCAGACCCAGGCTGCAGGAGACAGGGGAGGGGGCAGGACAGCCGAGCCCTTCCTTCCCCACCTCAGCCTGCCCTCCTGAGGTCCAGAGCCCAGTGGCAGGGCTTGGGTTGAGGACACAGGAAGCTTGGCAGTGGCTGGGTTTGGTTTATTGTTGGTAGAGAATCATTTTAAGTAGTTTCTGCGGTAACGAATCACAGTGACTGCAAATGGGTCAGAGAGCCCCAGACTGGGGCCCCACCTGTCCGGGTGGGACTCCAGACCAGCCACTTCCTATAATCTGTCACCTGTGCTCAGAGCAGGGCCCCTTATCACCCCAGTCCGCAGCTTTCTGGGCCAAGTGGCTTCGGTTCTGCTTCCCCCATTTCCCCTGCAAAGACCTGGGAAGAAAACACTGAAGGTCCGGAGGAAAGCCGGGGGCCCGGGCCACCTCACCAGACAGCAATAGCAGCAGCAGCACAGGAAGGTGGGGCAGGGCAGGGGAGAAGTCAGGGAGCGTGATGTCCACATCGCACTGATTTCCAAGGACAGGGAGGGGAAGCAGGAGCGGCGCTGGGGCTGGCACTGGGCCAGACAGGTGGTACGTTCCACCAGAGTCTCGCATTTTCTCAGAGTCATCTTACCAAGTCCTAGTGCAGCAGGGTGGCCCCCTGCCCTATGCCCAACTCCCTGGGTGGCCCTTCCCTCCCTTGGCTCAGAGTCTTTGCACCCCCTTCCCCTAGGAGGCCTGGGGGTGGGGGGGGCGGGCCTGGGCCTGGCTGGAATGTGTGGAGCTGGTGGGTGAGAGAGTGGGGGACAGGCCCCCTCCCTGTCCCCACTGGGGGCCTCTGAGTGGCCTCGTCCTCAAGCCAGCTTGAGCGTGCTGACTGGGAAGGAGGGCATGGTGACCATGGTCACAGGGTTGAGCACGGTCTGGCCCACCAGCTGGGGGTGGTGCACCACCTGAGCCCCCACGGCCGGCTTCGCCATGACAGTAGCCGGGGGCCCCAGGCCGGCTGTGCCGTTCACTTGCTGGTGCGAGAGGGTGTGGGCGATGTGGCTCACGGCCACGGGCTGGCTCACGGCCACGGGCTGCGGGTACAAGGGCAGCTGGGAGCCCAAGTGGGCCACGTGGTTGAGGGTGGCAGGGTGCACTGTGATGTGCCCAATGGGGGGTGTGGCAGGCGCCAGCTGCACAGCAGGGCTGGGGGCCGAGGGGGCGATGTGGGCGATGTGCTTGCCTCCTGGCCCCTGCAGAACATGGTTCACAGTCTGGATGACTGAAGCGTGAGTGGTGGCTGTGTGGGCGATGACCGTGGAGCCGCCCCCAGCCGTTGCCACCAGATGGGCCGGAGCTGGCACCAGTGTCTGGGCAGGGGCAGCCGGTGGGGGAGGAGGGGCTGGCAGAGGGGTCTTCTGCTGTGGCTGCTGCTGCTGCACGGGTAGGTGGGCAGGAGACAGGGCCACGGAGTGGGGGTGAGGGTGTGGGTGTGGAGGCAGAGGCGCAGGGGTGGTGCTGGGGGGTGGCAGGGTGGACTTCAGCAGCTCCGGCTGGGGACGATGGCTCAGCTTAGGTGGGCCCAGGCCCGCCCGGTCCTCCTCCATATCCTCGTCTATGTTGTCCTCACCCTCTGTGGGGAACACGGGGCAGGAGCAGGTCAGAAGGGCGGGGGAAGCAAGCGGCTGGCGGCGTAGATGCTCATGGGGGCGTGGGAATGTGAGGGGGCTGGGGCTGGGGCCATCTTTTCTAGTAGGCAAGAGCCTGGCCAGGGAGGCTGGAATTTGACGTGTAACATCTGAGGGCTGTGGGGCCAGCGCGGGGGCTGGGGCTCACCAGAGGCGGTGGAGGTGGAGGCCTGGTCATCCTCGGGCTGGCCCGTCTGCCGCAGCACGCGGTCAATCTCCAGCACGTCCATCCACTGGCTCAGCTCGTGCTTGAGCTCTGCCAGCCGCTGTTGCGTGGCAATCTTCTCCCGCGCCAGCCGCTCCATCTCATGCTCGTATTCCTTCTCCTTCCTTTTCAGGGACTGGGGTACAGAGTACGGGACAGCAGAACACCCTGAGCAGCAGCCTTGGGGCCCAAAGTCCCCACAAACCTCTCCTATCAGCTGGCCCAGAGGCAAGTCTGTGGCAAGCAGGGGACCCAGCCTGACGGGGGCTGCTGGAGACCGCACCTGTCCTGGTCCATGCCCCTGCCCAGGGGGCCCAGCGTGTGTGGGCTCGCTCCACTCCTCCCAGGGAGCGTGGGCTCTTGGGACAGGCCCCACTGGAGCAAGCTCAACCAGGCGTGCGGGTCCTTCCATGTCCTCCACAACTCATCCTCAGGGCTTCTCTGCCTCTGGCCCCATCCCTCCCCCAGCAGCCTATCCACTTTCCACACTTCTGCTCGGTCACTGATGCCACGAGCTACCCTCTACAGAACCCCAGGATCCTCCGCTTCGACCTCCTGGTTCACTTGTCTCCCTGGTAACTTCAGCATCCTTGGAGGATGACCCAATAGGCAGTGACACGACCTCACCCCGTCTCGTCTCCAGGGATCGCCTCCTTCCTGGCTGCTGGTCCGCATCTGCTCCCTGACCTCCTGGACGACTCTCCACTGTGCGCGGCGCTTCTCGACAAGGCTCCACTTACATGCTGCTCCCCATCACCCTGCCCACTGCCCTCGGCTCCCTGCGCTGAACCACCCCCAAGCCTAGGAATGTGCCCCCGTCTACACCTGTACTTGGGCTAAACGGATCCATGAGAAATGGCTCTTGTGTCCCATGACCCAGCTCCCCTCCACACTCAAGGTCTTTCCTGTGCTCCGACCTGACACTCTTTTAAATCCTACTCTTTTAAGTCTCACAGACCTCCCTGCGGGCAGCTTTCGGCCCAGGCACGTCATAACCGCTGTGTCCACCAGCAATGCCAAAACGTGTGTCCTTGCTGCCTTCCGAGTCCCTTTCTTGGCCTGCTCTTGAGCTCCTAGCTTCCCAGGCTTACTGGTCATGTCCAGGTGCAGGGCCCGCGGGCTCTTCACATACACAACTCACCAGCTGGCTTGGGTTTCCTCTCTGAACCCCGTCTGCCTTCATCACATGTGGATTCTCCTCTCCTTACCCCCTAGATCTTATCTGCCCGTGCTCCAAGACCACATCTGAGCCCCTACCTCCCCCACTGTCCTTCTGTATTTCACATCCTCCTGCCTCCAAGACCTTCCGGGCACCGCACCATTTTTTTCCAGGCTGGTTTGCATTTGGGGTAGATTTTTGTTTTATTCCCCTCTCCCACTCTCCCCCAATTTTTTTTTTTTTTTTACTGTTTGTTTTTTTCAGTTTCGCTCTTGTTGTCCAGGCTGGAGTGTAGTGGCATGATCTCGGCTCACCACAACCTCTGCCTCCCAGGTTTAAGCGATTCTCCTGCCTCAGCCTCCCGAGTAGCTGGGATTACAGGCATGCGCCACTACATCTGGCTAATTTTATATTTGTAGTAGAGACAGGGTTTCTCCACGTTGGTCAGGCTGGTCTTGAATTTCCGACCTCAGGTATCTGCCCACCTTGGCCTCCCAAAGTGTTGGGATTACAGGCGTGAGCCACCGCGCCCAACCTACTGGTGTTTTATCTTTGATCCTCCCTCAGCCCTCACCCCTGGTTCTCGTCTTTCTTGATCAACATCTTTTCTTGCCTCTGTCCCCTTCTCTCCCTATGTCTCTCACTCTCCTCCAACCTGGGGGGGCAGTGGTGTGTAGGAGAAGCCACAGGCCTGAGAGTCTATCTGCTCTCCTTCCTGGAGCCCAGAGGCAGGAGAACGGGGTGCAGCCCCCTAGCCCTGAGGAAAAACAGGGTTCTTCCCACTCCACCCCTCCCTCTCTCCCTGCACCAGGACTGGGCCACTTCCGGTGGGCAGTGGGTCCCAGATCGGCTCACACTAAGAACGTAAGAACTGCAAACAAAATTTCTATTAAGTTTTGTGTCTCAGGGAAAAAAAGGGGGGATGAAATGAGAAGAGCCCCATCTGCCTGGGCAGTAAATACGAGGCTGTCAGATAGGACTTCATCAGGAACCAGCTCATACAAAGTCTCTCACATACATATGTTTTGTCTTTCTGTCTCAACACACACTGTCCCTGTCCGAGCTGTGAATGAAGGTGAGCATGGCTGCATAGTCTGTTTAGATCCCAGAGCCCACAGGCGGCCAGGAAAAGCTACGCACAGGGTGCTTACTCGACCCCGGGGAAGGATCTGGAAGGGTGCTGTCCCGACTCCTGGTGACCATGTTCCTTTCCACCTCTGTCCTGTCTCTTCCCTGAATCACAGGGAGAATGACAGTAACCCATTAGACCCAGGTTTCCCTGCTTTCATCCCCTAGGGCGGGGGTCCCCAAACCCCAGGTACTGGTCTGTGGCCTGTCAGGAACAGGGCTGCACGCAGGTGAGCGGCGATGGCACAGGACCACCTGAGCGCAGCCACCTGTCATATCAGTGGGACATTCGATTCTCACAGAGGCAGGAGTCCTCCCGTGAACTGTGCACCCCAGGAGTCTAGGTTTCCTGTGCTCCTTAGGAGAGTCTGACTAATGCCTGATGGGAGGTAGAACACTTCCATCCCAAACCCAGCCCCGCCCTCCCTCTCCATGGAAAAATGGTCTTCCAGGAAACGACTCCCTGTTGCCAAAAAGGCTGGGAATCGCTGTGCTAGGAGCACTTTCGCTGTTCTGTAGCAGCTTTTCCTGACCAGGCCTGGCAAAGTCTCCAACCCCACCCACCAGTGAAGCCAGCTTCCCACACCCTCCTGCACAGATTTCTGCCCTCACCAGTGACAGGTGTCTCTAACCATTAGGGCCTGCAACACGTAACCCAGGTAGAGCCCTGCTCTGTACTGGCCTGAAACCTGGCAGCTCGACACTTCTGTTGCCAGTCCCAGGCCACACACAGCCCGCTCTGTCATTCTGGCCTTAACAGTTTCTCTCCATTTTCTGCTAGGAAGACAGTAGGAAACTCCCTTGCCCCTACACACACACACCTGTGTGGCTCTTCTTTTTTTGGAGACAGAGTGCCGCTCTGTCACACAGGCTGGAGTGCAGTGCTGTGATCTTGGCTCATTGCAACCTCTCCCTCCCGGGTTCTGCGATTCTCCTGCCTCAGCCTCCCTAGTAGCTGGGATTACAGGCATGTGCCACCAGGCAGGACTAATTTTTGTATTTTTAGTAGAGACAGGGTTTTGCCATGTTAGCCAGGATGGTCTCGAATTCCTGACCTCAGGTGATCCGCCCCGCCTCGGCCTCCCAAAGTGCTAGGATTATAGGCGTGAGCCATCCTGCCCAGCCTGCGTGTAGCTTTTCACCTGGCTCTGAGGCTGTATCAAGGGGCCCTAGGTGAGTCAGCTCTCACTTGAACCTGGCTGCTGGGGGCTGGAAGCAGCAGTCCTGAACTCAACCCACCTGTGGGCAGGATATAGTTACAGGCCAGGGAGTGACATGGATCAAAAGCTTCCTCTTCTCACCTAGTCCAGTTCTTCACAGGCCTAGAGGCCCCTGCAAGATTTCCCCAGGGTCTAACTTTAACCCACATTGCTTCATTCTAAACCCATTTCCTTTCTGTGCCTACCTGGATGCACAGTTTGGTACCTATTTTTCTTGTCTCTGTCCACTTTTCTGTGGCTGTCTTCAAATCTTTGACCGCCTCTAAGCCACTCTGGATTCGGGCTGGGGACCACTGCCTTCTTCCCACAGCTTCCTGCTCTCAGCATACAAACAAAGCCCCCCGTCTTCACAGCCGCACTGGTCTCTCCAGGACCAACTCTTGACTCTGCCCATCTCTGAGTGACAACCCTCCTGACCATGTTCGTGTTTGTTCTTAGAGACGGAGGTCTCACACTCTGTGGCCCAGGCTGTCCTCGAACTCTCTAGGCTCAAGCGCTCTTACTGCCTGGGCCTCCCAAGTAGCGTAGCTGGGACTCAGGTGCGAGCCACCGTGCCTGGCTTGTTTCCAAAAAGCATCCTGTTCCCTCCTGCTGGGCTGCACCTGGGCTCCTGGACGCCACTTTGCTCCGTCCCACCCAGACTTATCCTGCAGCTCTCAATGTCCTTTCCTCGGAAACAACCATCCTCCCTCCTCAGAACAGTTCCGGTCGCCCGGTTCCTATTATGCCCATACGGCCGTCTTCTGTAGAGTGACCTGTTCATCATATGCCACAAGACCCAGCCTGGGAGAGCGCAGACCCAGGCTTTTTTACTCGCTCGCCACCCATTGCCCAGAAGCAGAGACTTCGCTAAAAGCATCTCAATGAATAAATGGTTTGTAGACAGGCCTTTGAGTTTCCTGCTTCTGTGACCAGCAGCAGAATGGGTGTCCTTTCTGGACAACCTGGGGCCCACCCCGGCTCCTACTTCAACGGGCCCAGCAACTCAAGAGCTTCCTTCTGCGGCTGCCGCTGAGTCTCCTTCCGATTCATTTCCAAACCCACACGTTACGCAAGGCGCCCTCTGCAAGTAGTATCTGCAAAGAGGAACTCGCCATGCCGTCCTTCCTATTTCTCAAAAATAATAGCTACATGAATGTCGGGATTGCCGCGAAGTGTCTGCATGAACACCCTCAGCCAGCCCTGCGACTAAACTACAACCAAGCCCACGTTCTGCAAAACCATTCCAGAAATAAGCCACCGGCCTGTCGCGGCCTCCGGGGCCCTCTCCCGCTCGGCGCCCCGAGGCCCCACCCCG
>NW_012112031.1:2416370-2417033 GCF_000951035.1 Colobus angolensis palliatus
GCTGGACCCTCCTCGCCACCCCTCCCACGGGGCCCGTGACCCCGCGCGGCCCCCGGAGCTTCCTCAGAGGGTGGACAGGGAGAGTCCCGACTCGCCGGCCCCCCACCCCAGGCGGGGTGGGAACCCCACGTCCCTACATCCCCAACGGCTCCCCGTCTCGGCGGCCGCCGGCCCATCCCCCACAGCCTCCGGCCCGGCGCGCGGAAGCCCCGCCGGTTTCCAGGGAAACCGAAGCTCAGGCCGCCATGGCAACTGCCTGACGTGGCGGCGCCCCCGGCCCCAGCGCTGCAGAGGGAGCGACGCCCAAAGGGAGGAGACGCGCAGCCGGGAGGGCCCCGAAAAAAGGGACCCCCCCCTCCCCCGTTCTTAGCCCAGGAGGAAGGAAAGCGTGACGTGTTTCAGGCTCGGCTGCCCCGGGGCTCTTTGCCGCCCAGTCAAATCGCAGTTTTCCCCGCCCCAGGCGTAACCGCACACTCGGGCCGTGACGTCTCCACGCGCGCTCCGAAAGGACCTTCCTCCTCCGGGGCACATGGGGCTCGGCCCGCGCCGCAGCGTGGACGGGGACCACGCCCAACCCTCCCCGCAAATAGCGACAGACATTCGGGCGGAATCTGGGCTCCCGCCCAGGCTCTGCGGCCGGGGGGGAGGCGCCGGGCCGCCCCA
>NW_012112031.1:2417557-2423053 GCF_000951035.1 Colobus angolensis palliatus
CGGGGCAGGGCTGGGTTGGGGGGAGGCAGGACCCGGGGGAGCTGGGGCCGAGGACCGGCGGGGCCCGGGCCACACAACGCACACACACACACCTGTTCTTCTCCAATTTGTTGTGGACTTCTCTGGTTCCGATCCTGAAACCCAGACAGACAGGAGGCTCAGGGAGGAGGACTCGATGAGACGGCTTTCCTGATGACCCGCGCCGCCACCCCCCAAAATTGCCACAGGCTGTTTGTCCCCAGCATTGTCTCAAAGCAGCATGGGAGATGTTCGCCCTGTGCCATGCTGCGCCCACTCCCTGGAGGGCACATCTGTGCTCACAGTCACAACCCCTGTCACCCTCCGTCCCACCAGGAGGGAGACAGGAGGGCTCCTGGGACTCAGAAGCAGCTGGTTGACCCCCGCCCTCACCCAAGAGGCCCATACTCTGTCCAGGGGCCTGGGAATGCCATAAGCCTCAGCCTTGGAGGGCGTTAGAAAACACAGAAGCCTGGGAACAGGGGGTAATGGGACATTCCTTCCCAGGATAGAGATGGGCACAGTGAGGAGGTGTTCAAATGAAGGGGGCACTTCTAGGCTGGGGAGGCAGGACACGCCTCCGAAGCCCCAGCCGGGGAGGGCACCTTGTCTTGCCCACAGCCCAGGGGATGGGCAGCTCTCCTATGCATCCCAGCAGCCCGACCCTGCCACACCCGACTCACCCCCCTGGCCTCTTCTTCTGTTCACTGGATTTAACTTCTTCAGCTGGTGCCAACTTCAGGGTCCCAAGGGTGGGTGGGGGCGGCTGCTGGGGGGCCAGCTGAGGCTGGACTCCAGGGTGTGGTGCTATGGTCAGGATCGGCGTGGGGAGGGGCTGCAAAGGCTTGGGGCTGCCAGTGGGTGGAATGGTGGTCTTCGAGTCCGGCAGTAGGGGCGCAGGGGTGGGCACCTGCGGCCTGCTGGGCAGGGGGGCAGGCTCCTTAATGCTGAGTCCAGGGGTGCTAACCAGGGCTGGCTGACGAGGCGCCAGGGGCAGAGGCTGGGCTGCCGGGGGCAAGGGTGGGGGTGGGGGTAGTGGCTGAGGGGAGTTGGTCACCACGGGAATAGGAATGACAGTCAGTGGGGCAGGGGTGGCAAGTGGGGGTGGGGGTGCGGGCGGGGGAGCCGGCGGAGACAGAGGCAGGGGTGGTGCCTCAATGCGGGGTTCCTCCACAGGTAGGGCATGTGCCAGCCTGGCCAGGCTATTGGCCTTCTTCTGCTCCTGCTCCCGCTCCCGCTCCAAGCGAAGCCGCTCCTGCTCCTCTACGCAGAGAGAACATAAGGAGGGGGGTCTCAGCAGGGCCCCAGCACTCCAGTCCTAACGAGTCCTCCCACCCTAGCCCAGTCAGTACTCAATGATACCCCTGCTCAGCGAGAGACTCCACAAATAGCTCACCAGTGCAGCCAGGCACAGGGGAAAGCGCAGGGGGCACAGCAGTGAACAAACTGAGCAGACCTGGTCCTGCCAGCAGGGAACAGTCACGGGGGGCTGATAGTCCAGGCTGCAGGCAAGACAGGTGGCCGTGGAAGGGAAGGGTGTAGCAGAGCTGTCAGAGGGTGCTGCAGGCCACCTGCCAGCCTGCAGGGTGAGGAGGAGGGCGGGTGAGGGCAGCGAGGGTCAGGAGCCACAGGGCCGAGGTGGGAGAGGCGGGCAGAGGCCCAGCCACCCAAGACTTCGCACCAGAGAAGGGGGTGTGCTGCCAGATCCCAGCTTCCATGGAAGGCGTTTAACAATGTTTACCAAGCACCTTCTAGAGGGCAGGCAGTGCCTGCATGGCACAGATGAAGGCAGTGAAGCTCAGAGAGCAAAGTGATTTGCTGCAGGTCCCACAGCAAGCCTCCTGACCCCTGGAGGACACCTGCCGTGCTCACAAGGAAGTGCCTCGCACACATTCACAGTCCCTGGATCGTCACAAGAGCCCCACGTCACATCACAGGCAGGACAGGGGCACCACCCTCATTTCACACATGTGGAAACAGCCCAGCACTCCTGACTCCGAGGCTAGGTCCCAATGCCTGTTTTCCTCAGGGACCACTCAACACACACACTGAGTCCCTCTCTGACCCTTGTCGTGCTGTAACTCATTTCTCCGAAATCCCCAACATCCCCACCATCAGCAGCAGTAGCACCAGCACATCCTGTCCTCCAGGCCCAACGCATCCTCTGACATCCTCAGTGACACCCGCTCAGCCTGAGACACCACAAATACCCAAGCAGTCCAGCCAGGCACCAGGGAAAGTGCACCTGCCTGGTTCTGGGTGAGAGAGGGCAGCTGAGGAGGAGGAGGCACAGCAGCGACCATTTCTCCCAAACAAAAAGAGACTGGGCTCTTCAGTAGGGGCTGAGCAGGGCAGTGCACCCCACCATCCGCTCAGCATCTCTGCTGAAAGCCCAGCAGGAAGGCAAGGCCCACTCAGGAGCTGGCTGCGAACAGGGGAAGGGGAGGCACCTCCATCTCCAGCCTGCCCCGTCCTCTCCCAGGCCCCACCATTCTGGTTCCCTGGCTACGGGGCTGGCCCAGGCCCTTGGAGGCTGCAGCCCCCAGGCCAGGGAGCCGCCGGGACAAACAGCCCTCTCCTCTGGCCCTGGATGCCCCGCTCTGCTGAGGAACGCAGCAGACAGCTCGGGCTGGTGGACACGCCCCAAACACCTGGGCAAGGGGTGGCGCGGGGGACTGGAGTCGGCCAAGGCCCCTGAGGAGGGGAGCACCCGCCTCCCACACTCTTACTGGCTCAGAGGCCTCAGAAAACTTGAGGTCTCAGGCCCTTTGGCCAATCAACAACTGGAGTGTGAGCCAGGCCTGCTCCCAGCCCCGCCCTCCCGAAGAGGGAAGAGGCCGAGGAGGAAGCGGAGGGGGAAGCGTCCTGGGAGGGGAGGCCTCAGTGGTTTCCCAGCAGCCAGAGTTCAGGGGCTGGGCCAGCCAGCGGGCCTCTTCCAGATCTCCCTAGCCCTTCGGGAAGGGGCGATGCCAGGCCGGTGCAGGCCTGCTCCAGTGCGGGGCAACTGGAGGTTACCTTAGGTTACCGCCCTGGAGAAAACCAGCCCTGCGCTCCCGCTTCCCACAGACCGCACTGGCCAAGCAGCCTGCTGAGTTCCAGTGACAGGGCCCTTCTCAGTTGGGCGCAGCCTCAGTTGTCCCCAGCCCCTTCCCCTACCCCAGGAGAAGACTCTGGATCCCGGGGCTTAACACAGCCCCCACCTCCATTCCTTTGGCTGACAGACCTAACTTTTCATTGGCCTTGAGACCTGTGCTCCACTCTCTATAGGCAGAGGGACGATCAGGGCCCTCCCTGAGTCACAAGGACAGGTGGGACCCTAGAGTGCAAGCCAACCCCCATTCCCCATATTTTTAAAGCAACCCAAAGCTCACCTGGGAGGTAGCAACCTCCTTCTCACCTGCCCTCTCTCACCCAGAACCAGGCAGGTACACCTCACAGGTGCCAGGAAGGACCCAGTTACACCTGGAGCAGCATGAGAAAGTTCCAGGGGTGGTGAGGAAGAGGAGCTGCCCGGGGCCAGATCCAGCCCACCAGAGCTTCCTGCCCCTTCCCACCCAGCGGCTACCCTCTCCCTGTGCACTGGAGAACCGCCAAACTGGTGGTGGCTGGTGCTCCCTCAGGAGCACTCTGCGCTTAGGCTCTTTAAAAGAATGTTCTGTGCATCCACCAGACAGTGCGCCCCCTCACATGCCTCCCTGGGCTCCCCCCAGAAGCTGCCCCCAAAGAATTTAGCTCTTCTGCAGTGACCCAGGGGCCAAGGCTTCAGCCCCCACTCAAGAGCATGGGCAGTGTGCTCCCTTCAACCTTCCCAAGCGACTGTGGCCCAGGCGCTCTGCAGGCACAGGGCTGGGGTGGAGGAGTCCACACTGGTGGGCCCCAGCAGCCACAGGAATTCTCCCATCTGCTAGATAAACAGGGGCTTGGTGTCTAAGGCAGGCCCAGGGTAAGCCTTGGAGAGTTGGTCAGGAGCCTCTGGACACTCCAGCCAGCTCCCTCCAAACAGGGCAGAAGAGTTGCGTCTGAGCCACCTCCATGAACACTGGGAATGACCATGCCAGGCCCTCCAGCTGAGCATCAGGACAGCTCTGCCCTTTCCTCTCTCTCACAGGCACACACGTCTGCAGGGTCCTCATGTGAGCAAACTGGCTGGTCTAGGTCAGAAACCCATGCTTGTGGTTGAAAAGGAGAATGGACAAGTGGATCCCTGTCCAGAGCTGGTCCTAGGTCCTGGGAAAGCGTTCTGGTCAGCAGGTTCACCCTTCCCTAGGTCCTGGGAAAGTGTTCTGGTCAGCAGGTTCATCTACCACGTCCTTCCCTCCCGTTCGCCCTACCCCAGCTCAGAGGAAGAGGGAGAAGAAAATGAATTCTGGAGGTGAAACTGCTGGGACCGGTTCTGGCCACCTGTACATGAGTTTTTGAGTAGATCTGGCTTTCCGCACCTACTCGTCTCCAAAGACCTCTGACCAACACCAAGAAGCGGTGACCAGGCCACTGAACTCGGCCTAAACACAGTGGGTACTCGAACTGCAACGTGTTGGTGGCGGCAGCAGGTGACTTAGTCTCTCCGAACCTTGTGAGCGGTCTTCCTCTGACCCCTGTGCCCAAACGTAGGACATTCTTGGTCACCACGGGCACTCTCCACTGCCAGACCCTGCTCGGGACCACCAAGGCAACAGGCGGGGAGTGTTGGTGATGTCCCCGCCCATCACTTCTGCAAAACCCAGGCATCTGGGTCTCACATATCTCCAGTGACTCTTGACCTTGAGAGGCCGGTCGCCCCGACTAGGCCGGCGGCCCCGCAGCTCCCCCGCCCCTTGCCCGCTGCCGCTCCCCGCTCCCCCCCTCACCGCCTGCCGCGGCGGCAGCACACGGCGGCGCGCGCGCACACAACACACTACTACCTCCTGCATGACTCATCATTGAAGCAACAATAGGCAGAGAGAAAGGAAAGGAGGGCGAAGCACTCTCTCTACCACAACCAACCCTGCCGCGGGATTCTGGGGGGCGGGGAGGGCACAGGAGTCCCCGGGTCCTGCACACACACCGTTCCAGAGCCGAGGCTCTGGCAGCACCCTGGAAAAGGGAGGTCTTTCCCCCCAGCCGCTCTGCAGCACCCTGAAGCCAGGGACCACCAACAGGGCGCGTGAAGACAGGAGTCATTAGTCTCTTCCCTTTAGAGGAAGCGCCGAAGTTTCTTTCTCAACCTGGCTCATTCCAGCGTGGCCCCGGGTGATGCCAGGGGGCATGGTTGGAACGTTTTGGGGATCAGTGGAAAAAGGTGAGCTCTAAATGTCTCGTCGCCCTGCGATTCTGAGGATTTCCCTTGCTCTCGGGATCAAATACAGGAGGTTAGGGGCGAGAGCCGACAGGTGAGCTCGGCTCCTCCCTCGCAGGGCAAAGGCTCTCCCTGGGAGGTGCCCAGAGGCCGGGACCCGCGTCCGGGCCCAACCCAGCGCAAGGCCCCTTGCCAGCCCCGCC
>NW_012112031.1:2423368-2424013 GCF_000951035.1 Colobus angolensis palliatus
GGGACCCAGGGGCTGCCCCCCAGCGACCCGCGGGCCATTTCGCAAACGCCCAAGTAGCCCGGCTTTCACCCAAACCCCGGACGCGCGGCCCAGCCCCGCTCTGGGAGGCGGGGTCAGGCGGGGCTGGCCAGGATCATAAGACACGCGATGTCATTTCATTCTGCAAAGGCCGCCTCCGCCCCAAGCGGCGCGTAGATCTGCCGGGAGCGCCCCCCGCACCCTCCCCACGGGGCCAGGGAAGCCGAAGAGCTGCTCGGCGTAGAGTAGTCCCCACCCCCACTCCGTTACACACACGCCCACTCGTGTGCTATACACACGCCCGTGTACACGTCCGTTCATCTGCTTTTCCCGAGGCTCACATCACACATCCCCCGTGCACACACGCACGCACACGCGAGCCTGCCACCCCCACGCAACACCATTCCTCACCCCACCCCCCGGCTCACACATCCTCAGTGCCACCGAGGGCTCCGCTGGCCCACGCAAAAGCAGCCCCCCACGGAAGGGGCACAGGAGTGCCAGGCAGCCGGGGTGGCGCCCGCAGGAGCCAGGTCCCTCGCTGCATGTTAATGACTTCATTAATTAATTTCACTGCCCACATCACCCCTCCCCGGGCGGCGGCTCTCGCGGGGAGCCGTGCGCTGC
>NW_012112031.1:2424333-2449427 GCF_000951035.1 Colobus angolensis palliatus
TGCGGCCCGCGAGCCGGGCACAGGTCAGGCTGGCGGGCAGGCAGGAGGGAGGGATCACCTCCGGGGGGCGACAGGGCTGGGCGGCGCAGTGCACTCCGCAGGGAAGAACGGGGGAGCACGGGGAGAAAAATCAATGTCTCTCAAAATATTTGCAAAATATAAAATTGCAAATTTAAAAAAATGGGTGCAAAAAAAAAAAAAGGCGGCACTGCCTCTCTTCTTCCCCTCCCTCTCTACCTCCCTTCCGATGCCTCCCGCCCCGCGGCCCCCGGGAGTCCCGCCGACAAGAAAGGGCTTTGCAACAAGATGGCGAGGAGGCACCGACACACACAACAAGGGAAGGAGCCGCGCTGCCCCCGGCCGCCGCCCCCGCTACTACACCGGGGCCACAGCCAAAGCCCGGACCGGAGCCCCCGCCCGCAGGGCCGCGGCGTCTCGCGAAGGGAGGGGCGGGTCCTGCGCTGCTGGCCCCGCCCACTGGAGCCGGCGCGCGCACACGTGGCCCGCGCAGGGAGGGAGAGGTCAGAGCCGGGAGTGCGCGCCGTGGTTCCGCTTTCCAGCTGGCCCCGCCCCTGCTGCAAGCCACAAGTTGGGCCGGGGCGGCGCGTTTGGGTCGTTCACGACGAAATCTGTCCTGCTGGAGGGAGGGAAGGATGAACAATTCAAGATTTAACAGAGCTCCAATCAGGATATTCCGGGTCAGGGAAACCTTGGGAATGGCAGAGACTTGCCTGACCCTGGGTCTCCACGCTCCACCCACTCGCGACCTAAATCCCGCAATCGCCCGGCTGTCGCAATTCCCCCGGGATCCGCCCCTGGGCGGAGCTGCCGGCGGCTGGAAACTGTCAGAGAACCAGCGGAAGGAGCGGAGCGGTAGTCCGGATCCGCGTTTTGTCTCCGTTCCTCCCCCCGCAGTGCGTTCGCATCCTATTAGGCGACGTCACCGGGCTGCGGGCCAATGGGCGGGCAGGACAACACGGCATGGAGCAGCTCCACATGGACACCCCGCGCCGCCAGCCTTCGGTTTAAAGGGCCAGTGTCTGCAGGTCACATTCGCGGGTGCGGATGGGGCCACTGGGCAAACCCAGGGTGGGACGCCGTAAGGGAAATCCCGCAGTCATGCCCTGTACTCCCCCATTCCTTTTCGCCACCCTCCATTTAAAACCAAGCCTTTATCTTTCCTTCCCCTAAACCGCAGTCTTTGTCCACGCGTATTCGATGTGGGTGGAGACACGGACTGTGCCACCCCATGGGCCACCCTTTGCTCTGAGGCCGGGGCCTGGGCAGGGAACACGAAGCTCCCGCAGCCAAGGCCCTGGGGGCGTGGCCCAAATCGGGAACAACAACGTGGAGGGCGGAAGCCCGGCCCTCCCCGCGCCTGGCGACCGGCAGTGGGCGGGGCGCGGGGGCGGGGTCCGCTGCGTCCGGCTGGAACCGCGCTTCCCAGAGGGAGGGACCCCGTCGCCCGCCCGCTTCTTCCTGGCGCGAGTGTTTAGGGGAGCCCGGGTGCAATCGGAGAGTTAGTCCTTTGAGGCCGGCGGGCCCTAAACCCTCTCACTTCACAGATAAGGAAACTGAGGCCGAGACGGCCAAGGACTCGTCTAAGGTCGTTCCGTATTCCACCTGCTCCTTTTCCCCAAAGGGGGAGCACTGCCCCCTGACCCCAGGTACGACTCTGAAGCCAGTTCTGGGGGAGGGCCCCCAATTAGAAAAATGCCAGGGAGGAATAGCAACCCTGACCACTTAATACACTGTGTTTGGGGCAACAAAAATCTTCACCTGAGACCCCACTCTGCTGTTCTGCTTCCTCGGTGGAAGCCACACGAACCCCACTGGTACAGCGGCAGCGATGGACCCCCGGAGGCTGAAAACTTATTTGGAGCATCCCGGAGCATGTCGATTGTGCTGTGCCAGTGCGGGGGAAGTACCCTCAGTTCTGTCCCCAGGCCCCTTTCTTTGCTCACCGGTCCAAGAAGTGGGGGGCAGTCAGTGCCAGTGGGTTTAGAACTCCACAGCCGCGGCTTCGCCATCACACAGAACCAGAAAGCAAACCTTCATGAGGCGGAGAGGCAGGCCGCCCTGCCAATCCTTTCCATCACATGGCACCCTCGGAGCGTTCCTATTTTAGGGACTGGTTGGAAGAGAGCTAGAAACATAGAAAGAGGACAAAATGTTTGCT
The DNA here is from genome assembly GCF_000951035.1 of Colobus angolensis palliatus. Taxonomy (NCBI): domain Eukaryota; kingdom Metazoa; phylum Chordata; class Mammalia; order Primates; family Cercopithecidae; genus Colobus; species Colobus angolensis. Next base: position 2,426,513 of record NW_012112031.1, read on the forward strand.
GGCTTTGCTCCTTTCCTTTGAGGGCATCGTAATGCATCCTGGGGGGAAAAAGTCTGCACAGATCCTGGAAATCAAGAACTTCGTGAACCACAGGAAGGGGGCTGTTTGCCAGCGCTAATCTACAGAGGCCTCTGATCTTTTCACATTTAATGCCCCAGCATCTAGAGCTGAGCATGGAGAGGTCGCCACACACACAAATGTCCAGGTAGGTACCACTGATTTTGCTTATGATGAAGCTGGAGCAAAAGCGGATTAGAACGGAACAGCCCAGTTCTTCCCCATGGGATGCATGCCGCTTTGCTGGGAGTGCTAGATCTGTGCTGGCTCCAACATTGCTTCCTTTAAGGTGTCTGCCACTGGCCACCAGTATGCTTGGGCCCTTGCACAACTAGAGAAAATGGGAAATTAAAAGGCAATATATATTATAGGCGGCAGTGGAACAGGGACAGACAGTCCCTGACTTGTGATGGCTTGACACAGGACTTTTCAAGTTAGCAATGGTTGTGAAAGAGAGAATCTAGCGTGCGCTCAATTTGGGATGGGATTAGGGCTGGTGAAACCCGCCCTCAGTGGAGCCGCATCTGTACATGATAGTGACCTGAGATAATGCTGGCGGGCAAGTTATTTTGTGTGAGGTCAGTGCCGTGGTGCGCAGTGCTCCATCCAGCTGTCTCTTCCTGCTGTCCTCAGGTGGCCATGCACTCAGGCAGTCCTGGCGTTTCTGCTGAAGGCTGAGGTTTAATTCTTTGTACTCTTCTTTGTCACTGCCCAGCTCTATACCATTAAGTAGGCACCTCTCTGAAAAACAGTATTTTTTTTTTTTTTTTTTTTTTTGAGACAGAGTCTCGCTCTGTTGCCCAGGCTGGAGTGCAGTGGCCGGATCTCAGCTCACTGCAAGCTCCGCCTCCCGGGTTTACGCCATTCTCCTGCCTCAGCCTCCCGAGTAGCTGGGACTACAGGCGCCCGCCACCTCACCCGGCTAGTTTTTTGTATTTTTTAGTAGAGACGGGGTTTCACCGTGTTAGCCAGGATGGTCTCGATCTCCTGACCTCGTGATCCGCCCGTCTCGGCCTCCCAAACTGCTGGGATTACAGGCTTGAGCCACCGCGCCCGGCCTTGAAAGACAGTATTCTTAAGACGCTGTTGGCTTCAGGGGTGAGGAAGCAGGAGGTAAGAGTAGAGTGAACATAGATTGGCCAGCCTCTCCATTGCCCCCAATACCCCATCTGCTCCAGAGCTTAGTGGAGATGTTTGCTATTTAAAACAAACAGCCTTACTGGCTTCACATGATCATCTGTTTATTTGGGTCATGTGGGGACAGCAGCCAGGGGATGTTAGGCAAAAACAAGGGTTTAGAAGGGAGGCTGCCGGCCGGGCGCGGTGGCTCACGCCTGGAATCCCAGCACTTTGGGAGGCTGAGGCAGGTGGATCACTTGAGGTCAGAAGTTCGAGACAATCCTGGCCAATGTGGTGAAACCCTGTCTCTACTTAAAAAAAAAAAAAAAGAAAAAGAAAAAGAAAATTAGTTGGGCGTGGTGGCGGGTGCCTGTAATCCCAGCTACTGGGGGTGGTTAAGGCAGGAGAATCACTTGAACCCAGGAGGCGGAGGTTGCAGTAAGCCGAGATCGCACCACCGCACTCCAGCCTGGGCAACAGAGAGAGACTCCGTCTCAAAAAAAAAAAAAAAGGCAGGGAGGCTGTTTCTGGGCCTGTTGTTGTGTACAGGAACCTGAAAATGGCCAAAAGGAATACCTCATCAACCAAGCTTTCCCCGGTTGGGGAATGGACAGTGGGGGTGGGAGATACCTATAAATGGGGATGTGAGGGTCTGAAAGGAGAGGGGAATGAATAGGAGGGCTGTTTAGCATTTTAGCCCCAGCTTCCTGTCCAAGCGGGTGGAGCCAGGATAGAAGCTGGCAACTGTACTCACTCAAGAGAAAGAGAAGTAAGTCTTTTTGGTTTTAGCAGAAAGGTTAGCAGGTTTGAGGAATTATCCAAAGGCCAGCAATCTCTAAAAAGGTGTTAACCTTAAGTTTTTCTTTTTTTGAGATGGAGTCTCTGTCGCCCAGGCTGGAGTGCAGTGGTGTGATCGCGGCTCACTGCAACCTCCGCCACCCGGGTTCAAGTGATTCTCCTGTTGAGTAGCTGGGATTACAGGCATGCACCACCACGCCCCGCTAATGTTTGTATTTCTAGTAGAAACGGGGTTTCATCATGTTGGCCAGGCTGGTCTCGAACCCCTGACCTCAAGTGATCCACCTGCCTCAGCCTCCCAAAGTGCTGGGATTACAGGCATGAGCCACGGCGCCCAGCTGTTCCTTAAGTTTCTTCATGGCTTCTAGGTGCTTAGTACCTTTGAGCAGGAGAAAAGCTGGCTGTCCATCATTGTGACTTTCTCAGGAGATGCTTTCCGTTTTCAGTCTTCCTCCCCAAGTCTTGTGCACCCCACCCCCACTTCAAATTTCATTATGTCCTCCAATTTTTTAATCTTTTATTCTTTTTTCACCAACCACAATAAGAAGCACCAATTCCCCAATCTTTTAATACACTGAGCCAGAGACATCCCCTTAGTGAAACTGTCTTCCTGTCCCCCCACCACTCACCCAACAAAATATCAACTCCAAGAGCTACTAAAATCAGTGCCCTGACCCCTCCAAAGCCTGAGTCAGGAGATGGGGGAAAGGGCGTGAAGCCAAAAGTACAGATGTTCACAGTAGATCCCAGAAGGTGTCCCAACCCTTCAAGGCTGACGTCTCATCGTTTGCAAGCAGCTGAGGAGCTTTTCACATACCATCATTAAAACAAGACCCATGGGAGGAAGCTGGTTGCAGGACGAAGAGGAAGCAAGAGAAGACTAGTACACTCAAGACATACCAGAGAAGATCCATTTCATAAATATTTATTGTGTGCCTGAGGTGCCAAGCACTAGGCTAGGTATGCTGTGGCCAAGGCCAGGGGACCTCTGGTAAGCCAGAGTGGGACGAAAGGCCACGGAGCGGAACTCCGCTCCACAGTGATAATTTGCAGATGAGTTTTGCTGTTCACGGCCGTGCGGACGCAGCACCAGAGACAGGGCTATGCGAGGACCCAGAGGGCGCCGCCGTGCTCGTTTGAGAAGAGGCAGCCTCCGTGTCTGTGGGTTCCGCACCCATGGAGGCAACTAACCGTGGATCAAAAATAGTCAGGAAAAGAAAAATACTTTAAAAAATACAAGAAAAAATAATACAAATTAAAAAACCAACACAGCACAAGAACTGTTTACACAGCATTTTCATGGTATGAGGTATTTGAGGAGCGCAGAGATGAGTTAAAGGATATAAGGGAGGATGCATGTAGGTTACACATAAGGGGTTTGAGCATCACCCCTGGACGGGTTTTCGGGGGGCTCCAGGAACCAATCCCCACTGGACAGTGAGAAGCGACTGTAATCCTGTTTTTCTATGTAGAGATAAATTCAGTGGATTTAAGGCTGGGCCAGTCAGCTGAGCCTGGTTCCCCCAGTCTGAATGATGAGCGGGACTCTGAATTCCTTTGACAGAGGTGGACCCATTCAATCATCAGTGAACTGGGGTCCCCACAGCCAGACGTTTCCACAGGACTCTTTACCTCCTTTCCCCACCCCAAGTGAGTTGTCAGAGGACCTCTCCTGAACTCACAGAACAGGTCCAATCAAGTTCCACTTCCCTATTCACGTCCTTTCCAGAAGGTGGGTGCGGTGGCTCACGCCCTAAGTTCCAGCTACTTGGGAGGCTGAGACAGGAGAATCGTCTGAGCCCAGGATTTCAAAGCCAACCCAGACAACATAGCAAGATAGTGTCTCTTAAAAAAAAAAAAATTGTAGCCTCACATGATGTCATGGCTGAAGAGTTAGGATCACGGGGTCTGGCCTCCCAAGAGAAGGTGTATCCGAGGTCATGAAGCTGCCAAGCGTCAGCTGGGTTGAGAAGTGGCCTGGTCCTCTTCTTTGGCTGTCTGGGCCAGGCCTGGGGAACTGCTATCAAGTGTGGGGTGGTGAGTCCCTGAAAGCCTCCCAGAAGTGGGTGAAGATGGAGAGGGAACTTCACCCCTCCTAGTTACAGACAAGAAGAATCATTCACTTTGCTTAGTGGCACCCAATCAATAAGCTTAGCAGATGAGCAGGAAGAGAGGGAAAGGGAATCAGACTTGGCGTCCAGGAGCTCACAGGACCCCGTTCTGCCCCAGGCCCCTCGGGAATGGAGGAGCTGCTAGTCGGACCCGGGTAGGTTGCCATTACTCACTGGGGCTTTTGTCTGGCATGAAAGGTGACGGGAGAAAGGGGCAGATTTTTATCCAGGCAGCCACCGTGGGTGGGGACACTGAGTAATAAGGAAAGAAATGCAGTTCAGAAGCAAAGAGGGAGGAGCCAGGTCCCCTGAGCTCTTCTGAGAAACCAGAGCCCAGTCAGGCTCTGCAGCTAGAGTGGAGCTGCCGGTGGCAGCGGGTTAGAAGCGTGGCGGGAGAAGGCTGACCCAGCAGAAAGGCACAGGAGATGGACGAGGATGTCAGGGATTCCTTTACAGAAAAAAAAGACGTGGCTTTATGACAGCAAAACCAATTCAGGTCAAGGGAGTGGGACTGGGCAGAAGTTATGAGTAAAGCAGGGCGGAGTCTTGCCATGGGAGTCAAGAGTCCGCTGGATCACGCAGGGGTGGGGACATGGTGATAGGGAAGGCGCCTCCCAGGACTGATGGGCTGCAATGCGATCATGCCTCACTCAAAGGACTGAGGTCCATGTCCCAGCAGCCCCAGTTCACACCCAAATGCAAGGCTGTAGGGTCCAATCTTGAAAGTCTAAGAGCTCAGCGGCCTGTGCCAGGAATGAGGCCCTCTCCGGAGGCAAGGCCAAGAGCAGTGGCCGGTCACTGGCTGCACAGCCCAGAGCAGATGCCACAGAGCCAGGGCTCAGCTCCAGGTGCACTATGAGATCTCTCCCCAAGGCCCCAGGGCCCACTGGGAGAGGACACACCGCTGCTGCCCGGCCTGCTCCAGTCCCTGTGCCATCAGGGACACCTCAGTGGGGAGTGCTAGAGCTTCCCAGCCACCTCTCTGATGAGCTACCCTGAAACAGTGCGGAACCATTTGTTAAAGACAGGTCCTTAAACTTCACACCATACACCAGTGTAAATTCAAATGCTAAATGTAAAAAATAAAACCAAAATAGCCATAATAAAATATAGGAAAACATTTTTCAGCTTTAGGGTGGTGAAGGAATTTCCACCCATAAAGGCAAACCAAGAAAATATAACGACACAGTGTGGTAGATCTGATTACCTCTCAAAGCTATAAAAATAAAACAAAATCATCATTCAAGAAAAGAAAAAAAGGGGCCGGGCGTGCTGGCTCCACGCCTGTAATCCCAGCACTTTGGGAGGCCGAGGCGGGCGGATCATGAGGTCAGGAGATGGAGACCATCCTGGCTAACACGGTGAAACACCGTCTCTACTAAAAAAGTTTTTATATTTTTGTAGAGATGGGGTCTCACTCTGTTGCCCAGACTGGTCTTAAACTCCTGGGCTCAAGCAATCTGCCTGCCTGGGCCTCCCAAAGTGCTGGGATTACAGGGTGAGCTACTGTGCCCAGCCATAAAGATTTTCATACAAAGATATTCACCAAAGCACTATTTACAATAATGAAAATGAAACCAATCATGAAAGTGAAGCCTGGGCGTGGTGGTGGACGCCTGTAGTCCCAGCCACTCGGGAGGCTGAGGCAGGAGAATGGCGTGAACCCAGGAGGCGGAGCTTGCAGTGAACTGAGATCATGCCACTGCACCAGCCTGGGCAACAGAGCGAGACTCTACCTCAAAAAAATAAAAATAAATAAAGGAAAGTGAAAACCAGAAAATCCAAGTTTCCGACTAGGAACAGTTGGCTTGCTGAAGCAATGTTCACAATACTGACAGCACGTGAAGAAAACAGGGTTGCTACTATTAGCAGGGCTTGTCACTGGGCAGTGTGGTTACCACTAATTTTTATTTCTACAAGTTTTCTGAAACATGTTAACTTTATAATAAGAAAGAAGTTATATTACTAAATGAAAAAGATTACAAAACAGTAAGATACCATATGATCCATATTTTCTATGTAAAAAAATATACATATAAAAATACAAAAACAACAAAATGTAAAATAATTTGAATAGTATAATTCTAGTGTTATTCAATATTTTCTAAAATTTTTCTCAGACAGGGTCTCATGTCACCCAGGCTAGAGTGCAGTGGCGTCCTCACGGCTCACTGCAGCCTCGACCTCCCTGGCTCAAGTGATTCTCCTACCTCAGCCTCCTGAGTATCTGGGACTATAGGCGCGTACCACCATGCCCGACTAATTTTTGTATTTTTTGTAGAGATGGTGTTTCACCATGTTACCCAGGCTGGTCTTGAACTCTTGAGGTCAAGTTATCCATCCGACTCAGCCTCCCAAAGTGCTAAGATTAAAGGTGTGAGCCACAGTGCCTACCCTTCTACCATTTTTATAATGAAAACGTACTGCTTTTTTTTTTGAGACGGAGTTTCGCTCTTGTTGCCCAGGCTGGAATGCAATGGCGTGATCTCAGCTCACCGCAACCTCTGCCTCCCGGTTCAGGCGATTCTCCTGCCTCAGCCTCCTGAGTTAGTTGAGATTACAGGCGTGACACACCACACCCGGCCATTTTTAGTAGAGACGGGGTTTCTCCATGTTGGTCAGGCTGGTCTCGAACTCCCGACCTCAGGCGATCCGCCCACCTCGGCTTCCCAAAGTGCTGGGATTACAGGCATGAGCCACCGCGCCCGGCCTGTCCTGCTTTTTAAAAATAAAATCGTCAGACTAAGAATAAAAAAAAAAAAACCCTGAAATTGTCAAAGGGGGAAAATGCTGGCCTGTCCTGTATCAGAAAGGGCCTCCCATTCTTTGGGATCTCACATCTCTTAGCTAACTCCCCTGCCTGTGGGATGTATTTCCCATCCTACTCTTTCTTTTGAAAGCTTCCAGTTCACTCCCCAAAGCAGATTTCATCTTGTTCTCTGCCCACAATACCTAAATCTGCTCTTTCTACTTCTCCACTCTGAAGCTCCCCAGAACTCGCTGATGCCATTACAAAGCTCTGTTGGGCTGAACTGGGGCGTGGTTTCTAAGGTGGAACTGGTGGGACTTAGTGGAAGACTTCAGACCTGGTGGGAAAGGAGAGGGAAGAAGAGAGATTTGTACTCTGGTGAGCTGGGTGGATGGTGAGCAAGGCAACGGAAGAAGCAGGTGCAGACTATCAGAGGAGTTTCACATGGCCATGGACCAGTGGGTGAGGAATGAGGACATTGGAAGTTCAGGACAGGTCTGGATCTGGGCACAATGAATGTATGAGGAGTGGTTGAGGTAACTGGCGTGGATGAGGTCAGCCAGCAGTGGGAGAAAGGGCAAGCAGGCCCATGGGTAGACTCCTTGGGATTCCTCAAGAGGTAGGAAGGAACCTAAAACAGGAACACAGGCAGCCAGCCAACCAGTAGCTGCAGGGAGGGAGAGGGTAGTGGAGGCAGTGAAAGCGCAGCCAGTTCTACCCCTGGTGGCAGAAGTGGTCACCAACAAATGGTTTACCGCAATTTTTTTTTTTTTTTTGAGACAAGGTCTCACTTTGTTACCCGGGTTGGAATGCTACGGTACTCTCGGCTCACTGTAGCCTTGACCTCTCTGGCTCAAGCAATCCTCCCGCCTCAGCTCCCGCAAGTCATCACACCCAGCTCATCTTTCGTATTTTTCATAGAGATGGGGTTTTGGCATGTTGTCCAGGCTGGTCTCGAGCTCCTGGCCTCAAGCAGTCCACCTGCCTCGGCCTCCCAAAGTGCTGGGATTATAGGTGTGAGCCACCATGCCCAGCTGGTTGACATTTTTAATAAAATAATTGTCAGGGTTCACAATTAAGTAAATTTCTCACAAATCTGGATTTCTGGCTTCCCCCAAAACGTCAGAAGATCCAGCAACACTGGGCACCTATTTTAGCACGGCAGTAACTAGGGGGAGCTGAACACAAGCCGCTCCACTGTATTTTTATTTTTTAATTATTATTATTTTGAGACAGAGTCTCGCTGTGTCACCTAGGCTGGAGTGCAGTGGTGTGATCTTGGTTCACTGCAATCTCCACCTCCCAGGTTCAAGCGATACTCCTACCTCGGCCTTCCAAGTAGCTGGGATTACAGGCGCCCATCACCATGCCCAGCTAATTTTTGTATTTTTAGTAGAGACGGGGTTTTGCCATGTTGGCCAGGCTGGTCTCGAACTCCTGACCTCAGGTGATCTGCCCTCCTCGGCCTCCAGAAGTGCTGGGATTCCAGGCTGAGCCGCCGTGCCCGGCTGAGAGGTTTCCTTTGAGAATGAAGAAGTCCTCGTCTGTTCATCCAGAGCCCTCACTGAACACGGCCAGAGTTTGTTCCATGAAGCCCCCAAATAAACCCACATTTGGGCGGCCAGACGCGGTGGCTCATGCCTGGAATCCCAGCACTTTGGGAAGCCCAGGCAGGTGAATCACCTGAGGTCAGGAGTTCGAGACCAGCCTAGGCAACATGGTGAAATCCTGTCTCTACTAAAAATACAAAAAATTAGCCGGGCATTGTGGCAGGTGCCTGTAATCCGGGCTACTCGGGAGACTGAGGCAGGAGAATCATTTGAACCCAGGAGGCGGAGGTTGCAGTGAGCTGAGATCGCGCCATTGCCCTCCAGCCTGGCCAACAAGAGTGAAATTCTGTCTCAAAACAACCAACCCCACATTTGGCCTTGAAGGCAGGAATCCTGGGACAAACGTGTGAAGTAAGGATCCTGTGTCAGACCAGACAGGGACTCCCCTTTTCCCAGCAGGAGATACAGTTTCCAAATGGCCAGTCTCTGGGCACAGGCCCCTGCTCACCGGTGTCCCAGGAGGGAGCCTGCTCAGCAGTGCCCTCTGGGCAGCATTCTCATTCTCTCTGGACAGCGGCGGCACAAGCTGCCATTTCCCTGGGGCCTGACTGGCTCCTCGGGCCAGCCAAGTGCCCCAGCTGGGAACTTCCTGGCTCTGGTTTTTAGATTCTGGGGCCACATTCCCTGAATGGGTCCACCAGATGGCAGGCAGCCTTTCCTCTTCCCAGACTGACACTAGTTCACACACCCTGCCTGGGGAGGAGGCCTGGCTGTTTTTCTGCCAATTGCTACCTTCTCCAGGAAGCTCAAAAAGCACATCAGTGTTGTGTTGTTCTGTAAGTGAAATATTTGGAGCTGCCTTATTAAAAAAAAAAAAAAAAAAAAGAATTAAACCTCTCTTTCATTATACAATTATGTATTGCCAAAGAATAATTTATCTAATAATCAGTTCTTTCCTGTTGATGCTGGTCCAACATGTACTTTGACTAGACATTTTCTTTTGCGCTTTCACTAACTACTTAATTATCTGCACTACTGCCAAGTACAAAGTTCCATGAAGATCTGGTAGCATAAATGAAGAATTCTAAGTAATTCCGCTGACTACATGTCACTCACTGATCACAGGCTGGAAGATAATATTACCTTAAAGTGCTAAATGCTGAAGATGAAAGATGTTTTTTTCCTTCCCCGTGTCCTGTCACTGCAGTCGCCGTCCCTCGAGGTGGGTCAGACGAGCCTGGAAGTGCATTTCCCACATGAAGAGTAGCACTCGCCATAGACTGCTGAGTTCTGGCATAAGATCCCAGTCTTGGCTTCTTGGACCTGAGTTCGAATCCCATTTCTATGACTGAGCTCTGTGGATAATCTTACGGCAAGTCACGGACACTCTCTGAGCTTCCCGTTCCTTCAGCCACCACCACGCAGGAACGTCACACCAGCCGACGGGGTTACTCAATGAGACGGTATGTGTGGAAGGCGGACCATCAACGCTGGCCCCCGTCCTCCCTCCATCCCACGAAGGATGGGTTTTGCTCTTTGTCCGGGTGGTACTTCACACCTGCAGGCATACACCTGAGGCCTCAGCCTTTTCCTCTGAGTCCACTGATAGAAGGTTTTCTGAATGGAAACTGAAAATTCAAAGACTCAGAAGAGGAGCAAGTGTGTCCACCCTCTTCCGGGGTCTCAGTCCTTCTCGCACTTATGCACAGCTCTAACTCTGAAGCGAGAATCATCGGTGGCGTGAGGAAGACAAGGCTTCGTAAACGGACTTACCCCGTGCAAGGAATGGGACTGGACGGGAACCCAGGTCTGAACGCTGAAGCCTGGGCTCTTTCCTGCCTCTCGCTCCCCTAGGGCCGGCGGAAGACAGTCTTGGGTTCACACCTGCCTGGCCCTCTCAGAGCATCGTCTGTGAACCCGTTCTGCCAAGTCCGACTGTACTTTTCTTATACCCCTTCTCCTCTCAGGTCCCCAGTGAGGGAGGCACCCACCATCTTCCTCTTCCCTAAGGAAACCCACGCTTCTGCTTGGATGGAGAGCGGCAGACAGGCTACACCTCAAACGGCCCCTCGAGGGGCAAGGGCGTTCCGTAGTCACAACACAGTCCCTGGAGCACAAAGCACAGCCTCCACCAGGCAGCATGAGCTGCTCCAACCAGCAATTTAAAACATCAGCCGCTGTGTTAGCCATCTGGCTGGGTCACAGCAGAGGATGTGAATGTCACAGAGCAGAGCAGGCAGGCCGGGCACGCGTGACGCCCGTCGTCAGTGGGGCGGGCGCCGCACAGGCCTCTCATACTGTGCTGGCACTCGCACCGCGAGCTGTGTACTCGGGATTACTAGGCAGGTTCAACACCATCAACGCTGCCCGCCGGAGGCAGAAGCCAATTCATTCTCTTCAGCCTCTTGTGGGTTTTCCCGAGGTTAGCACCCATTCAGCAAACCAAGTCTCCTGTGCACCGACTTCCCTAAAAACCATGTGGCCGTGACCCTTTCCTGAGGGGAACCCCTCCATCGCCATAGAACTGCTGCACCTTTGAAAGGCTCCCTCTTCCAGAGGGCTCCTGACCTTTCCCACCTGGACCCTCCTCCTCCCAACGTGCACAACTGCTGGGCAGCCACATCTGATCCTGTACCAGAAACATAAGGGGAGATGGGATCCTCCTTGAGCCCACACAGACCCCAGGGTTAGGAAGATCCATGGTCCACCCAGAAACGCCCCTTGTGAGAAGCAAGGCCCGGCTAACCGACAGCAGCTACACCACACGGAACCCTCACCTTCTCACATAAGCAACACACGACATGCATGTTAGCCAGCCAACCAGAGAAAGCCCAGACAAGGGTCAACAAAGGAACGCTGAACCCAGCCGCTTTCTTGGAGATCCTGGTATGGCGCCTCCTGGAATATAAGGCTTTTGGAAAGTTACTGTTTTAAGCTCGCTCAGCATTTCTCCTCTAGTATCTTAACTAGATATCAAGAAAAACTTGATCCAAAGGACTGGCCCAACCTGGATATATTCTAGAGTAGAAGGACAGCCGGAAAGAATAGAAAAAATAGTCAGCTGGGACCATGAAGGCAACATTAAAGGGTCAGAAGGGATGATACCAGGTAAAGAGACCATGGCTAGTGTTTTTTGCCTCTTTCTACTTTTATTTTTCAAATTTCATTTCTGTGAAAATGTATTTGTTTACATAAAAATACAAATCTGGGTAGCAACTGGGTATTTCAAGAAAACACCATGGACACAATTGTCTCCATTCCCACGGGGAAGTGACGGTGCTTTGATACAAGGGCCAAGGGTGCCCTCGTGTGGCCACGGAGGGAAATGCCGCGGCTGCAGCAGAAAGGAGGGGCTCCAGGAGCTGGTCATGAAGTCATCGGCTCCCTTCTTTCAAAAGGCCTTGGATTCCCCACAGGCTTTTCCACTCCTTGCAGTTTTGTTATTCCTGTCAGAACTTAGAAGTTCGAGTGCTCACATGGTAAGCTTTGATTTCCATCGAGAGGAAGGGCTTTATGTTTTATAAAAAATAGGTACTAATCTACACGAAGCTTCGGATGAGTCGAGGGCCACTGCAGAGCCGCAGCCCTGCCAGGACACGCGGCAGAGGTCTGGAGTGGGGACTGTGCGGCCGGGATGTGTGGGGAAGGAACCAAGCTGACGCAGGCAAAGCACATTCTGAAGAACAAAAGCAGCTTTAGTTTGCCTGGAAAACAGGCTCAGCTTCGGTCAGCTTCTGTCTCCACTTCCGTTATCAAGAGACCAGAAGCCGATTCTAGGGACCAGCAGAGAATTTAGGGTCACACCACAGAGATTTAATTTCATGCCAACCCAACATGAATGTGACCTCCCGACACATAAGGAAAGTAACACTCAAGATGATGACATATGAGTCAATAACCTATTTCTTCAAAGAAAACCTTTCCCGGCTGAACCAGAGGTATATGCAATGACGCAACCCACAATTATAAAGCACATGCACGACCAAAACAATGTTTAGATGTCCTTTCAAAAACATGTTCAATGTTCTCTCACTAGGTAGTCTAAGAAAATCTTCTCAGGGAAGGAAATGGAGACATCCAAATGCACAGAAGGCACTTGGCTCCAGACTGTGAAAGCCGGCCTGCTCATGGATTTTTTTTTTTTTTTGAGACCATCTCACTCGGGTTCTTTTTTTTCTTGAGACGGGGTCTCGCTCTGTCGCCCAGGCTGGAGTGGAGTGGCACGATCTTGGCTCACTGCAATCTCCACCCCCCAGGTTCAAACGATTCTCCTGCCTCAGCCTCCCGAGTAGCTGGGATTACAGGTGCGCGCTATCACGCCCGGCTACTTTTTGTATTTGAGTAGAGGTGGGGTTTTGCCATGTTGGCCAGGCTGGTCTCGAACTCCTGACCTCAGGATGTGCCCACCTCAGCCTCACAGTGCTGGGATTACAGGCGTGAGCCACTGTGCCCGGCCACTGTCACAGATTTTTTAAAACTCTAAGGTCATTAGCTTAACATCTATAAAATCTCCTCCATGACATGAAGCCTTAAACCTAGGGACAGAAACACACTGAGACGCAGAAACACCTTCTGTGCCTCAGCACACAGAGCATTCTCTGGAAATCCCTAAGACACAGACTTAAAGGCCAGTGCTGTGCCTGAAAGACGTTTTGAACAGGCAAGGAGTATAAGTCAATACACTACTGTTGTAACATGCAAAAATACTTGTAAGATGTTAAATGAAAAAAAGACCAGAATATAAAACTGAATATGCAGCGTGAGTACAACCAAAGTGAAACCCACACACTCACACACCCGGTCTATAGAGAGACTGGAAAGAAACGCGCCAATACCAACGGTGGTTACGTTACAGAAGGTTGGGACTAGCGGTGATTTTGTTGTTTTGACTTTCATTTTTCCAAATCTTGGATGAGCATGTGCCACTCTTTCATACTGAAACAAGCAAACAGTAAGTACCTACTACTTCCTGAGTGAATAGTTGCCACTTAAACAATTATCCTAAAATTATACCAAGGAAACTAGGTTTGGGTCCAGCAAAGGACTCAAATGTGATACTCACTCAAGGTAAGGCTAGTGGGATGGTGTGGGCTAGCACAGCAGAAAATTACTAGACCAGGGGAATCCACGGTCCTGAACTGAGGCTTGGCTCTGTGTGACCCTGGGTATTGGATTTTGCAGCCTGACACATGAATGCTTGAACTAGAATAATGATTCTTAACCCTTAGTAGGCTATTGACCCCTTTGTCTATGTCTGAGGGTTCTAGGAACCCTCTCTCCAGGAAAAAGAAAACACACACACACACACATGCTCACACACACATACACACACACACACACACTCACAGAACTTTTAGAAGTAACTCTAGGAGGCATGTGGACCCTCTGGAGGTCCACGGACCAAGTTAAGAACACTGGTCAGAGGCTGGGTGAGGTGGCTCACAGCTGTGATCCTAGCACTTTGGGAGGCTAAGGTGGGTGAACCACCTGAGGTCATGAGTTTGAGACTAGCCTGGCCAACATAGTGAAATCTCATCTCTACTAAAAACACAAAATTAGCTGGGCATGGCGGCACGTGCCTGTAATTCCAGCTACTCAGGAGGCTGAGGCAGGATAATCGCTTGAACCTGGGAGGCAGGGGTTGCAGTGAGCTGAGATCACGCCAGTGCACTCCAGCCTGGACAACAAGAGTGAAACTCCCTCTCAAAACAAACAATCAAAAAGCCACTGGTCAGTATGCTGTCTTCTCTAGCTCCAGCTCCACAGCCAAACTAAAACACCGTGGTTCCACTTCCTGTGTCTCTGCTGAGGGCCTGATCTAGCAGATGCCAAGATATGCCAAGGTCACCAGCTTCCTGTCCTAACCAACAGCCACCTCTCAGAAGGCTGGCTTAACTACTCAGCCCCAGTCTTCTTAGCAGATGGCAAGGAGCTCTGGCAAAGATTTTAGTCTAAAGAGAACCCTAGGCTGCTGATGCAACATCGAGGTGTTAAGTCAAGCACAGCAAAAGGTCACCCCTTTTCCGGGGGACTGCTACTGAACCCTGGCACTCCAGCTAGAAACGTGTTTTAAGGACACGGTTACTCCGGCCTCAGAACTCTCCAATGTGAGTAGGTAAGTACAGAGGGGATTACAAGTGAAGCCACAAAAAACAGTATTTGATCAGCAACAAAATATCTGAGACTTTCTTAAGCTACCTACAGCATATACTATTTGGTTCCATTTCTCATTTCTGTCATCAGCCGCTCACTCAGCTAAGCCCAGGATTCAAATAGGACCAGTGGTTTTTAATTTGTGAATATTCTTATATTAAAAACAAAACAAGCTCTACTTCAAATGTCCAAACAAAAATCATACAGTAGTAAAACTGCTACAAAATGGTACTTTCAACAGGCTGCAGGTGGGGGTACGGCTGCCTTCCGTGGGCCTCAGTCACACCCGGGGCTTTTGCTTACCTCATTCTGCTTCTGAAATAAGCAACATCAAAACAGCCGCGTGTCAGGAATGTGCCATTTACTGGGTACTCCCCAGACTCTGCTCCTCCTCCTAGCATTACCAGGGTTTCTCTCCCCGATTCCCCACCGCGTACCCACGGCTAGCTCCCTTCGTGGGACTGATGCAAGGTAGGTCCCATCTTGAAGAGTGACCTAGAAGAGGGTACCAGGGCCTCCAACTGGAGGCAGAGAGAGTCACCCCTCCTCCAGAAACACCCTTGGGTGACAGAGAGAGCATGACATTCTAGGCAGTGCTGCCCAGCCCAGACTCCACAGACCACCCTTCTGGCCTTGCAGAAGCAGTCCAAAGCTGAGGGGCCGGCTTGAGCCAGCTTGCAACCCCTCAGCAGTTTACTGAGGGCTTTTTGTTGTTACTGATGACAGCAATTCCTCCTTGTAAACGACCACGCTACAACTCCCTGTAACTCAAAATGCGGGAAGGCAGTGCGGGGAGGTGGGGGACAGATTCACAGGTTTTTGTGTTTGAAGATAATTCCACATAATGCTATTAATGGGCCACTGGTAGGATTCCTCTTGCCACCCCACAGGCCACTCCAAAGCAAGTTACTTTACTATAAACACTTTTCCAACTGTGCAAGAAGTTTCTAGTTAACTGGCAACAAGCCTGAAGATTTGGTTACGTATGTAGGTACAAAGCTGGTTCATCAAATCCCTGTTCTGGCCCTCAACCCAGTGCATTTCAACCAAGGCATCGTCCACCTCCTTCTTAACGTTTATCAAACACTTAAACAGGTACTGTCCAGCCACTCCTGGGAGGCCTTTCCCCCTTTCAGCCACTGGGCTGCTCAACTGCTCAGAAGCCTCTGGGTCCTGGGCTCCGTTGCTAGAGCCTTTACAACTTTCCAGAACCTCCACCCCTCCCTTTTCCTCACTCCTTTCATCCTCCGTGGGCTCCGGGGTTTCCTCCTGGGACAGGGACTCCTGGCTCGGGCACGGGCCCTCCACAGCGGCAGGCTCACCTTCCCGCAGAGCAGGCCCACAGGGAGCCCTCTCCCGGGGGCCCCTGGCCGATTCTTGGCTATTGCCAGACTCTTTGGGGGTGGACTTTTTCTCTTCCAAGGCCTGAATGACGTCCTCGGGAGCTCGAGGAACTTCTCTCAGCTGTCTCACTCGCTCTCTTTTCTTTCTCCTTAAATGAATCCAGGAGTTTTCTATGGCCGTTAGGAAAAGGCTAACTTCCTCTTTTCCACAGGGAACTCGTTTATGCTGGACCTGTTTGGAGGAAAAACAGAATTTTATGGGAAATCACTTTTCCCCTCTCTCCAAGCTCTCGATGAAAAAAAAGGAAACAGAGAGAAGGATCGTTATGAGCACTTCGTCAGTATGGTCACCCAGGTACCTTCAAATCGGTGAGAATTTGTTCAATCCACGCTGTGACAGCCACTATGCCTTCCGCCGTCTCAGAGCCCAGGGACGATGCTCTGAGGGACAATTCTTTCATCACGGATGCCAGCACCACAAACGTAATGGGCTTCCTTGGTTTCTCTAATTTTCTCCGCTTGCTTGGTGGTGACTGAAGAAAAAGGAAGCATGGAAAAGAGAAGAAAGTGATCCGAGTAATTAAACCTCATGCATTGTAATGAACTCAGAGACCATTTCCACAACTTCTGCTACCAATCACAGAGCACTGAAAACACAAAGGTTTTTCTATGTGTTATTTCCAGCACTTAAAACAACCCTGCAGGGTGCGGTCATCCCTGCCTATAATCCCAGCACTTTGGGGGGCCATGGCCGGATCACGCGAGCCCAGGAGTTTGAGATCAGCCTGGGCAACATAGTAAGACCTCCGTCTCTAAAAAAATGTTTAAAACTAGTCAGCCACAATGGTGTACACCTGTAGTCTCATACTCTGAAAGCAGAGGAGGGAGGATCATGTGAGCCCAAGACTTCCAGGCTGCAGTGAGCTCTGACTGTGCTACCACAATCTAGCCCAGGAAACAGGGTGAGACCTTGTCTCTTCAAACAAAATTTTTTTTTTAATTAAAAAAATAACCCCATGAGATAGAGTTTTGGCATCTCCCTATTTTACAAAAGGGAAAACTAAGATACAGAAAGGCTATGTCACCACAGCTCAAGGTCACATCGTAACTGCAGTTAGGACTGAACGCTCAACCCAAGTTCTTTCCAGCCGCACCACACTGCCTTTGTTCTGCCTGTCACGATGTAACTCCTCCAACTGCTAAACGTCCTTCATGTGCCTGTGGTACCCAAAGCAGACCTGCACGATTATTTCTTCCGTGACAACTCAAGGACCCTGGGGGCACTGTGTTCTTTGCTAGAAAGAACTGCACGGCATAAACAGCGTCAAGTTGTAGTTTGAGTTTATATTTGCTGAGGCTTGAGATAAAGCAGCCGGTGAACCACAGCTGTGAGATTACATGCAAGGAAGGATCAGGGCCACTCAGATCACATGGGCGGAGGAGGAAGACTCCTGAATCTTGGCTGACGTCAGGACCAACCCGGCGGCGAGCTAAGCACTGCCGTTTAGCTGGGGAGGGGGACATCAGCGCTGATGAGAAGACTGGATTTGAAAGCTGGTTCCAAGAAAATCATGAGTGGCATCTTCCATTCCATCTCAAGCTGGGACGGTGAATTATACCCACTAGAGGGACTCAAGTTCCACTTGAAAAACCAGTGGCACCGGCCGGGCGTGGTGGCTCATGCTTATAATCCTAGCACTTTAGGAGGCCGAGGCAGGCAGATCAGTTGAGGTTAGGAGTTCAAGACCATCCTGGTCAACATGGTGAAACCCTGTCTCTACTAAAAATACAAAAATTAGCTGTGCGTGAGGGCGCGCACCTATAATCCTAGCTACTCGGGAGGCTGAGGCAGGAGAACTGCTTGAACCCGAGAGCCAAAGGTTGCAGTAAGCCGAGATTTTGCCACTGCACTCCAGCCTGGGCAACAAGAGTGAAACTCGGTCTCAAAAAAAAAAAAAAAAAAAAAAAAAAAACCAATGGCACCACTGTATTGAAAATTTATTTTTTTATTTATTTTTGAGATGGAGTCTCACTCTGTCACTGGAGTACAGTGGCGCAATCTCAGCTCACTGCAACCTCCGCCTCTGGTTTCAAGTGATTCTCCTGCCTCAGCCTCCCGAGTACCTGGGACTACAGATGCATGTGCCACCACGCCCAGCTAATTTTTGTACTTTTACTACAGACAGGGTTTCACCATGTTGGCCAGGATGGTCTCGATCTCTTGATCTCGTGATCCACCCACCTTGGCCTCCCAAAGTGCTGGGATTACAGGTGTGAGCCACCATGTCCAGCCTGAAAATTTCTTTCTTTAAAGTAAAAACTTTAGGCTGGGTGTGGTGCCTCATGCCTATAATCCCAGCACTTTGGGAGGCAGAGGCAGCCAGATGAATTGAGCTCAGTAGTTTGAGACCAGCCTGGGCAACATGGGAAAACCCTGTCTCTATAAAAAATACAAAAATTAGCTGGAAATGGGGGTCTCAGCTACTCAGGAGGATGAGGTGGGAGGATTGCTTAACCCAGGAGGATGAGGCTGCAGTGAGCCGAGAGCCCACCACTGCATTCTAGCCTGACACAGAGGAGACCCTGTGTCAAATAAATAAGTAAGTAAACAAATACAAGTAAAAACTTTCTAAATGGCATTTTAAAAAATGACTCTTGGTTGCTGGGTGCAGTGGTTCACACCTGTAATCCTGGCTACTTGGGAGGCTGAGGTAGGAGGATCACTTGAGTCTCAGAGTTCAAAGCTGCAGTGAGCTATGACCACGCAGCTGCACTCAAACCTGGGTGACAGAGTGAGATGAAGAAAGACTCCCGGCCGGGTGCGGTGGCTCACACCTGAAATCCCAGCACTTTGGGAGGCCGAGGTGGATGCATCACCTGAGGTCAGGAGTTCGAGACCAGCCTGGCCAGCATGGTGAAACCCTGTCTCTACTAAAAATACAAACATTAGCCAGGCCTGGTGGCGCGTGCCTGTAATCCCAGCTACTCGGGAGCCTGAGGGAAAAGAATCACTTGAACCTGGGAGGTGGAGGTTGCAGTGAGCTGAGATTGCGCCACTGCACTCCAGCCTGGGGGACAGAAGGAGACTGTGTCTCAAACACAACAACAAAAACGATAAAAAAGAAAAACCCTAAGTCAGGTTTGAAGACTTTTTCTGCTAAATGGAATCGGATGACTGCTACTGATAATTCCCGTTGTACCTGGTAACACTGACAGCACACACACACGCACACACACGATAGGTTCTGATTATCGGGGGAGGTCTTCTAATAAGAACTAATCAGCAGCCTCACACTGCACACATACACAACCACCTAGCCAGTTTATTCTACTAGGAAACTGTTAAGAAAGGATAAAAAACAGTGTGTGTGTGTGTCTGTGTGTGTGTGTGTGTGTGTGTGTGTGTGTGTGAAGAAACTGCTCTTGAGAAATGAATAGTGGACTCTAAGACCTGTCTGGACCTGAACTTGTTCAATTATGTTTCAGACAAGATGAGACAAATTCATATTGACATTAAGACAGTCATATTGTTATTACTCAATCATCCTGCAAGAGAAACACAATTTCTAGTCTACTGAGAGCCTAACACTTTGCAGTAAGGAGCTTACAATAAGAGTATTAAGCTGGGGACGAAGTGTATGAAGCCGGTGTGTGGGAAGATGATGGGGGTCGAGAATCAGGACTCCCCATTCCCCGTCCCCACATCGAAGGACATGACCATGGAGAGCTTACTGCAACCTGGCCCCCCTCGCCAGCCCACCCTGCACAGCAAAGGTCATCTACAAGGACGGCTAAAAGGGCAGCTTCCTGTCTCTTCTCACAGGGGGAGCAATCATGTGCTCACAAATTCTGACCAGTAAAGTGAAGATACTGCTGTTTCTCATTATGCTAAAGCTGACCCGTGACACTCTTTCTCCAAAAGTAAGGATGGGCTTCATCACTTCCAGAGATTGAAAGAAGAAAATACATCTTTACCAACTGACAAGAACTCTATCAGGGATACTTTCAGAGTTCTGAGGAAGTCAGAAATCACAAAATCGACACTTACTACCCAGTTATCTTAGGATTAAAATGAAAACTTCCCTATCTCAAATATGGCTCCTTCACCTGCACCCTGACCCGACTTTCCCATGTACGATGGTCAGTCAACAAACTTGGGATTTCCGAAGATTTCTTTTTTAAACATTTTCCCTTTTATTTTTATTTTTTAAATAGAGAGAGGTCTTGCTATATTGCCCAGGCTGGTCTGGAACTCGTAGGCTCAAGCCCTCCATTTGTCTCAGTCTCCCAAAGTGTTCGGACTCCAGGCCTGAGCCACTGTGCCAGCTGCATTCCGGAAGATTCCTAATGAACCGCTTTAACATGCACATGCACACACATAATCTCAGGACTGTCTTCAATCTGGCTTTGCTCTACTGTAGAAACTAGACATTAAGAAACAGGCCAGGCACAGTGGCTCACGCCTGCAATTCCAGCACTTTGGGAGGCCAAAGTGGGCGGATCATGAGGTCAGGAGATTGAGACCATCCTGGCCAACATGGTGATAACCCATCTCTACTAAAAATACAAAAAATTAGCCGGGCGTGGTGGTGGCACACGCCTGTAGTCCCAGCTACTCAGGAGGCTGAGGCGGGAGAATGGCGTGAACCTGGGAGGCAGAGCTTGCAGTGAGCGGAGATCGTGCCACTGCACTCCAGCCTTGGCGACAGAGTGAGACTCCATCTCAAAAAAAAAAAAAAAAAAAGAGAGAGACAGACAATTCATACTCCAGGAGTTCTCAAGCAAGGCTTTTACATGATGAAAGATTAACTTAAGTATGGCTCCCAGCAGTTGTTCAGTCCCCCTCTTGTTTATCATGAAAATTCCTAGTGGGCAGGGTCACAGTAAAATATAGGATCAAGTTCTAAGAAATTAATAGTTAAATTCAACACCATAGGTCTCTGCTCGTAGGCAATTTTTACATTTTGCTGCAAACACTAGTACGTAGAAGCTGTCAGTTTTCCCCCAAGTGAAATGATCTTATTTTGCTAATATCCTTATAATTGCCAACCACAAATATTTTAAATGAAGAGTGCTACACTCAAACTGTCATAAGCTAGTTTAGCAGGCAAGGCATACATAAATAATGCAACATTTTAAAGTCTACCCCAAAACCAATCATTTACAATGGCTAATCCAGTTTAATGCAAAGAACTAGGTGAATTGACGGCTGATTTTTGGTTTGAAGATGCACTGCTGGAATGACAATGTGAGAGAAGCCGGGTGAGGAGTCATAGGTCCGTAGAGGACAACAGGTTTTACAATCTTTTGAATTCCAAGTAGTCAAGGAATGATCATCGATAAGGGAGGAACTGCAAGCGTTAAAAACACATTAGATCACAGAAGCCATCCATCGGGCAAAAACGAACAAACCAACCAACAAAAAACCAGTTCTTAAATTTTAAAATATGCTACGGAGCAGGGTGGTCTACACATTTCTTTTCTTGTCTTTTTTTTTTTTGAGACGGGGTCATGCTCTGGCACCCAGGCTGGAGTGCAGTGGTGCAATTATGGCTCAGCAGCCTCAACCTCCTAGGCTCAAGTGATCCTCCCACCTCAGTCTTCTGAGTAGCTGGGACTACAGGTGTGTGCCGCCGCGCCTAACTAATTTTTGTATTTTTTGTAGAGATGGGGATCTGCCATGTTGCCCAGGCTGGTACAAATTTGAGTCTTCACTTTAGTTTCTAGATCTCAATGGTGCAATCAGCCAAGAAACTGACATGTGGTATAGTTTGACACAGATCAGTGTCGCATGTTATATCTCTGTTAATTATGGCTAAGGCCAAAAAAAAAGCCACAGGCTGAATGAAATCATTAAATTCTCTCTAGTATTTGCAGGAAGAGAAGAGCCATTCTACAGAGAGATCTGATGCGCACGAAGCCACAACTTTTTTGTTTTCGCAAAGCAGCTTCTAGAAAAACCTCAAGGTTTGGAAAGGGGACAGGGCAGAGAGGAGACCCCGGTGCAGTGGCCTTCTGTGTTTTAAAAGAGATAGGGTGTTACAATGTTGCCCAGGCTGGCCTTGAACTCCTGTGTGCAGAGTGATTCTCTCACTTCAGCCTCCCAAGTGGCTGCAACTACAGGTGCACATCACCACACCCAGCCCATTTCTTTCATCTTAATCTGACAGGTCGTTGTTTAAAATGTCCTGAAATCATCCCCAGGATTATGTAAAAACAGTAAAAAGCAAAAATAGCAGTGGGGCGCCATGGCTCACGCCTGTAATCCCAGCACTTTGGGAGGCTGAGGCAGGCAAGACTCTGTCTCAAAAAAAAAAAAACAGTAAAAATAGCAAGGGGAAGAAAACTTACTGCAGAATGCTACCTATTTAAGAAGGAATGATTATAAATACATACATTTATTTCCTTGAATTTGAAAAAATGGGCTGGGCACGGTGGCTCATGCCTGCAATCCCAGCACTTTGGGAAGTCAAGGCAGGCAGATCACTTGAGGTCAGTAGTTCAAGACCAGCCTGGCCAACATGGTGAAACCCCATCTCTACTAAAAATATGAAACAAACAAACAAACAAACAAACAAGAGCCAGGCATGGAGGCATGCACCTGTAATCCTAGCTACTTGGGAGACTGAGGCAGGAGAACTGCTTGAACCCAGGCAGCAGGGCCTGCAGTGAGCCGACATCGTGCCACAGCACTCCAGCCTGGGCAACAGAGCAAGACTCTGGCTCAAAAATAAAAATACAAATAAAGGAACGATAAAGTATAAAATTGTTTAAATAGTAACCAATGAGGAAGTAAAGGATTAGGGTGAAGGAGATAGGAGAAAGAAGTTAAGACTTCTGATCATTCTTTTGAGATTTGATTTTTTTTTCATTTCACAGGTAGATAAATTAGAAATATATTATTACAAAACAAAATTAACAACAAAAAAGGCACTTCCTAAAAATCTGAAGTAAAATGTAACAAACAAACCTCTGTCCTTACTCCATGGCAGAAAATTCAGAGTGGAAACATTCCAAATGACTTTGAAATCCACC
>NW_012112031.1:2449477-2450801 GCF_000951035.1 Colobus angolensis palliatus
GGAGGGGAGGGGAGGGGAGGGAAGGAGTGGAAGAAGGAAGGAGAGGGATGGGAAAGGAAGGGCAGGGGAGAGGAGGAAAGGAAAAGAAAGGAAAGGAATCGACAAGAACTTGCAACATATTTTATCTTAAAAATAGTAATTCCTAGCTCTGCTGAAAAAGCCTCTAGAAACAACGACTAACCCGGTACCATCCCTAGTGCCCAGATGAATACCTTTAAATATGACTTCCCAGTAAAATAAACCAGATCTCCTGGGAGAAATGGTTGATTCCAGATCTGAGAGAGGAAAAAATATGAGCCTAGAACAACCTGTGATACCAGAAAGCAAGGAAGCCATCAAAGACTACAGTGGATATGATAAAAAAGACTCACGAGCCAAGCTGAAGAAATTCCCCATGGCCAAAGACGGTGAACTGTACCTCAGTAAAGACAGTAAGTGTAATGAATTGAAAATTATATTAAAAAATCGTAATCCAGAGGGACACAGTGGCTCACGCCTATAATCTCAGCACTTTGGGAGGCAGAAGCAGGAGGATCACTTGAGCCCAGGAGTTCGAGACCAGCCTGGGCAACATAGTAAGACCTCATCTCTATTTAATAAAAAGAAAAAAAAAGTAATCCATGAGTTCGTAAGACGCTACAAAAGAATACCAAACCACCCTCTTTGGTCACTTTTGGAAGATGCTAGGGAACCACCAACTCATTGTTTTTATTTATTTATTTTATTTATTTTTTGAGACGGAGTTTTGCTCTTGTTGCCCAGGCTGGAGTGCAGTGGCGCGATCTCGGCTCACTGCAACCTCTGTCTCCTGAGTTCAAGTGATTTTCCTGCCTCAGCCTCCCAAGTAGCTGGGATTACAGGCATGCACCACCACGCCTGGCTAATTTTGTTTTTTCAGTAGAGACAGAGTTTCTCTGGGTTGGTCAGGTTGGTCTCCAATTCCCGACCTCAGGTGATCCACTCGCCTTGGACTCCCAAAGTGCTGGGATTACAGGCGTGAGCCACCCCGCCCAGCCAACTCATTATTTTTAAAACTGATAAAGCAAAAGAATGAAACTTTTTTTTGGAGATATAGTCTCACAGGCAGAGTGTAGTGGTACAATCTCAGCTCACCGCAACCTCTGCCTCCTGGGTTCCAGCAATTCTCCTGCCTCAGCCTCCCGAGTAGCTGGGATTACAGGCGTGAGCCACCCCGCCCAGCCAACTCATTATTTTTAAAACTGATAAAGAAGAATGAAACTTTTTTTTGGAGATATAGTCTCACAGGCAGAGTGTAGTGGTACAATCTCAGCTCACCGCAACCTCCGCCTCCTGGGTTCAAGCG
>NW_012112031.1:2452276-2459985 GCF_000951035.1 Colobus angolensis palliatus
TCTCGGCCTCCCAAAGAGCTGGGATTACAGGCTTGAGCCACCGCGCCCGGCCAGTCTTAACATATTTACCAGGAACCCAAATTCCCTCTCATGCTCACTCACCATTACCAACCTCTCTCAGTATCCCGGTTTCTATCACCACGGGTTATACCTGTCTGCAGTCTTCAGTATCTGACTTCTTTTCATGTAAATTATTAAATTATTATTATTGAGACGGAGTCTCGCTCTTGTCGCCCAGGCTGGAGTGCAGTGCCACAATCTCGGCTCGCTGCAACCTCTGCCTCCCGGGTTCAAGCAATTCTCCTGCCTCAGCCTCCCGAGTATCTGGGACTACAGGAATGCGCCACCACGCCCAGCTAATTTTTGTATTTTTAGTAGAGACAGGGTTTCACCATGTTGGCCAGGCTAGTCTCGAAATCCTGACCTCAGGTGATCCACCTGCCTCTGCCTCCCAAAATGCTAGGATTACAGGCGTGAGCTGCTGCGCCCAGCCTTTTCATGTAAATTATGCGTATGGGATTCATTCATATTGTTGTGAAGGCGGGTTCATTCACTGGAACAGAATTACTGTGTAGTTTCCATCTTCTGAATATACTACAACTTATTTACCGTTTCTACGAGAGACATTTCAGGTGCTTCTAGTTTAGGGCTATTATGAATACTGTTGCTGACTTTTTGGAGCCTCCAGCAGATGGAGAGTAATACCATCTACTTCACTCGATTGCTGTCAGGTGGAAATAAAATGAGACTATAATGTATTGAAGTACTCAAATAACAATAAATATTATATCCAGTGCTTCAAATCTACTAAATCTACTGGTTCTTGCTCACAATGTTGCTCTTCAATGTAAGTCCTACACCATTCTTTTAAACATTCCACAAACATTGGGAGCACCACCCACCTCCCTACAGTCAGATGCTGGCAACTTCTCCTCCGGAAAGCTGTCCTTGACTAGCCCCAGCCTGAGCCATTTCCTTTTCTCAACTCCTGACCACTCTTGCTGCCACCATTCATGTCAACACTGACTCACATGCAAATCTGCATCAATAGCGCTACGTGTTTTTCTTTCCTATAAAACTGATCATTGTAAAGAACAGAAAACAATGTCTGATTTGTTTATCATCACAATGAAGACCACACTTAAGGAGAAAAGGAACTAAGAAGAGGGTCCTAATAAGCTCTGGCTTTGCTCAAGAGCTCAGGCCCCTGGCCATCACATCCATTTGGTAGCATAATGCACAGCCCGGTGCAGTACTGGTTTTCAAACTCTTTCTTTCTTTTATTTTGAAACCGAGTCTCACTCTGTCATCCAGGCTGGAGGGCAGTGGCGTGACCTCGGCTCACTGTAACCTCCGCCTTGCAGGTTCAAGCGATTCTCCTGCCTCAGTCTCCACAGTAGCTGGGATTACAGGCGCGCACCACCACGCCCAGCTAACTTTTGTATTTTTAGTAGAGGTGGGGTTTCACCATGTTGGCCAGGCTGGACTCAAACTCCTGACCTCAGGTGATCCGCCGCCTCAGCCTCCCAAAGTGCTGGGATTATCAGCCACCACAGCCAGCCCAAACCATTTCTTAACAGCAGGAGACTTTCAACAAATAAATCAATGCATAAAATTGATAAAAGCAGATGAGCTCTTTAAAATGAGAGGGAGGCCTCAAGTACCAGCCTGATGTCTGCCCCACCCCGGGGCCCCTACACGGCATCCCTCAGCTATGTGACGAGACTGAAAACCTGTGGAGAAGGGAGCCAGGCTCTGTCAGGACACCCGCCTCCAACACGCACAAAGTTGCCTAATTAATTTGACACCTGTCCTCCATCTGCTCTCCAAAAAGCCCTGTCGTTCTTACTCCCTAGACAGTCACGTCCCAGGCTTAAAGGTAATGTCTTCAACGTAGAGGATCCTTTTTAAGCCCAGAGTTCCTGAGCAGTACTCACACCAAGAGTGAACAACTCACTGGGGCTACGTTTTCCCCCTTTTCTCTTAACAAATGTCAAACTTCCTTAAAGCAAACCAAAATAAAGCTAAAATAATGCCTTGGGCAATTAGAGGAGCGCTGGAACAGAGGTAAGTGGCTTGTTAGAATTCTGCAGAGAACAGTTTGTAGAACACGCTTCCTTATATTCATCATTAGTTGAAATTATGGAACAAAATTTTATCAACATTAGGGCCTGTCTTTTTGTTGCTAAAATAAATCCAGACAACAGGAATGGGCTGAGTGTGGACCCTGGAATCACCAGCGAATGAGAATTTTTCAGCATTCAGCACCAACAGAAACCAGTCAGGAGGCCTGAGGTAAGTGAAAACAGAAGTTGCCATAGTAACTTGCACATTTACCCTAAAATGGCGGGAGTGGGGGTGGGGAAATAGGTCAATGTTTCTGCTTAACTAGCTCTATTCCTTGTCTAAAGCAGCATCCTCCTCCTTCCTCACCCCCAACAGGAGCAAGAGCGGGGAAGTCAGATGGGCTTTTCAAAAAACGAGGGTGGGGACAGAGGTCTAGGAAGAGGGAAGAGAACCAAGAGGACCGCCAAATACAAGCCTCGTGAGTACCCTGGGACGACCCCCTGGGGAAAGCAGTTGCTGATCAAGGGCAGCAGCACTAAGAAACTGTTGCTGGGTTACTACAAATCAGGAATTGCGTTTTTTCCTGTAGCGGTTGAAGTGCATCTAATGGAACACTTGGGAGTGCATTATTAGCAGCTTTTGGGGCTGAGGTACTGGTGGGGAGGGAGGAAGACTCTGGCATGGGGAAATCTGGGGCCCTTAGCATTCTGATGGTTGAGAACTAAGAATGGGGCTGAACGATGCCCCAAAACAGAGAAGAGGAGGAGAGGGAAGCTTAGGGGGTTCCTTTTCAAAATAAGCTGGTTTTGTTAACACAGAAGCAGTGCCCTTTACCACGTGGACCTGACATTACTACTCAGCCAGGAGGGCCAGGAGGACTCAGTCTCCGAGCTGGTGTGGAGTGCCAGGGCGCATTATCCGCTCTTCCACCTGCAGTGCCGCCCCATGGGGGAGGCGGGTTAAGCAGAAAGCACTTGAAAACAGGTGCCGTTCCACTTTCCTGCAGCTGTGCCTCCACGGGGCTAACTCAGAGCATTACTAATGATTTTAACCATGTGGTGTGAAGGCCCTGGTATTCTAGAAAATGACAGAAAGGATAATCCTTCGGGGTGGTGAGGGGTGTTAAAAAAAAGGAGAAGCATCTTTTTAAGCAGAGACTATTTCAAACACAAACCTCTAGATACCTTACTGCACTGTCCAGGAGTCTACGCTTCAGGGAAAGGGCCATTCCTATGGCACTGGGGAAAGTACTTAACCCAGCAGCACTTCTAGCTGCAGAGCAGGACAGGCTCAACCTCGAATTGAAGCTCCTGTTTTCAGAAACATGGTAATATCTGCAAATTGTTCCCTTGTGCTACATGTCTCTACTCCTCTACCCTACAAGAGCAGGGGAAGAGGCTCAGACACAGCAACAGGTAAGGTGACTTGAGAGACGAAGAGCAGCCAAGAGCTTGGGAGAACAGCACCCAGAACCAGCCTGCTGTAGGGGCTGAGGAGAGACGCAGAGCGGCAGGTGTCGGGTCCCCGCACATACTAAGGAAAGGAACAGCACGTGCTGAGCAGGGTGTGCAGACGCTTCCGCTGGGAATCTCCAGGCAACAAGAAGCCAGCCACACCTGGGAGGGAGCTGTGAGAACCAACAGCGGCTATTCTGTCACTGCCTCTCAGCCACTGCCCAGAAATTCATTCAGTCTGGCCAGCTCAGAGGCGGTTTTCCTTTACCTATAGCAGCACTGAGGGCAAAGAGACATTTGTGAACAAATTTTTTTTTTTTTTTTTTGAGACAGGGTCTCACTCTGTTGCCCCAGGCTGAACTGCAGAAAGTGCAGTGACACGATCAGGGCTCACTGCAGCCTCCACCTGCCAGGCTCAAGTGATCCTCCCACCTCAGCCTCCCCAGCAGCTGGGACTAAAGGCATGTGCCATCAAAATACAAAATTTGTTGTGTGTTTTGTAGAGACGGGATGTCACCATGTTGCCTAGGCTGGTTTGCAGCTCCTGAGTTCCAGTGATCAGACCGCCTCGGCCTCCCAAAGTGTTGAGATCACAGGTGGGAGCCACCAGGTCTGGTCACAAATCATTTCTTTAAACTTTTTGTTCCAGAAAATGTTCTAGCATACACAAAATAGAAAGAGATAATGATATATCACCCAGCTTCAAAAATGGTTAACATTCGGGTGTGAATCTGAAACCTGAGATAGAACCCTTCATTAGAATGGTCCCCGAGTGTTACACATCAAACCCTGCAATCCAAAAAGTCCACTTCTGCGTTCTCCAAGAGCCCCAGGAGGCAGCTATTCTAGGAAAGCGGCAGTGGTAAGGAAAAGAAAGAGACCTTACTTTCAGTTCTTGAGGAATGTCCACCAGCGTAATTATACCTGCAAAATGTTTCTACAGGTTATGTTACCTGAATTTTTTTTTTTTTTTTTTGAGACGGAGTCTCGCTCTGTCGCCCAGGCTGGAGTGCAGTGGCCGGATCTCAGCTCACTGCAAGCTCCGCCTCCCGGGTTCACACCATTCTCCTGCCTCAGCCTCCCGAGTAGCTGGGACTACAGGCGCCGCCACCACGCCTGGCTAGTTTTTTGTATTTTTAGTAGAGACGGGGTTTCACCGTGTTAGCCAGGATGGTCTCGATCTCCTGACCTCGTGATCCGCCTGTCTCGGCCTCCCAAAGTGCTGGGATTACAGGCTTGAGCCACCGCACCTGGCCCTTGTTTTTTTTTAAATTATTTTATTTTTAATACTTTTGAGACAGAGTCTTGCTCTGTGGCCCAGGCTGGAGTGCAGTGGCACAATCTCAGCTCACTACAACCTCTGTCTCCTGGGTTCAAGCAATTCTCGTGCCTCAGCCTCCCTAGTAGCTGGGATCACAGGTGTGCACCACCACATCCAGCTAATTTTTGTATTTTTAGCAGAGACACGGTTTCACCATGTTGGCCAGGCACGTCTCAAACTCTTGAGGCCTCAAGTTATCCACCCAGCTCAGCCTCCCAAAGTGCTGGAATTCAGGCATAAGCCACTGTGCCCGGCCACATTTTTAATTCCTAAAAGACACGTTTCTGTCTGCTGAGCAAAAATCACGGTGTTGTACAAACTCACAGAGGAAGGCTCCAGGGTCTCCAGGACCAGCCTTCAAGGTGTCTTGGTGACAACCCCTTTCCATTTTGACATAAATATTTAGGGGCAAACTTCAGTTAAACAGGACACTAGTGATTCAGTTCACTTCTGACTGACCAAAACCCGCCACGTGCTGGCAGGTGGCGAAGCGGAGCGAGGTCTGTACTTACTGGGACTGTTACATCATCATAAAAACTCCAAGCTAAGGCCCATCTCATCGTCCGACCTTGACAGAATTCAGTGTAGGTGACTTTAGGAACCTGAAACCAACAAAGATAGCATCTCATCAAACTGAAATCATTCTACCAATGTTTCTGGCTGCTGCCTCATGCTATATGATGTTGATCCTTCTTTTTAATCAGCTAACAAACAATATTATCAAACAACAGTTATAGATAGCTACCTAATAATGAATAATAACTCATCTCTCAATAAAGTTGTATTTTTTTCTCCCATAAAACATAAGAGAATTTATAGATGTGACTTAAAGGTTCAAATACATGAAACACCAAAAACACAGCTCTTTAGAGAATTATTTGTAATATGACTCAAGTGAGGTTTTTTTTTTTGTTTTTTTTGAGACAGAGTCTCACTCTGTCACTCAGACTGGAGTGCAGTGGTGCGGTCTCGGCTCACTGCAACCTCTGCCTCCCAGATTCAAGCAATTCTCTTGCCTCAGCCTCCCGAGTGGCTGGGATTACAGGTGAGTGCCACCGTGTCCAGCTAATTTTTGTATTTTTAGTAGAGACGGGGTTTCACCATCTTGGCCAAGCTGGTCTCGAACTCCTGACCTCAGGCAATCCGCCCACCTTGGCCGCCCAAAGTGCTGAGATTACAGGTGTGAGTCAGCATAACTGGCCTCAAGTGATTTTTTGTTTTCTTTTTTAGAAAGAAAGCCAACGAAAGCCTGGCTAGATACAGACAGGTCATCTCTTTCATCAATCAGAGTTTAAGAAAGGTAAAGAACTAGTTCGTAGCTCTCACAATTTATCCAAGAAATGGTGTTGTGAGGAAAAGAGGAAGAAAGAATAGGACGTCAGAGAGAAAGCAGAGACCAGAAACTCTGCTCCTCCCACCGACGTGCATCTGACCCTTTTGTTGAGAAGTCCTCTGACTCACACCAAACACCAGAAACTGGGAGGAAAGTGGCAGTGGCGGGGGGAGGATTTATTTTATCTAAAAGAAACTTGTTTTGGGAGACAGGGTCTTGCTCTGTCATCCAGACTGCAGTTCAGTGGTGTGATCTTAGCTTGCTGCAACTTTGACTTCCCAGGCTCAATGGATCCTCCCACCTCAGCCTCCTGGGTAGTGGGGACTACAGGCACGCGCCATCATACTTGGCTAATTTTTTGTATTTTTTTGTTGAGATGGGATTTCCCTGTGTTGCCCAGGCTGGTCTTGAATTCCTCGGCTCAAGCAGTCTGCCCGCCTCAGCCTCCCAAAGTGCTGTGATGATAGACATGAGCCACTTTGCCCCGCCTGGGAGTACTTACTTGTGATCTGCCTTCTGAAACAGGAGCAGGGGGCTCTACTCTTGTGGAATGTCGGAATGTCATCCTAGTGGGAAGCACACGGGAGCGAGACTGTGTCCTGGTGCTGTCCCCAGAGCTAACTGCATGGCCCACAACGAAACCTTCAACCTACCTAGCTTGAGTTTCTGGATCTATAAAGGAGTGAGTTGAATTTGTCTTGGAGGCATGGTAAAAAATTAAAATTAAAAAAAATTTAAAATAAAAAGGAGTTCGATGTGAGGTCAGTGGTAGATACCAGGTTTTCTGATTTCCGGTTTCTCTCTGACATTCTGCTCATCTGTTTTTCTCCACCTTTCTCTGTTATAATTGTCAAAAAAGGCCTATAAAAAATATATTTTAGCCCTAAAAATATAGAACTTAGAAAACAAAAAAATATTTAGAGTTTTAGAGTATAAAGAAAATTCTATACTCAAAACTACCATCAGAGTAGACACAGGTCAGGTGCGTGGGTCATGCCTGTAATCCCAGCGCTTTGGGAGGCCAAGGTGGGAGGATTGCTTGAGGCCAGTAGTTTGAGACCAGCCTGGGCAATAAAGCGAGACCCTATCTTTACAAAAAATAAGGATTACTTGAGTGCAGGAGTTTGAGACCAGTCTGGGCAACACAGAGAGACCTTGCTTCTACTAAAGATTTAAAAATTAGCTGGGCGTGGTGGTGTGTGCCAACAGTCCCAGCTACTTGGGAGGCTGAAGTGGGAGGATCGCTTGAGCCTAGAAGTTTGAGGTTGCAGCAAACTATGATCGTGCAACCACACTACAGTCTGGTTGACAGAGCAAGACCCCATCTTTTTTTTTTTGGAGATGGAGTTTAGCTGTGTCACTAGGCTGCAGTGCAGTGGCACGATCTCAGCTCACTGCAACCTCTGCCTCCTAGGTTCAAGTGATTCTCCTGTCTCAGCCTCCTGAGTAGCTGGGACAACAGGTGCCCACCACCATGCCCGGCTAATTTTTGTATTTTTAGTAGAGATGGGGTTTCACTATGTTGCCCAGGATG
>NW_012112031.1:2460740-2461853 GCF_000951035.1 Colobus angolensis palliatus
GCAAGCTCCACCCCCCAGGTTCATGCCATTCTCCTGCCTCAGCCTCCCAAGTAGCTAGGACTACAGGCGCCCACCACCACACCCGGCTAATTTTTTTGTATTTTTAGTAGAGACGGGGTTTCACCATGTTAGCCAGGATGGTCTTAATCTCCTAACCTCGAGATCCACCTGCCTCGGCCTCCCAAAGTGCTGGGATTACAGGCGTGAGCCACCGCGCCCAGCCAGCTGGAGGCCATTATCTTAAGTGAAACAACTGAGACATAGAAAGACAAACACCACATGTTCTTACCTCTAAGTACCAGTTAAGTAATGTGTACACACGGAAGCAAAGTATGGAATGATGGACAAATGAAGACTTGTGGTTGGGGAGTGGGAGACCAGGTGATGGGAGGTTGCTTAATTGTTCCAGTGATAGTTACACTGAAGGCCCTGACTTCACCACAATGCAATATATCAATGTAGCAAAACTGTACTTGTGCCCCATGGATACAAAGAAAAGTAGCTACGTGAGAACAGTAATGACGAAGCCTCACCCCTTGTATGCGAAGCTCTTCCTTCAGAGGCGCCAGGCTGCATTTCTTTCCCAGCATACAGCTATACCATCTAGGGGGAAAAAAAAAATCAGACAAGTAAATACTGTTTATGTGGTTAAAATTTTAAACTAAGCATTATTCAAGTGTATAAGATGAGAACAGTAACAAACAAACACTGAGTAAGGTCACAAGTGAAAAATAACAAGAATTGCATATAAGGTATTTAGACAAAGACCAAATCTAATGATGGAAAACAAGCCCAAGGCAACTTAATAAAATATATATATATATATAAATGCACTTAGCCTCTCCAGTGCTTCAGGGCTATATATTAAATATTTGAGTAAAGCAGTCTCATCTGTCATGCTTACAATGAAGACCGTTTAGCTCTAGGACAGAAATTAGAAAATACAGAACAAAAACATCATACTAAGAGAACTTAAAAGATCCAGCATGAACCTGTATTGTGAGATGTCCTCATCTGTAAGTAATTTAAGGATAATGAGTTTCAACAGATCATGAAATCAATTTGTTCTAGAATAAAAACAAATCCAGAAGAAGGAATGTGGAGAAGTTGGAC
>NW_012112031.1:2463443-2471625 GCF_000951035.1 Colobus angolensis palliatus
CACAGTGTTAGCCAGGATGGTCTCGATCTCCTGACCTCATGATCCAGCCGCCTTGGCCTCCCAAAGTGTTGGGATTACAGGCGTGAGCCACCACACCAGGCCCATAAGGCCAGTATTACATCGACAAATCATATCAGTTCTTACAATGATAAGAAAACTGTAGGCCAGGTGTGGTGGCTCACGCCTGTAATCCCAGCACTGTGGGAGGCCGAGGCGGCCGGATCACGAGGTCAGGAGATCGAGACCATCCTGGCTAACACGGTAAAACCCCATCTCTACCGAAAATACAAAAAATTAGCCGGGCGTGGTGGTGGACGCCTGTAGTCCCAGCTACTCGGGAGGCTGAGGCAGGAGAAAGGCGTGAACCCGGGAGGTGGAGCTTGCAGTGAGCTGAGATCGCGCCACTGCACTCAAGCCTGGGCGACACAGCGAGACTCCCTCTCAAAAAAAAAAAAAAGAAAACTATAGACCAGGTAGCCTTCATGAACATAAGATATAAACATCCTTAACAAGGGAGGGTGGACTGGGAAAAGGGAAGATGTTGGTGAAAGGGCACAAAGTTTCAGTCAGACAGCAGGAATAAGTTTTAGGTTTTAGCATAGCCTGGTGACTATAGTCAAAAATTACATATTACATATTTCAAAATTGTTAAAAGATTAGACAAAATGTTCTCACCACACAAAAAATTACGTGGGAGTATATGTTAGTTTGATTGAATCATTTAACAATAAACACATACAATCATGAGTCACATGAGGACATCTCAGTAACAGATGGCACTTACAACAGTGGGTCCTATAAGATTAAAATGTAGTTGAGGCCGGGCACGGTGGCTCACGCCTTTCATCCCAGCATTTTGGGAGGCTGAGGCGGCAGATCACTTGAGGCCAAGAGCTCAAGACCATCCTGGCCAACATGGTGAAACCCCATCTCTGCTAAAAACACAAAAATTAGCCAAGTGTGGGGGTGGGCACCTGTAATCCCAGCTACCCAGGAGGCTGAGGCAGGGAAATAGCTTGAGCCGCAGAGGTGGAGCTTGCAGTGAACGGAGATCGCACCACTGCATTCCAGCCTGGGCGACAGAGTGAGACTCTGTCTCAAAATAGAATGAAGTAAAATAAAATAAAATACATTAAATATAACGGAGTTGAAAAAGTCCTATTGCCTGGTGATGTCGTAGCTGTTGTAACATCATGGCACAATTTTTAAAAGTAAAGTATAGCTTAAATGTAGAGTGTTTATAAATTTTATAAAGTCTAAGTACAGTGATGTTCTAGGCCTTCATATTCGCTCACCACTCTCTCACTGACTCACCCAGAGCAGCTTCTAGTCCTGCAAGCTCCACTCATGGTAAGTGCCCTACACAGGTGAACCCTTTTTTCTTTTTCCTTTTTTCTTTTTTAAGGGTTGTGCTCCTTCCTACATATATAAAGAATACGTGCCGCGCATGGTGGCTCACGCCTGTAATCCCAGCACTTTGGAGGCCGAGATGGGTGGATCACTGGAGGTCAGGAGTTTGAGGCCAACCTGGCCAACATGGCAAAACCCCGCCTCTACTGAAAATACAAAAATTAGGTGTGGTGGCACACGCCTGTAATCTTAGCTACTCAGGAGGTTGAGACAGGAGAATTGCTTGAACCCGAGAGGCAGAGGTCACAGTGAGCTGAGATGATGCCACTCCACTCCAGTCTGGGCAACAGAGCAAGACTCTTTTTTTTTTTTTGAGGCGGAGTCTCGCTCTGTCGCCCGGACTGGAGTGCAGTGGCCGGATCTCAGCTCACTGCAAGCTCCGCCTCCCGGGTTTACGCCATTCTCCTGCCTCAGCCTCCCAAGTAGCTGGGACTACAGGCGCCCGCCACCTCGCCCGGCTAGTTTTTTGTATTTTTTAGTAGAGACAGGGTTTCGCCATATTAGCCAGGATGGTCTCGATCTCCTGACCTCATGATCCGCCCGTCTCGGCCTCCCAAAGTGCTAGGATTACAGGCTTGAGCCACCGCGCTCGGCCTGAAACTGACATTTTTATACGTCAAAAACTGTTTTACAGGTCAAAAACTATTGAAGACTGGCAATCTGGTATTTCAACCTCATACATTAAATAACATAAATGAAAAATCTAATTAATTTTAAAAGTATGAAATTAGTAATGTAATAATCTAAGTTTATTCTTCTTTCTGTGTTTATTCGTCGGCATTCACACTATCCCCCATATGTATTTCATTTATCTTATTCAGTGGGTTATAAGTCATTATTGTCATTATTCATCTTGAAACTCAGGTTGTCCCAGCTTTGCCCTGAGCTCACTCTAGGTTCTTCTGATATGTTATTTTTTTTAAGTACGTCATTACTTTCTCGTACTAGAAGATATTCCAGGCTCATCGTGTACTTACCCTAACTCAGAACTGGAATTTACCATTTCTCCAAAAAACTTTTTTTCCCCTCAGTGGGGAACGGTTATTCAGAAACTCATTAAAAACTAAAGTGAAGTATAATATAGAAAAACAGGAAAGCAGAGGTTTGGGATATAAGCAATTATGAACCTTACCTAAAAAGTTCTCTAAATAGTGAAATCCAACACCTTGCTGCCTATCATAAATTACTAGAACAAATGCCCCTAGGCATTCAACAGAGCAGCCCTAATGTCCACCTGATCTCAAAATTTACTATTTAAACTATCATAAACTTCCAATCTATATAACTAAAAATAAACTTTTATCCTATGCTCTTATTAATCAGTGATTTTAATTATTCACTTTTTGACATGGACAAGAAAGACTACATTTTTTTTTTTTTTTTTTTTTGAGATGGAGTCTTGCTCAGCCACCCAGGGTGGAGTGCCGTGGCGGATCGCTCACTGCAACCGCTGTCTCCTGGGTTCAAGCAATTCTCCACATCTCAGCAAACCGAGTAGCTGGGATTACAGGCACCCGCCATCATGCCCAGCTAATTTTTGTATTTTAGTAGAGATGGGGTTTCACCATGTTGGTCAGGCTGGTCTTGAACTCCTGACCCCTGGTGATCTGCTCACCTTGGCCTCCCAAAGTGCTGGGATTACAGGCATGAGCCCCCATGCCTGGCCAAAAGACTACATTATAACAAGCAAGTGGAACCAAGGTTTTTAATTTGTTATCTTATTTATTTATTTATTATTTCTGAGATGGAGTCTCGCTCTGTTGCTCAGGCTGAAGTGCAGTGGCGCAATCTCAGTTCACTGCAACCTCTGCCTCCCAGTTTCAAGCGATCCTCCTGCCTCAGCCTCCCAAGCAGCTGGGATTACAGGCATGTGCCACTATGCCCAGGTACTTCTTTTTTTTTTTTTTTTTGAGACGGAGTCTCACTCTGTTGCCCAGGCTGGAGTGCACTGGCGCTATCTTGGCACACTGCAACCTCCACTTCCCAGGTTCAAGTGATTCTCCTGCCTAAGCCTCCCAAATAGCTGGGCTTATAGGTATGCACCACCATATCTGGCTACTTTTTGTATTTGTATAGAGACGGGGTTTCACCCTATTGGCCAGGCTGGTCTTGACCTCCTGACCTCAGGTGATCCACCTGCCTCGGCCCTCCAAAGTGCTGGGATTACAGGCACGAGCCACCGTGCCTGGCCCACCAAGCTACTTTTTATATTTTTAGTAGAGGCGGGATTTCAACATGATGGCCAGGCTGGTCTTGAACTCCTGACCTCAGGTGATCCACCCACCTCAGCCTCCCACAGTGTTGGGATTACAGGCACGAGCCACCGCGCCCAGCCTGTTATTCCTTTTTAGACTGCTAGATGAACTCAAAATACATGCTTGTTGATTTTAAGAATTCTCTTCTTTCATCAGCAAAAGCAGAACCAAGCAGTGACTACATCGCATAGTTGGAAATGCCATGTAAGCTGACACAGCCAGTTTATCGTGGCGCAAGTCGCTGGATCCAATCTTTTCTCCGAGACCTGAGAGCAGACACCAATCAACAAGGCTGCCATACCAATCCTGAAAGGGATTAAACTAAGCATGATTCCTGAGTTTAAATGATGAAATGCATATAACCTAATTCATTAAAGAAAATAAAGTAAGGCCAGGTGCAATGGCTCATGCCTGTAACCCCAAAACTCTAGGAAGTCAAGCTGGGGTGGAATCGCTTGAGTCCAGGAGTTCAAGGCCAGCCTGGGCAATGTGGCAAAACCCCATCTCTACAAAAAACACAAAAATTGGCCAGGCATGGTGTTGTGCACATGTGGTCCTAGCTACTCAGGAGGCTGAGGCAGGAGGATTGCTTGAGCTCAGGAGGTGAAGGCTGCAGTGAGCCGTGATCATGCCACTGTACTCTAGTCTGGGTGACAGAGCAAGACCCTGTCTCAAAAATAAATAATTAATTAAAATAAAACACAGTAGTCCCTTATCTTTCCGGCTGCGTATCCTTCTTTTTCCTATCTTCTTATGAAGGAAAAATCAAAATAGCAGCATCTACCCCCTGTGGAGCTCACAACTGGGAAGTGCTCCTTCATGTTTTAATTGCAAAAATGCTGCACTACCTGGAGAACAAGCTGGTACACCATCTGTCCCCCAATACTTCTCTATCTCTGGTATCTGTGTAGGAAGTTGAGGGGCACAATTCTCTGTAATGATAACCCAAAACACCTTTATTGAATGACAACCCTACTTTGGGTCCCAATCAAAGATGAAAGCAGAGATCAAAGGCAGCCATTCATAACAGCCTCAACAGATGGCAGTTCAGTAAGAAACAAGAAGTGGTATGTTCTTTGTAACAGTGAAAACAAGAAAAACTCTGAATGCCCAAAAATAAAGAATTAATTATGGACTGTTGTTAAGCTCACTAACTACTGACTGACTGACTGAGACAGGGTCTCGCTCTGTTGCCCCGGTTGGAATGCAGTGGTGTGATCATAACTCACTGCCGCCTTGACCTCCTGGACTTAAGTGATCCTCAGGCCTCAGCCTCACGAGTAGCTGGGACTACAGGAACATGCCACCACACCAGGCTGATTTTTTGTAGAGACAGGGTCTTGCTGTGTTGCCCAGGCTGGTCTTGAACTCCTGGCCTGAAGCCATCTACCAGCCTCAGCCCTGCAAAGTGCTGGGATTACAAGCATGAGTTACCACACCCGGACTGTCAAGCTATTTATTATTTATTTATTTATTTATTTTTAAGACACAGTTTTGCTCTGTTGCCTAGGCTGGAGTACAGTGGCGCAATCTCAGCTCACTGCAACCTTCTGTCTCCCACGTAAGTGATTCTCCTGCCTCAGTCTCCCATGTAAGCTGGGATTACAGGCACATGCCATCATGTCCAGTTAATTTTTGTATTTTTAGTAGAGACAGCATTACAGGGTTTCACCGTGTTGGTTGGGTTGGTCTCGAACTCCTGATCTCAGGCAATCCACCCATCTCAGCCTCCTAATGTGCTGTGATTATAGGCGTGAGCCACCATGCCCAGCATCTTTTTTTTTTTTTCCAAGATGGAGTCTCAGTTGCCCAGGCTGGAGTGCAGTGGCACAATCTTGGCTCACTGCAAGCTCCGCCTCCCGGGTTCATGCCATTCTCCTGCCTCAGCTTCCCGAGTACCTGGGACTACAGGTACCCGCCACCACGCCTGGCTAATTTTTGGTAAGGCTTATTTCTTTTTTTTTAATGCCAAAGCAGCTTTCTCCATTTTCTAATTTCCTGTAAGTGTGGTTGTATTGTTTAAGAGATAACAAAATTATAAAAATAATAATGTCATTATCTAACATTTACACTACATGTTGCAGTCTCCTAGAATAGTCAAGAGTTAAAAATCGGCCGGGCACAGTAGACCTGTAATCCCAGCACTTTGGGAGGCCAAGGCGGGTGGATAACCTGATGTCAGGAGTTTGAGACCAGCCTGGCCAACACGATGAAACCCCATCTCTATTAAAAATACAAAAATTAGTCAGGTGTAGTGGTGTGTGCCTTTAATCCCAGCTACTTGGGAGGCTGAAGCAGGAGAATTGCTTAAACCTAGGAGGCGGAAGTTGCAGTGAGCTAAGATCATGCCACTGCACTCCAGTCTGGGTGACAGAGCAAGACTCTGTCTCAAAAAAAAAAAGAGTTTAAAAATCACCCTATTTAATATCCACTATTATTATTATGTCAAATATGTATTCATTTAATTCTATAACCACTCTATGAGATAGCTACTATCATTCCATTTTACCAATGAGAAATCAAAATTTCAAACCAAAAAATCACATTCAAAAGGCCCAAATTATTATTATTTTTTGAGACGGGCTCTTGCTCTGTCACTCAGGCTGCAGTGCAGTGGAATAAACCCAGCTCATGGCAGCCTCAACCTCCCAGGCCCAAGCAATTCTTCCACCTTGGCCTCCTGGGTAGCTGGGACCACAGGCATGTGCAAGCATACCCAGCTAATTTTTTAATGTTTAGTAGAGATGGGGTCTTGCTATGTTGCCCAGGCTGGTCTCAATCTCCTGAGCTCAAGTGATCCTCCTGCCTCAGCCTCCCAAAGTGCTGGGATTACAGGTATGGGCCACTGTGCCCAGCCTAGACCCAGATTATTAAATTTATTACCCACCCCCAAATATGTGGGTTATATCCAAATCCAAGCAGTATCTGTCATCTGGCAGGGGACACGCTGGTGCTTTGTGGAATACAGATCTCTGGATCCTAAGAAAATCCTAAAATCATTGCCATAAAGGGCATCAGTTATAGAATTGGTAACCAATGACAAGAGAGAATCCAAAACATACAAAATTATGGTGTGGAGAAGAAATTAAAAAAAAAAAAAAATCAGGGCCAGGTGTGGTGACTCATACTTGTAATCCCAGCACTTTGGGAGGCTGAGGCGGGTGGATCACTTGAGCCCAGGAGTTCGAGACCATCCTGGGCAACATGGCAAGATCCCATCTCTTACAAAAAATAGCTGGGCATGGTGGTGCATGCCTGTGACCCCAGCTACTAGGGAGGCTGAGGTGGTAGGATTGCTTGAGCCTGGGAGGTCAGGGCTGCAGTGAGCAGTGATTGCACCACTGCACCCCAGCCTGGATGACAAAGCAAGCCCTTGTCTCAAAAAAAAAAAAAAGATACTGTAAGGTTCTTCAGGAGATGAAGGAAAAGAAATATTTAGAAGACAAGAAAGGCTAGTAATAGTTAAACATGCCATGGACAATTAACAGACACTTGAGAGGGAGTTCATACTTCTTTTAACCTTTGCACTAAACTGAATACCACACAGCAAATCATTTCAGATTGAATGTCATATATACACTGTTTACAGCAACAGTTGTATTTGTTATGGAAAAAGCAGAAGTCACTGGATGTGGTAAAAATCCTATTTTAGCTGCACATTTAAAATATGCCTACCCACTAGATCCTAGCTACTCTCAACAGGCATCTTGTGACAACTAATCAAAATGCAAGTGGAAAAAAAATGAAGAAAACGAAGATCTAGTCACCCAAGAGACTTTGAATCCATTAAACTATTTTAATGATGAAAGTAGCACTCTACTTATTACAACATTTAGGAATTCCTCTGAGATGGTAAGTTTCAAGAAAAATTATTTTGAAATACTTTCAAACTTCCAGAAGAGTTGCAAGATTTGTGCAAATGACTCCAGTATACCCTTCACCCAGATTCACCAATTACATCTTCCTTCATTTACCCATTCTGTGTATGTTTTTTCCTAAGCTGTTTGAGAACTAGCTACAGACATCACCATGTCTCATTAACTGTAATATTTTGGCATGTCCATTTTAAAAGCACGTATTGTTTTTTGTTTTTTGTTTGTTTTTTTAGACATTTTGTTTAGACAGAGGCTCACCCTGTCTCCCAGGCTGGAGTGTGGTAGTGCAATCTCAGCTCACTGCAACCTCCGCCTCCAAGGCTCAAGTGGTTCTCCTGCCTCAGCCTCCAGAGTAGCTGGGATTACAGGTGCGCGCCACCACAACAGGCTAATTTTTGTATTTTTCCTAGAGACGGGGTTTGACCATGTTGGCCAGGCTGGTCTTGAACTCCTGACCTCAGGTGATCCGCCCTCCTCGGCCTCCCAAAGTGCTGGGATTACAGGTGTGAGCCACTGCGCCTGGCGGAAACAAGTGTATTCACTTTTGTAACCACAGAAGAATTATCAAATTGCTAAAACTTAACACTTATTCAATACTATTATCTGGAATACAGTCCACACTTAAATTTCACCTGTTTTTTT
>NW_012112031.1:2471675-2480074 GCF_000951035.1 Colobus angolensis palliatus
AAAAAAAAAAAAAAAAATTAGCTGAGTGTGGGGGCACACACTTGAAATCCCAGCAACTCAGGAGGCTGACGCGGGAGAATCACTTCAACTTGGGAGGCAGAGGTTGCAGTGAGACACGATCACTCCACCTCACTGTAGCCTGGGTGACAGAGCAAGACTCTGTCACACAAACACACACACACACACACACACACACACAAATTCAGACCATGAGGAGTTTGATAAAGTCTGGTAATTTATCTAGAAGGTCAGATGGGTGAGTCTGTTTTTTTTTTCTTTTTTGAGATAGGGTCTCACTCTGTCACTCAAGCTGGGGTGCAGTGGTGCAATCTCGGCTTACTGCAGTGTCGACCTCCTGGGCTCAAGCAATCCTCCTACCTCAGCCTCCCGAGTAGCTCGGAAGACAGGCATGTGCCACCACACCCAGCTAATTTTTGTATCGTTTGTAGAGAAGGGGTCTCATCACGTGGCCCAGGCTGGTCTTGAACTCCTGGGCTCAAGTGATCCACCAACCTAGCCTCCCAAAGTGTTGGTATTACAGGCGTGAGCCACTGTGCCCGGCCTGGGTGAGTCACTTCAGAGAAGAAAAAGCTATTAAGTAAAGCTCAAGCCACAAGCACAGAAAGCCACAGTAAGGGTGACAAGCACTTGTAAATCTTCATCAACAATGGAAAGGCTCTTCAGAGTCCAACTGTAGCTTACAGCTGCAGAGACTGTGGGGGCGGCGGAAAGACCACTGGACTAGAACGAGGGTATCTGAGCTCAAAGTTTCAAGTCTGTAAACCAAGAGGCTGGATAACTTTACCTCTCAAGGTCTTTCCAGCTGCAAAATTCCTTAAGATAGAAAACAAAACTGTAACTGCTGCTGAGCATGACAGAGGTGAGACATGAACCTCCCAGGGGAGACGAGGCGTCATAAGCGCCATCCTGAGGTCAGTCCAACACATTTAACTGATTTCACCCCATAATGTTGCAAATTCTGCTTAGTTCCTGTATTTCTTCAGGGACAAAGAAAAAAACATTCTAGAGGCATAAGAAACAGATGGTAGGGTTAAGGTACTTGTTTATAATCTCTTATTTTTTAGAGCTTCAAAATACACAATTTTCACAGCATTCCAAAATGTGAGTCACACAGTTGTATAAACATTATGATGTCAACTATAAAAATATGCATGGGTGCCGGGCGCAGTGGTTCACGCCTTTAATCCCAGCACTTTGGGAGGCCAAGGCAGGTGGATCACCTGAGGTCAGGAGTTCAAGACCAGCCTGACCAACATGGAGAAATCCTGTCTCTACTAAAAATACAAAATTAGCTGGGTATGGTGGTGCACGCCTGTAATCCCAGCTACTCTGGAGGCTGAGGCAGGAGAATCACTTGAATACAGGAGGCGGAGGTTGCAGTGAGCTGAGATCGCACCATTGCACTCCAGCCTGGGCAACAAGAGCAAAACTCTATCTCAAAAACCATCGATAGATATATATACATATGCATGGGGACACAAACTGGGTAATCATGGTAGGATGTGATTGAAAACAATATTTGCAAGCAATACCCTTTCACAAAACACTCGTCTATTTTCTTTACAATAAAAATAACTTCATTTCTTCCTTTCTTTCATCTAAACTTTCAAACTGCCTGAGTCCTCACAGAGAAGACAGTTGCACCTCGTTTTAAATAAATCCTAACAGGGTTTATTTTCCATATATGATACCAAGCACAAGATGGCCAGCTCTCCAGAGCTGTGACGGGCTCTTGCATTTTATCCTTCCTAGCAAATTTACACCCTTGATTCAATTCGCAGGCTGCCACAGCGCCAGGGATAAGCAGACTAGGAACATACTGAGTCCATTTCTGCCCCTTAAAATGGTGTTCTGTTCAGCCATATTTTTGCAGTTCAAATGGGATTTTGGAAATAACAGAAACTTATTGTTTAAAAGCCTCCTGAGAACAACTCCAATATTATTGTAGCCTAGAAGAGCTACCTACAGTTCCCCATTTTCCTGGCTGGCTCCAGTTCCCTCAAAAGCCATAATGAGGGCTGGGCACGGTGGCTCACGCCTGTCATCCCAGCACTTTGGGAGACTGAGGCGGGTGGATCACCTGAGGTCGGGAGTTCGAGACCAGCCTGACCAACACAGAGAAACCCCATCTCTACTAAAAATACAAAATTAGCCTGGCATGGTGGTGCATG
Organism: Colobus angolensis palliatus; assembly: GCF_000951035.1. Taxonomy (NCBI): domain Eukaryota; kingdom Metazoa; phylum Chordata; class Mammalia; order Primates; family Cercopithecidae; genus Colobus; species Colobus angolensis. Next base: position 2,473,868 of record NW_012112031.1, read on the forward strand.
CCTGTAATCCCAGCTACTCGGGAGGCTGAGGCAGAATTGCTTGAACCTGGGAGGCGGAAGTTGCAGTGAGCTGATATCACACCAGTGCGCTCTAGCCTGGGCAACAAGAGTGAAACTCAGTCTCAATTTTTTAAAAAAGCCATAATGAAATGGTCACGTGGCTCGGTTACCTCTTTTCTGTGAATTTCAGTGCTCTTACCTTCTTTAAGTTTATTTTACTTTCTCAGACTTTTCTCAATGCTCAGTATAATTTTAGTCTCTTTCTTCTTCAAGATAGTCTAATGTGTCTAAATAAGTCAATCTAGACTGGGTGCAGTGGCTCACATCTGTAATCCCGCACATTGGGAGGCAGAGACAGGAGAATCACTTGAAGTCAAGACTTCGAGACAGGCCTGGCCAACACGGTGAAACCCCAACTCTACTAAAAAAGTACAAAAACTTAGCCAGGCGTGGCGGCACATGCCTGTAGCCCCAGCTACTCAGGAAGCTGAGGCATGAGAATCATTTGAACCTGGGAAGCGGAGAGAGGTTGCAGTGAGCCAAGATCACCCTACTACACTCCAGCCTGGGTGACTGAGTGAGACTCTGTCTCGAAGAAAAAAAAAAAAATTAGGATATTTGATGATTTTGGAATTCGTCTTTAATAAAATAAGCAGCTTTCTACTTTTGGGAGATAGGAAAGATTTACAGAATACGAATAAACAAAGATTGAAAAGGTAGTAGCTCCTATAGCCTGCAAAGACCCTGTTTCTGAGGATATTTTCATTTCTGAGGATGTTCTCCTGTCTTTTTTTTTTTTTTTTTTCAGATGGAGTCTCACTCTGTCACCCAGGCTGGAGTGCGGTGGCGCAATCTTGGTTCACTGCAACCTCTGCCTCCCAGGTTCAAGCAGTTCTCCTGCCTCAGCCTCCCGAGTAGCTGGAATTACAGGTGCCTGCCACCAGGCCCGGCTAATTTTTTGTATTTGTTACTAGAGACAAGTTTCACCATGTTGGCTGGTCTCCAACTCCTGACCTCAGGCGATCCACCCGCTCAGGTCTCCCAGAGTGGAGTGCTGGGATGACAGGCGTGAGCCACCGCGCCCGGCCTTCTCATGTCTTTAAGTGATTTTGTTTCCTATAATCATCTACACTACATAGACAGAAAAGAGGACAATACCAGATAGGAAAAAAAAAATCTTCCCTATCCAGGAATTCCACTTCTAGGTCTACATCCAAAGAATTGAAAGCAGGGTCTCCAGGAGATATTTATATACCCACAGTCATATAGCATGATTCACAATGGCCAAAGGATAGAAGCAACTAAGTATTCTCCATCAGCAGATGAATGGAGAAACAAAACATGGTACACATGGGCAATGGAATTTTAACATTATCAGCCTTAAAAAGGAAGAAAATTCAGAAGTATGCTGCATCATGGATGAACCTTGAAAACATGACGAAAAGTGAAAAAAGCCAGTCATAAAAGGACAAATACCGTATGATTCCATTTGTACGAGGTACCTAGAGTAGTCAAGTTCGTAGAGACAGACAGCAGAATGATGGTTGCCAGGGGGCTCAGGGAAGGAGAGAATGAGGAGTTATTTAAAGCAGCACAGAGTTATAGTTACGCAAAATGAAGCGTTCTGGAGACTGCTTGCACAACAATGGGAACGCACTTAACATTACTAAACTATACTCTAAAATTTTACATGGCGATACGCTTTGGATTTCTGTCCCCGTCCAAATATCATATCAAACTGTAATCTCTAGTGTTGGCGAGGGGGCCTGCTGGGAGGTGACTGGATCCTGAGGGCAGATTTCCCCTTGATGTTCTGGTGATAGTGAGATCTCACTAGATCTGGTTGTTTAAGTGTGTAGCACCATGCCACCCCCCGTCTCTCTTCCTCTTCCTCCTCTGGCCATGTAATGATGTACCTGCTTCCCCTTCACCTTCTGCCATGATTGTACGTTTTCTGAGGCTTCCCCAGCGATGCTGTCTGTATAGCCTGTGGAACCATGAACCAATTAAACCTCTTTTCTTCACAAATTACTCAGTCTCAGCTATTTCTTTATAGCAGTGTAAGAATGGACTAATACAGATGGTAAATTTTATGTTACGTGCATTTCACACAATAATAATAATAAATAAAATCTTCCCTATGTCCCGAAGCTAAATCCTAGGGTTGAAAGCTCTTTTAGTTTTTGAACTACCACATTATCCATCATTTCAACAACATGTGGCAGGGTGAGAAGTCAAGCGAGACAAATAGCTCTTTTTGAGTACCTTATGTTGCTTAATGACAGGTGTACTGTCCAAAATAATTAGCTTTCAAAAGGAAGGGCCTTAACCCTCCTCTGCAACTGGTGAGTGATCTCAGTTTCCCTTCATTAAGTTCTTGACAGCTCAATGTCCTCACATCTGTCACTGTTTGGGAGACTGATCCCGAGAACCTAACTTGCTGAAAGGACTGGGCAACACGTTTATTCTGGTTCATGGGACAGAACTGAACCCATCTGTTTTCTAATCAAAAGCCGTATTCGAATTAGTTTTGTTCCACCACAGGACCACCCTAATGGGAGCAATACAATCATATGGTATTTTCCTCTTTCCTATCTATGTAATACACATGATTACAGTAAACACTAATCAATTAAAGGCATGGAACATCCTCAGAAACAGGGTCTTCACAGATTGTAGGAGCCACTACCTTTGCAATCTTTATTTTTATTTTTATTTTTGGAGAAGGAATCTCACGCTCTCGCCCAGGCTGGAGAGCAGTGGTGCAATCTTGGCTCACTGCAACCTCTGCCTCCCAGGTTCAAGTGATTCTCCTGCCTCAGCCTCCCAAGTAGCTGGGACAATAGGCACTTGCCACCACACCCGACTCATTTTTATATTTTTAGTAGAGATGGGGGTTTCACCATATTGGCTAGGCTGGTCTTGAACTCCTAACCTTCTGATCCGCCCGCCTCGGCCTCCCAAAGTGCTGGGATTATAGGCGTGAGCCACCGCGCCCAGCCTGCAATCTTTATCTGCTTGTTCTTCTGACCACTAGGATTACTTTTCCTCTGAGCGACATAGTTTGTTTTAGAACAACATAGGGGAGGCTAGGCATGGTGGCTCATGCCTATAATCCCGGCACTTTGGGAGGTCGAGGCAGGCGGATCACCTGAGGCTAGGAGTTCCAGACCAGCCTGGCCAACATGGTGAAAACCCCATCTCCACTAGAAATACAAAAATTACAGGTGGCAGGTGCCTGTAATCCCAGCTACTTGGAGGCTGAGGCACAAGAAAAGCTTGAACCCAGGAGGCAGAGGTTGCAGTGAGCTGAGATTGCACCACTGCACTCCAGCCTGGGCAACAAGAGCAAGACTCCATCCCCCCACCACAAAAAAGAGAACTACATAGGGGGTAAATATTCTTATGTTGTAAAAATGGACTCTATGTTGTAAAAACAGACTTACCTTAATCTTTTTTTAAGTTGTAGACTGTCATGGATGATCCTTTTAACAAACTCTAATTCACCTCCTTCTGCCATGATCTCTGTGATGCCTCCTGTATTAACAGAACTAGGTGGAGGCCTTCGAGGATTTCGTGAGTTTACTCCCTGAACAACAATGACAAAAAAACACTGGTGAAAAATCTGTACACTCAAGAACCGAGTCTGAATGTAATCTGTCTCTAAGTTAGAATGTTTAGATGCAATTTTACTTTCCAAATAGTATGCTAGATTTGGATTTTAAAATCACATAGCCAATAAAATATTTTATTTATTTATTTTTTGAGACAGAGTCTCCCTCTTTCACCCAGGCTGGAGTGCAGTGGCCGGATCTCAGCTCACTGCAAGCTCCGCCTCCTGGGTTCAGCCATTCTCCTGCCTCAGCCTCCCGAGCAGCTGGGACTACAGGCGCCCGCCACCATGCCCGGCTAATTTTTTGCATTTTTAGTAGAGATGGGGTTTCACTGCGTGAGCCAGGATGGTCTCAATCTCCTGACCTCATGATCTGCCCGCCTTGGCCTCCCAAAGTGCTGGGATTACAGGCGTGAGCCACCATGCCTGGCCTAAAATATTTTATTTTAAACAGCTACTTCATGCAACTATTTATTCCCAGGTCTTTTACTTTCCACTTTTGTGATTAAACATAAAAATTGTTTACCTTTTTATATAGCCCAATCTGTCACTTTTTCTTTATGCTTTCTTTTTCATGTACAGAAAATCTACCCAAAGATTAGATAAATATTTACTTATGTTTTTTCCTAGCATTTTCATGGTTTTGCTTTTCACATTTAAATATTTAATCCACCCTTACCTCATACCATATGAAAAGTTAACTCAAAATTCATCAAAGACCTAAAAGTAAAAAATAAAACTATAAAACTCTTTAGAAGAAAACATAAGAGTAAATTTTGATGACCTTGGAATAGGCAATGGTTTCTGAAACATAACAACAAAAGCGTAAGCAACAAAAGAGAACAGATAAATTGGACTTCATCCGAATTAAAAACTTCTGAGCTGCAAAGGGCACCATCAAGAAAGTGAGAAGATTGGCCGGGCGCGGTGGCTCAAGCCTATAATCCCAGCACTTTGGGAGGCCGAGACAGGCAGATCACGAGGTCAGGAGAGCAAGACCATCCTGGCTAACACGGTGAAACCCCGTCTCTACTAAAAAAATACAAAAAAACTAGCTGGGTGAGGTGGCAGGCGCCTGTAGTCCCAGCTACTCAGGAGGCTGAGGCAGGAGAATGGCGTAAACCCGGGAGGGGGAGGTCACAGCACTGCACTCTAGCCTGGACGACAGAGCAACACTCCATTCCTCCCGCCCCTCCCCCCACAAAAAGGACAAATAAGAAGTGTTGGCCGGGCGCAGTGGCTCAAGCCTGTAATCCCAGCACTTTGGGAGGCCGAGACGGGCAGATCACGAGGTCAGGAGATCGAGACCATCCTGGCTAACACAGTGAAACTCTGTCTCTACTGAAAAAAAAAATACAAAAAATTAGCCAGGAGTGGTGGCTCATGCCTGAAGTCCCAGCTACTGGGGAGGTTGAGGGCAGGAGAATCGCTTGAACCCAGGAGGCAGAGGTGGCAGTGAGTCGAGATCGTGGCACTGCACTCCAGCCTGGGTGACAGAGCAAGACTCCGTCTCAAAAAAAAAACAAAAAAACCCCGACAGATCAGGCTGGGCATGGTGGCTCATGCCTATAATCCTAGCACTTGGGGAGGCCAAGGTGGGCAGATCACTTGAGGTCAGGATTTCGAGACCAGCCTGGCCAACATGGTAAAAAAAACCCTGTCTCTAATAAAAATGCAAAAAAAATTAGCAGAGCGCAGTGGTGTCCGCCAGGAGTCCCAGCTACTCAGGAGGCTGAGGCAGGAGAATGGCGTAAACCCGGGAGGCGGAGCTTGCAGTGAGCTGAGATCCGGCCACTGCACTCCAGCCTGGGAGACAGAGCCAGACTCCGTCTCAAAAAAAAAAAAAGAAGTGTTGACCGGGTGTGGGGGCTCACACCTGTAATCCCAGCACTTTGGGAGGCCAAGGCGGGTAGATCACTTGAGGTCAGGAGTTTGAGACGAGCCTGGCCAATACGGTGAAGCCCTGTCTCTACTAAAAATACAAAAATTAGCCAGGCATGGTGGTGCATGCTTGTGATCCCAGCTATTCTGGAGGCTGAGGCAGGAAAATTGCTTGAACCTGGGAGAAGGAGGTTGCAGTGAGCTGACATGGCGCCACTACACTCCAGCCTGGGTAACAGGAGTGAGACTCTGTCACAAAAAAAAAAAAAAAGAAAGAAAGCCATGTAGCAGTAAAAACATTGATTTCCTAAGCCAAGAAGTTCAGTCCAGGAGTGGACTATGACCCAACTTGGTCAAATGAGAAGAAAATCAAATGTTCAATGGTTCAGGGAAGAAAAGAGCTCTCTCCACACCCTCCCACCCTCTAAATATTGAGGTACCACAAGTAAACCAGCTTATGAACAAAAACAACCATGGAACAAGTCACAGCCAAGAGAAAAACAGAGCTCTTAATACTGTGAACACCTTAATCAAATCATTATGAAATCCCAACTACTGCTGGGTTTCTCAAATATGTCAGCCAATACACTTCCTTTGTCGTTAAGTCAATCTAAATTGGGTTTTTAGGTACAGTCCTTCCTCAGATAAATAGATGAGGCCGGGCGCGGTGGCTCAAGCCTGTAATCCCAGCACTTTGGGAGGCCGAGGCGGGC
>NW_012112031.1:2487077-2506887 GCF_000951035.1 Colobus angolensis palliatus
CCAGTTTCACGCCATTCTCCTGCCTCAGCCTCCCGAGTAGCTAGGACTACAGGCGCCCACCACCACGCCCGGCTAGTTTTTTGTATTTTTTCAGTAGAGACGTGGTTTCACCGTGTTAGCCAGGATGGTCTCGATCTTCTGACCTCATGATCTGCCCGTCTCAGCCTCTCAAAAGTGCTGGGATTACAGGCTTGAGCCACCGTGCCCGGCCGTAAGTTAATTTTTTAAAGTTTTCATTGCAACCTCCGCCTCCCAGGTTCAAGCAATTTTTCCACCTCAGCCTCCCCAGTAGCTGGGATTACAGGCGTGGGCCACGACGCCTGGCTAATTTTTTGTATCTTTAGTAGAGAAGGGGTTTCACCATGTTGGCCAGGCTAGTCTCACACTCCTGACTTCATGATCCGCCCACCTTGGCCTCCCAAAGTGCAGGGATCACAGGTATGAGCCACTGTGCCCAGCCTGTATTCAATTATTTTAAAGCAGAAGACATTTTACCTTGGCTTCTAATTGATTGGCAAAAAAGGGAGGGTTGCACATGCAAAAGTCATAGATTATCTCAGATTCTTCTTTAAGAGCATCCATCAGGAGTGTCTTCTGTGGCACTTTCACCACTAGGAGGAAAAACAGGACTGTGAGCTAATCACTGTTGCGGTGGTTTTAAAGTATAATCACGCACTGCATAATGATGCTTTGGTAACAATGGACTGCATATATGACGGTGGTCCTGTAAGATTGTAACACCACATTTTTACTGTACCTTTTCTATGTTTGATATGCTTAGACACACAAATACTTACCATTGTGTTAAAACGGCCTTCCGTACTCAATACAGTAACATACTGTTCAGGTTACGGCATAGGGAGCCACAGGCCTAGGTGTGCATGAGCACACACTGCGATGCAATCACCTAACAATGCATTTCTCAGAATATCTCCCTGCTGTTAAGTAATGCGTGACTGTATGTCCTCAAACCCTTTGACGTTAATCCCTTCAGGAGATGGAGTTTAATTTCCTTCCCCTAGAGTGTCGGCTGCATTTTAAGGACACTCAAATAGCTTCATGGAGAGATCCACATGGCTATGAACTAGGGTTTCCTTCCAAGAGTCGTGTGAGCGAGCCGCGAGTAAGCCATCTCGGAAGCAAATCTCTACCACCCGTAAATCCTTCAGATACTGTAGCTCTAGCCAACAACTTGACTGCAAATGCATGAAAGTGTCTCAACTAGAACCACTCAACTAAGCTATGCCGGAATGTATGACCCATAGGAACAATGAGATAAATGTGTCTTGTTTGAAGTTGCTGGGGCCAAGTGCCATGGTTCATGCCTGTAATCCCAGTGCTTTGGGAGGCCAAGGCGGGAGAACTGCTTGAGACCAAGAGTTCCAGATTAGCCTGGGCAACATAGCAAGAACCTATCTCTACAAAAATTTTAAAAATAAAAAATTATCTGACCGTGGTGGTATGAGCCTATAATTCTAGCTACTAGGGAGGCTAAAGTGAGAGACTGCTTGAGCCCAGGAGGCTTAAGCCATGATCACGCCACTGCACTCCAGCCTGGATGACAGAGTGAGACCCTGTCTCTAATCAAAAAAAAAAAAAAAAATTTTTTTTTTTTAAGGCTCCTAGGGCCGGGATTGTTATATTGTTACAATAACAATGTAACAATGAGGTGGCTCATGCCTGGATGCCTGGAATCCCAACACTTCGGGAAGCCGAGGCAGGTGGATCACTTCAGGTCAGGAGTTCGAGACCTACCTGGCCAACATGGTGAAACCCTGTCTCTACTAAAAAAAATCACAAAAATTAGACGGTGTGGTGGTGGGCACCTATAATCCCAGCTATTCAGGAGGCTCAGGCAGGAGAATCGCTTGAACCTGGGAGACAGAGGTTGCAGTGAGCCAAGACTGTGCCACTGCACTCCAGCCTGGGTGACACAGCAAGAGTCCGTCTCAAAAAATAAAAAATAAATAAAAGTAAATAGGCTCCTAGATTTGTTACACAACAATAGAGAAACAAAACAAATGCACTAATAATATTAACGTCTCCCCTTACAAAGATATGTTCAATACTATGAAGTCTTATTTCCTTCATAAAGAGACATAAAATCTCTTCAATGGAAAAAAAAATTAACACCGCTTTATACACAGAATGGTCACAAAAATAAAAAGTAACTAATCACAAGGGAATTTGACTATTTCTTGTACAGTTCTATGTACTGAAGTTATTATTTGTTTTTGAGACACAGTCTCACTCTGACCAGAACAAAGTGCAGTGGTGCGATCTCCACTCACTGCAACCTCTGCCTCCCAAGTTCAAGCGATTCTCCTGCCACAGCCTCCCGAGTAGCTGGGACTACAGGTGCCCACCACCACGCCCAGCTAATTTCTGTATTTTTAGTAGAGATGGAATTTCACCATGTTGATCAGTCTGCTCTCAAACTCCTGACCTCAGGCGATCTGCTTCAGCCTCCCAAAGTGCTGGGATTACAGGTGTGAGCCACCGCGCCCGGCCTATGTACTGAGATTAAAAAGATGGTACAGTTTAATCCACAGTCGGGTTTCCTTCCTTTTAAAATCCTGATGACTAAGTTACTTCACATATAGTCAATTCTCATTATCTGCGCTAGTTATGTTGTAAAAAGTAGCCACAAATAGTCAATGAGTGAATACTGAACCACTGGTTCCCAGGGGAAATACAGGGTTAGGTTCCTACAAGTCTCTCATCACATTTTCATCAACTGAGAGACACACAATCTTGTTTTATGGTGTTTAAAGACACTTTATCGAATATACATTGCTGACTCACTAACACTGAACTCATGGCCAACACCACTATAACTCGTGTCTGAAAGAAGCTTATCTAACACATGTATTTTCTCTGTAAGGCACATCACAGCCTTTTTGCACTGAGGAACACAAGACAGCCTTTCAGCACTATGTTTAGGGACTATTTTAAACAGCAAAATCACCAAGAGAAAGCACAAAAATGCAAAATAAAAATAAAAAAACACCCAAAACGTGGTATTAAATAGACCAAGAAAAGGACGCTTGGTCCACAGTATGGAAGCTGGAATAAGAAGGCAGAGCATCGCCTTGCTGAGCCTCAGCTGGGACACACACACCAGGCAACTCCAATTATATGCCACTAGGCACATGTCTGTGAATGACCACAACAGTACTATGAATGTCAATTTTAAGTTAAAAATAAATAAATTTTTGGTTGGGTGCAGTGGCTCATGCCTTAACTCCAGCACTTTGGGAGGCTGAGGCCAGAAAATCACTCGAGCCCAGGAGTTCCAGACCAGCCTGGGCAACATGACAACACCCCATCTCTACAAAAAAACACAAAAATTAGCCAGGCATGGTGGCACACACACAGGCAGTCTCAGCTACTCACAAGGCTGAGGCTGGAGGATTATCTGAACATAGGAGGTTGAAGCTACAGTGAGTCACTACACTCCAGCCTGGGTGACAGTGAGACCCTGCCTCTAAAATTAAATAAGGAAACACATTCATACATATAAACATACATACATACACTTTAGCTATTAACAAACTAATTTTAAAGTTTATTTGGAGAGGCAAAAGGCTCAGGATAGCCAACACAGTATTGAAAGAGAAGAGGCAAGTTGAAAGACTGGCACTACACCCAATTCTAAGACTTACTACAAAACTACCATAATCAAAACAGCATGTTTTTAGTGAATGAATAGATCAATAGAACAGAACAGATTTAGTCTTTTCAAGAACTGATACTGGAACATCACTTGGACATCCACATGCATAAAATGAACCTAGACACAGACCTTATATCCTTCACAAAATTTAACTCAAAACAGATCACAAACCTAAATGCAAAATGCAAGACTATAAAACTCCTAGAAAGTAACAGAGTCTTGCTCTGTTTCCCAGGCTGGGGTGCAGTGTTGCGATCTCGGCTCACTGCAACCTCCACCTCCCAGACTCAGGTGATTCTTGCTCCTCAGCCTCCTGAGTCACTGGGATTACATGCATGCGCCACAACACCAGCTAATTTTTGTATTTTTAGTAGAGATGGGGTTTCGTCATGTAGGCCAGGCTGGTCTCGAACTCCTGACCTCAAGGATCTACCCACCTCAGCCCCCAGCATGCTGAGATTACAGCACTTTTGGATATAATACCAACGGTACTGGATATAATTCCTTAAAAGAAGATCAATAAGCTGGACTTGGCTGGGGGCAGTGGCTCATGTCTATCATTCCAACACTCTGGGAGGTCCAGACAAGAGAATCACTTGAGGACAGGAGTTTGAGACCAGCCTGGGCAACATGGTGAAACCCCATCTCTACTAAAAATACAAAAATTAGCTGGGCATGGTGGGGGGGTGCCTGTAATCTCAGCTACTTGGGAGGCTGAGGCAGGAGAATCGCTTGAACCTGGGAGGCAGAGGTTGCAGTGAGCCGAGATCGCGCCATTGCACTCCAGCCTGGGGAACAAGAGCAAAACTAAGTCTCAAAAAAAAAAAAAAAAAAAATGGGCAAAAGGCCTGAACAGACATCTCACCAAAAAAGATACACAGATGGTAAACGAGCACATGAAAAGATGCTCTACATCAATATCAGGAAAATGCACATTAAAATAATGAAATACCACTATACAGCTATTAGAATGGCCAAAATCCAGAACACTGACAACACTCAGTGCTGGCAAAGATGTGAGCAACAGGAACTTTCGTCCATTGCTAGTGGGAGTGCAAAACGGTACTCTGGAAGGGAGTTTGGTGGTTTCTTACAAAATTAAACATACCATTACCATACCATCCAGCAAGCACACTGCTTGGTATTTACCTAAAGGAGTCAAAAACTTACATGCACAGAAAAAGCTGCACACAGATGTTTCTCACAACTTTATTTGTAATTGTCAGAATTTGGAAACAATCAAGGTGTCCTTCAATAGGTGAATGGAGAAACTCTGGTACCCCCAGATAATCAAATATCAAAATGAAATGTGCTAAAAATAAATGAGCTTTCTGCAATTAGAGAGGCAGCAGAAAAAAAATAAAAGAATTTTTTAAAAAGCTATCAAACTGTAAAAAGACATTAGGAAAGTTAAATAAATGTCTCTCAAGTGGAAGAAGCCACTCCAAAGAGTCTATCTACTGTGTGATTCCAATTATATGACGTTCTGGAAAATGTACAACTATGGAGACAGTAAAAAGGTCAGCAGTTTCCTGGGGCTGAGGGCAGTGAGAGACGGACAGCTGAGGCACAGAAGACGGCAGGGCAGTGAAACAATTGTGTGTATACTGTACTGGGAGACACATGTCCACTTCATTCGTCCAAAACTACGAAATGCACACCACCAAGAGGAATCCGTGATGTAAAGCATGAACGGTGGGTGACAATGATGTGCCAGCATAGGTTCATCACCTGTGACAAATATCCCACTCTGCTGGGGGATGCTGATAATGGAGAAGGCTATGCATGTGTGGGGGCAGGGATATACAGGGAATCTCTGAACCTTCCACTTCATTTTGCTATGAACCTAAAAATGCCCTAAAAAATAAACTCAACAAACAAACAAAAAAACCACCACTTAAAGTCTCTGGAAATGTTTCTAAGGGGTTATAATGAATAAAAAAAATTTATTCAAGAAAATCTACTAAAATAAATGAATGGATAAATAAATACATTTCAGCAAGCAGGCAAATTCACTAATAAAGAATCCACAAATAATAAGGATCAACTGTAGTTACTATTTTCTTTCTGAGTTAATTCTGGTATCAAGGCAGCAAACCCAATTACAAAGTGCCAGATTTTTTAAAATTGCCGAAGTCTGCATATTAAAGAAACAGGTAATGAAATGTGTTAAACTAAAACGGCAGGTAAAGACACAGAGTTTGGAGGTATTCATTCTGTGGCACTAACCTTTTATGAGATCAGATAAGTTATTCTGTTCCACATTTTTCTTTGCATAGTTGAAACACATATCATCCACTTCTGTTGCAAGGAAATACCAGCCATTCAAGGTTGCTCCGAGTAAGGGGTAGATGCAGGATGCCCCCGTACCTAGTAAAATGAAAATTCAAAACACATTCCACACACCCGAGGGAAAGGTTAGAATCATCATGAAAACACCACTCTTCTCAGAATTCTGTTTTCAGACAGGGTCTCACTCTGTCACCCAGGCTACAGTGCAGTGGTGTGATCACGGTTCACTGCAGTCTCAACTTCCTGGGCTAAGGCGATTCTCCCCACTCAGCCTCCCGAGTTCCCGGGACTACAGGTGCATGCCACCATGCCTGGCTAATTTTTGTATTTTCTGTAATTTTTGTATGTTTTGGTAGAGAAATCACAAGCTGGTACCTGATTTCACATATATTATGGCTACTGGGTTCCCAGTCATTCATGCATGTTAGTCTTACCTCCTAATTAGACTCACACTTCCTAAAGTATCGAAACCTTGCTGGCCTCCTCTTTCGTGTGTTGTATAAAAAATGAAGAACACATTAGCAGAGGTCGCGGAATATGTGACTAATTCACCTAAAATGCTCAAAACTCAGCTGATGTACTTTGTAAAGTCTTCATTTTAAATCTCACACAAAACTCAATTTTCTTAAAAGAAAACAATGCTATTTGTTAAAATGCCTTTGTAATATCTTAAAACGGATCAATGTACATTCCATTCTCCAAAAGCAGGAAAAAATATGTAGGGTATAAAATATTTATTAAACTGCTGAATTACCCAAATGTCTGTAAGTTGTGAGCTGAAAGAAATAAGAAGTGGAAAAAACAAACAAACAAACAAACAAACAAACTAAAGAGATTAAAGAGATAACTCATCTCTTAGATGTGGAGACATGGGAAAATACTTGGTTTGGAGCCAAGACATCAGAGTCACTGGCTCGCCTCACCACAGTGTCAAGGGAGGTATTCAAAAGGCAAACACTCCAGGCAAAAAGAACACTCTTTGACCACTAGGATTTGGTACTAAATCATGTAGAACCCCGAGCCCTGGACCGGACTATATACTAACCAGGAATATTGTTTTTACAGGCCGGGCATGGTGGCTCACACCTGTAGTCCCAGCACTTTAGGAGGCCGAGGCGGGCGGACCACCTGAGGTCAGGAGTTCCAGGCCTGCCTGCAACATGGTGAAACCCCGTCTCTACTAAAACTACAGAAATTAGCTGGGCATGATGGTGGGCACCTGCAATTCCAGCTCCTCAGAAGGCTGAGGCAGGAGAATTACTCGAACCTGGGAGGTGGAGGTTGCAGTAAGCCGAGACTTTGCCACTGCACTTCAGCCTGGGTGACAGAGCAAATCTCAATCTCTCTCTCTCTCTTTTACAATATTGACTATCTTGGCCAATTAGATCCTAAAGAGTATATTCAAGAGAAGAGTGTTTCTCCCAAAGGCCTAAAGCAGTCAGCCTCCACCAGCCACTCCAGGTCTGCTCTCATCTGACCGTATCCCAGTTCCGGCCTAGCCTTGTAAGGATTTGCCAGGGAGAAGCAGAGGCTAGATACTCCTAACCCAGAGGAAATCCAGGCTTGTCATACTGCTTCCTCATTACGCATCCAGAACAGGCTACTAAAAGATGACGGCCCCAACAGTTAAGCTCTTTGACGGTCACGGTGAATGCTGCGTTGCCTACCATGTTTGCCCGAGAGTATCCTGGCCCCAGTGCTACTGGACAAGCACCTCCTTGGATACCTGCGGGGTGGTGAGGGAAAGGGTGGTAAAGGGTATTCAAGGTCTTCTCAGAAACCACACTTCTTTAGCCCCTGCTAGCCGTTCTAGTAAGCCAGACACACACATCATCAGAACATTTCAGTTGTACTTTCTACTCTGTAGGAAAAAAATCCAGACCAGATCCTTGACTTTTACACAACTGCCTCTCTCTTCAAACTTCAATTTCACTTAAAAGATTAAAAAAGTACACTTACCTCCAGGGTAATAAATATACATAAAAGATTTGTCAGCGCCAAAAAAAGTTTCTTAATTCTCAAGACCCAAAGACTTGCACTCTAAGAGAATGCAACAGATTCTTTACTAGTCCTTTATAGGACAGAACAAAATTCCCTCAGAAAGCCAAATGACATTTTTAGACGGGTAATAATCTTTGTAATGATAAATAAAAATGGAAAGTCCGTAATCATAGAATTAGAGCAAACTGATGGAGTCTGGGGGAAGAATTTATATAAAGCCCTAATTAGAATGGATGTGATTGCAGTCAGGTAGTGCCCCTTGTGAAGAATTAAAATCCATTAACCTCCTCTATCCCCAAATGCTATTTTAGAGAGTTTGGGGCATAATTAAAATCAAATTAGTACCAACTAGGCTGTCAAGCTTTTTAAGTAAAACTAGGTGAGAAGCAGAAGAGGTGAGAAATGCAGAAATGCAAAAAGGTAAGAGATGATGACTTGGCTAGGACGGCAGTGGAGATGGAGAGAAGTAGATGATTTCAGAAGTATTTAAGAGAGAAAGTCAACAGGAAACAGTCATAGATTTTTTTTTACTGAGCGTGGAGAAGCAAGTACCAAGGATCACAGGGTGGACTATGGTAGACTCACTGAAACAGGAAACAAAGAGAACCAGGATTAGGGAAACAGAGTGGAGAACCAGGATTAGGGAAACAGAGTGTGAGTTTGGTCTTGGACACAGCAAGTCTGAGATGTTTTTCAGAAATCCAAGTTTCTCTTGTATATGAGATCGGAGGCCAAGGAAAGTAATCTGAGTTGGAGGAACATATAAACATGTGATTTATTTGTATGGAGGTGGGAAATCGTCATAGAAGTGAATGCAATTGCCAGGGTAGGGTGCTGAGTGAGAAAGGAGCTAAAGGCTGAGCCTTATGCAAGGAACACCAATATCTAGTGGTCAGATACAGGCAGGTACGCCTGAAAAGTGGAGAACAGTGCACAGAAACGAAAGAGGAAACCAACAGTCTGGCGTCATGAAAGCAAATGAAGGAGAGCGAACAAAAGAGAAAGGAGGGATCAATAAATGCCGCTGAAAAGATCATGTAGGCTGAGGACTGAAAAACGTATACAAACATCAAAGTTAAACACTTACTACTATCTAGGAGTGAGGAATGCTAATAATTCCACTGAGTTCAAAATAGAGGCCAGGCGCGGTGGTCAGGCGTGGTGGCTCACGCCTGTGATCCCAGCACTTTGGGAGGACGAGGTGGGCAGATCACCTGAGGTCAGGAGTTTGAGAACAACCTGATCAACATGGTGAAATCCCATCTCTACTAGAAGTACAAAAGTTAGCCAGGTGTGGTGGAGGGCACCTGTAATCCCAGCTACTTGGGAGGCTGAGGCAGGAGCATTGTTTGAACCTGGGAGGCGGAGGTTGCACTGAGTTGAGACCAGGCCATTGCACTCCAGCCTGGGCAACAAGAGCAAAACTTCGCCTCAAAAAAAAAAAAAATCACAATATGAAGACACCAGAGTAAAAATAAAGCCCAACACACACAGACATCAATGTGGTTATCTGAAACGCTAAGTAGGGCCAGGTGTCGTAGCTCATGCCTGTAATCTCAGCACTTTGGGAAGCCGAGGCAGGTGGATTGCTTGAGCCCAGGAGTCAAGACCAACCTTGGGCAACACTACGAGACCCCATTTCAAAATTAAAAAAAATAAAAAAAATTTTTTAATTAAAAAAAAAAAGAAAAGCTATGTAAGTAAGAGCCTCACTTTCATTTTGTACTTCCCTTAACCTCTTGCTCCCTGTTTGGACTGACAATCCCTTCTCAAGAGAAATCAGTGGGAGAAAAGGCCAGGTGTAGTAAATAAGAACGGTAACAGGTGTAGTAAGTAAGAACAGTAACAGGTGTAGTAAGTAAGAACGGTAACAGGTGTAGTAAGTAAGAACAGTAACAGGTGTAGTAAGTAAGAACGGTAACAGGTGTAGTAAGTAAGAATGCTAACAGGCGTAGTAAATAAGAACGGTAACAGGTGTAGTAAATAAGAACGGTAACAGGTGCAGTAAGAATGGTAACAGGTGTAGTAAATAAGAACGGTAATACAGGTTGAGGATCTCTAATCCAAAATGCTTGGGATTAGAAGTGTTTTGGATTTCAGTTTTTTTTTCAGATTTTGAAATATTTGCATTATATTTACAGGCTGAACATCCCTAACCCCCAAATCTGGAAAGCTCCAATGCACATTGCCTTTGAGCAGCATATCAGTGCTCAAAGGTTGCAGATTTGGAAGCATTTCAGATTTTTGGATTGAGGATGCTCAACCTGTATCTGCAGCCAGCTTTTTTCGTACAACAACAAATACCCAGTAGAAAAGTTTACAAAGAATTTGATCTTGCAAAACTTACAAAACCTATGTTTGGCCAAAAAAGAATTTAAAACTATATACCTATGTCAATGCCTCTTCGGAGAGTACTTTTGTCAGAATCCTGGTGACCGATCAGATCTTCTACCCAGTGAATATAGTTGAGTCTCAAGGGAACTGTGGGAATTAGTCTCTCCAATGGAATATCAATAGAAAGTCCAAAATCTTCCCTTAGGAGAGTACAAGTCAGAGCTCTGACTGCTTCGGGGTCTTTAAAATTAAGGCTGAGGAATAGAGAAAAAGAAGTAAAACTGATTAATAAGATTCACTATGCTGTACAAGCTCTATGACAAACAGGCAAAACCAAATGCCCATCTGAACTTCCTAAAGAGATCACACATCTATAGTTACATAGAACATTCATCCCAGTGGCATATATACATGAGTGTTTAACAGTCACGGCATATGAAAAGCAGTACAATCCTCCACCAAAAACACTGCATATCCATATACAGAGCACAGAGATTAAATGACTCGGCTCAAATTCCTGTCTCATTGCCTCCTTACAAAAGAGAAAGGAGGGATCAATAAATGCCACTGAAAAGATCATGTAGGATGAGAACTGAAAAATGTATACAAACATCAAAGTTAAACACTTACTACTATCTAGGAGTGAAGAATGCTAATAATTCCACTGAGTTCGAAATAGAGGCCAGGCGTGGTGTCAGGCCCTGTATCTGTAGGGCCTGACTTTGGACAAGTCATTTACCTCTATGAAACTGTTTTCTCTGCTGTAAAATGAGGATAGTAGTACCAATACCACAATGCTACTGTGAGATAACCTGAGAAGTACTTAGCATAATGTCTGGTGCATAGTAACTATTTTACAAATGCTAGCTATTTTTACTGTTACCATTAACATCTGACATTAGCATTCCTTGAAAATCCTACCTAAAAGTGGAAAGAAAGCAGTATAAAAATGTTTAATAATGAAGAAAGGATAAGATACTTAAATATGACAACTATTACAGACATCAAATTTAAAATGCAATTTTTTAAAGCTTTATGAAGTATAATTCACACACTATAACATTCACCTGTAAGTGTACAACTGAATAGTTTCTAGTATATCAACAGAGTCGTGCAACCATCACCAAAACCCACTTTTAGAACACCCCTATCACCCCAAAAAGGAGAACTCATGACCATTTGCATGTCTTTCTTCATTTCCAACTTTAGCCTGAGGCAACCATTGATGTACTTTCTGTCTTTACAGATTTACCTTTTCTGGATATTTCAAGGAACTGAAATTGTAATGAGGTCTTCTGGTCAGTTAACACAAGTTTGCGAGGTTCATCCACTTTATAACTTGTCAGTATTTCACTTCTTTTTATGGGTGAATAATATTCCATAGTAAGAATAACTACCCTTTGTTTATCCATATTCCCCAGTTCCTGGACAGCTGGCTTGTTTCTACTTATTGACCATCACGAACAATGCTGCTATTTACATACGAGTCTTCGGGTGGACATACGTTTTCACTGCTCTTGGGTAGACAGTCAGAGTCAGGAATGGATCATAAGATATATTTGTGTTTAACTTTTTTTTTTTTTTTGAGATGGAGTCTCGTTCTGTCACCCAAGCTGGAGTGCAGTGGCGCGATCTTGGCTCACTGCAAGTTCTGCCTCCCGGGTTCACGTTATTCTCCTGCCTCAGGCTCCCAAGGAGCAGGGACTACAGGCGCCCGCCACCACGCCCGGCTAATTTTTTCGTATTTTTAGTGGAGACGGAGCTTCATTGTGTTAGCCAGGACGGTCTCCATCTCCTGACCTCGTGATCTACCCGCCTCGGCCTTCCAAAGTGCTGGGATTACAGGCGTCAGCCACCGCACCTGGCCTGTATTTAACTTTTTAAGAAACTTGTACCAATATAACTATGTTGATGTCAAAATACTGCTAAACTGAAAATATTAAAAAAGAAAACCAACAGACCTTTTTTATAAATAGAGCAGGGTCTTTTTTGGTTTTGTGGGGTTTTTTTTTTGAGACAGGTCCTCACCGTCTCCCAGAGTGGAATGCAGTGTGAACACGGCTCACTGCAGCCCCAACCTCCCAGGCTCAAGTGACCCTCCTGCCTCAGCCCCCCAAGTAGCTGGGAGTGTAGGTGCATACCGCCACACTCAGCTTTTTTTTTTGTAGAGAAAAGGGCCCAGCCCATTATGTTGCCTTGGCTGGTCTTGAACTCCCAGGCCCATGTAATCCTCCCGCCTCGGCCTAAGTGTTGGGATTACAGGCGTGAACCACTGCACCTGGCCAACAGAGCATTTTGAAGAAAGCAGAAAGTCAGTAGATGGGGCTAGGAAAGGGAGGAGGAGTTTTGAAACTACTTAGAATTCTGGCCTTAAGGTGTCTAGTCAGGCAACAACACATCCTTAAACAGCTTCTGGTCTGGACCATCTCCTTTTCTGCTCCCCTGCCTGGTCATCAAATGACCAATCATTGGAAAAATTCAATGCCCATCTGGATACTTGAGTGCCAAGACAGAAGGAAGCGTGCTGTTTCCACCCAGCAACCATGGAAACTTCAGGCAGGTTCCATCAACCCAATATCTCTCCGCTACCCACAGCAAAAATGTTCTAGAATGGAAGTTAGGAGCCCTGGACTCCACTTTTGGCTCTGCAATCAATTAGCCATGGACTTAAGTAAGTCAGTTCAGTTCTTAGGTCTCAGTTTCTCCACCTATAAAAGTAAAGGATTGGCTGGGTGTGGTGGCTCATGCCTGCAATCCTACCAATTTGGGTGGCCATGGCGGGTGCATCACCTGAGGTCAGGAGTTCGAGACCAGCCTGGCTAACATGGTGAACCCCCACCTGCACAAAAAATACAAAAATTAGTTGGTCGTGGTGGCGGATGCCTACAATCCCAGCTACTCAGGAGGCTGAGACAGGAGAATCGCTTGAGCCCGGGAGGCAGAGGTTGCAGTGAGCTGAGATCATGCCATTGCACTCCAGCCTGGGTGACAGAGTGAGACTCCATCTCGGAGGAAAAAAAAAAAAAGTAAAGGATTGGACTCAACAGGCTGAGGGTCCTTCTTGCTGGCATTTTATGACTATGAGGAATACTATGACCTAGTACAATGGGAGTCATTAATTATTTGTCAAGCAAATTATAGACATGGAACGGCTGAAACGGTTACTGAAAACAGAATAAACAAACAGTAAACATTTCCATTACCTTCCAGTCTGATGTGAAGAAAATTTCTTTATTCTTCTGTTATGTGATGCCAAGAATACAGCAACACAATTGAACACATATTAAAGAATAGACAGCCTGTGGTTGTTAGGTAACACGACCTACTCTTTCAAAAAACTGTTTAGAAAAAACACACCTTGGGCCGGGTGCAGTGGCTCACCCCTGTAATCCCAGCACTTTGGGAGGCCGAGGCAGGCGGATCACAAAGTCAGGAGATCGAGACCATCCTGGCTAACATGGTGAAATTCCGTCTCTACTAAAAATACAAAAAATTAGCTGGGTGAGGTAGCAGGCGCCTGTAGTCCCAGGTACTCAGGAGGCTGAGGCAGGAGAATGGGTGAACCCAGGAGGCGGAGCTTGCAGTGAGCCCAGATCGCGCCACTGCACTCCAGCCTGGGAGAAAGAGCAAGGCTCCGTCTCAAAAAAAAAAAAAAAAAGAAAGAAAAAGAAAGAAAAGAAAGAAAAAACACACCTTGGCCGGGCGCAGTGGTTCACACCTGTAATCCTAGCACTTTGGGAAGCTGCAGTAGGGAGATGACCTGAGGTCGGGAGTTCGAGACCAGCCTGACCACCATGGAGAACCCCGTCTCTACTAAAAATACAAAATTAACCGGGCGTAGTGGTACATGTCTGTAATCCCAGCTACTAGAGAGGCTGAGACAAGAGAATCGCTTGAACCCAGGAGGCAGAGGTTGCGGTGAACTGAGACTGCGCCACTTCACTCCAGCCTGGGTAACAGAGAGAGACTCTGTCTCAAAAAGAAAAGAAAAGAAAAAACATACCTTTCACAGGAAAAGACCTTGCAAAAATACGGATGATGGGCAGAGTCAGATTTCATGAATATAGATTTGTTATCTACACAAAAATTGCATTCCATACCTGAATATGATGATTTCTTGTGACCTCTAAGAATGCTTCCAGGTACTAACTTCCAGGGAGGAAAATGGAAGGGATGAAGAATGGAACTTGAGTATCATCTACAGCAGACAGAAAGAGGATGACCAGAGTGGACTCTGAGGAGACACGGCCAAAGCCTGGCAGCAGCGGCGCTCCATGGCTATGCGCACACCTAGAGCTCCAGACCCTGGTTTCTAAGTAGTGCTCCCCAGAAGAATCCGAGTTCCTTGCATAAACGATTATTCCAGAACTGGGTAGGGAAGTACAAGACAAACCCGCAACTTTGTATTGTATTAGAAAACCGGACATGCTGAAAGGAAGGCAGGAACAAATCAAAAGTACACTAGACCCAGCTTGACGGCGCTCTCTTTGGCCAAACCTGTGTCAACGTGAATGAAGAAGGCTAACAAGGGATTCATGGCCCATAGAATAAAACCTATGAGTCCATCCTTAAACGTAGAAGCAGTGAAAGAGTTAGATAATTTACATGTGGCAATCACCATGCTAATAATTTTTTCACTTAAGAATTGTCAATGGATGCTAAAAATAATGAGTAAAAGTTTGTTGGAAAACAGGATATTGGGCTGGGCACAGCAGCTCACATCTGCAATCCCAACACTTTGGGAGGCCAAGGCGGACAGATCACTTGAGGTCAGGAGTTCAAGACCAGCCTGGCCAATATGGTGAAACCCCATCTCTATCAAAAAATACAAAAATTAGCTGAGCATAATGGCACATGCACCTTTAGTCCCAACTTCTCAGGAAGCTGAGCTGGGAGAATTGCTTGAACCTGGAAGGCAGAGGTTGCAGTGAGCCTAGATCAAGCCATTGCACTCCCGTATATGGACAAAAGAGTGAGACCATGTCTCAGAAAAAAAAAAAAAAACACTGACAAGAAAAAAAAAAAGAAAACAGGATATTTACATAGTCACAAAATACTTCCCCAGAAATTATTAATTACCTTGATAATGATATCAATTATCAGATTATGAAAGGATAAAATAATAACAGTACAATAAAGAAATCTGACAGATACCCCCTTAACGAAGCAACCAAAGTTAATACCCCTAATTACGAAACAAACTGGTATTATATGCTTCAATAATACAGAGAAGAAGAGAAAGGGATAAAGCAAGCAAGACTCAAAAAACCAGGCAAAATTAAACAAAATTTAGTAATGAGATAGTGGACATGGTTGTACAAGTATCAATATACTAAAAAACCACTGAGTTATAAGAGTGAATTTTATAGTATGTGAACTACATCTCAACAAACAAATGAAATGGAAAGGAGTAGGAAGTTTTAAAAAGTAAAGAAAAAGTAGTAAAGATAAGAGAGGTCAATAATAAAGATCCCCTTACATATAACCAGGGATTCTGAATAACAGAACCAAAGGATTAGAATAAAGAAATATTCAAAGATATGATTCAAGATAACTTTCTAGAAATAGAAGGCTCACTATGTTCCTAGGAAAAGATACAGAATTAGCAATACCAACACCTAGAAAAATTACCAGACTTTAAGGCTTACAAGAAAAAAAAAAATCCTTTAGATATCTAGGCACACAAGTTAAACCATTGATTTTGGGGTTAGGGACGCAGTAGGGTAAATGAGGCTACCTTTAGATTTCCACACAGCACCATTCAATAGTAGAAGACAAAAGAACACTGACTACAAAGCTCTTAGAGGAAAAGAAGCGTGACACAATTTTATACTCAGCCAAACTTACTTTGATTATAATAACAACAGATAAACATTTTGAGTGTACAGGAATTCAAGGAGTAGAGTTTTCATGAGCTCTTTGTGAAGAAATTCCTAATGGAAAAAGTTTAATCAATAGAGATAAATTAAGGAACTACAGTAAGTCTTCACTTAACATTGACAATGGGTTCTCTGACTTTAAGCGAAACCATATATAACAAAATCAATTTTTTTTTCTCATCACTTATAAAGAAATGACATTATTAGAGGACCTGCTACACATCGTTTCATTAATGTCGCAGTTTCCAGGAACCTACTGGCAACACTAAGTGAGGACTTACTGTATACAGCAAAACAACCAGCACTGAGCATTTAAGCCATTTTAACCAGAGAGCTAAGATGAAAACACCTGTGAACCATGGCTACATAATAAAACGTCAGTGTTTACAAACCACAACAACATACACAAAATCAAAATTCAGGACAGGAAACAGGAAAGGGAGAGGGAGTTCCTCAGCTTTTATACACAGGGTCAAAAGGCTTCATTTAAAGTTGATAAACTAAGTAGCAGAGATAGAAGCACACATTTAAGAAGATAAACTGGCTGGGCCCAATGGCTCACACCTGTAATCCCAGCACTTTGGGAGGCTGAGGTGGGTGGACTGCTTGAGCTTAGGAGCTTGAGACTAGCCTGGGCAACATGGCGAAAGCCCGTTTCTACAAAAAGTACAAAAATTAGCTGGATGTGGGAGTATGGTGGTTGTGTGAGCCTGTGGCCCCAGCTACTCAGGAGGCAGGAGGATCACTTGAGCCCAGGAGGTCAAGGCTGCAGTGAACCAAGATCCCATCACTGCACTCCAGCCTGGCTGAGAGTGGGCCCCTGCCTCAAAAAAAAAAAAAAAAGAATATTAGCACTAGAAGAATGAAGATAAATAATATAATCAAATAAAATCAGGGGCAGTAAAGGAAAGGTAGGTGAAAATCAGATTATATAGTGTAAAAAAAAAAGCAACAAGAACAAAGCATGATATAAAATGAATGTGAAATGAATGTAAATAGTAAACTCATAATACTCTCAGATTAGATCACAAAAGTCAAAATCTACTAACTATAATAAACTGTTTTAAACAAAAACTACAGCTAAAACAAAATGAGCCAAAGGTTGAAGATAAAAGCTTAACCAAAAGTATCCCAGACAACTACAAATAAAAAGGAAAACAGGAGTTATTTTACAAGAGACAACCTAATTTTTGGATCAAAAGGATTAAATGAGCAACTATGTAGAATGGGTTAAAAATATAAAATGCTGATGGAGGCCAAGAGAATAATAACTTTAAAAAGTGACTGACTTTCCATTTCTGTGGGTACTGGTTTTAAAGAACAGCTTCTATAGGACAGTGGAAGCAGATGTTTATTGTATAAATATATGCTAGCAATTGAAAGCCTCATCAAAATACATTAAGTCTATTTAAAGGGGTATTAAGTTTATTCTTAGATATCAGAATTGGATATGTATTAATTTTGTCATTTGTGGGGGCTAATAAAAGAGAGTTAATCCAGCGGCAACAGCCACCAACACATTTCTGCTTTATTCAACAGCACAGCAACGGCCTCAATCAATTTTCACATTAAAAAAAAGATTTGCACTATCTTTGTATTTCTTAATTAAAAGCAGTATAAACTCAGGATCAACAAGATAAATGATGAGCAATAAAAAGGTATAAAATCTATAAAAACTTCAGTTTTACTTCTAATAGGAATATTTTATTCCTGTGAAATCAGTCAAGTGTGTGAGAAGGATGGGCCAATTCCACTTTCTTCAATGACACAGGAATGAAAGTCAGGTTTTACATGTGGGGAAGAAGCTCACATTTGAGTACCATGCTAAGGCATTCAAACACATTCGTGTCTTTAACTCTAGAACGGCAGCCCGACCTAGTCACTAAATTTCACTGCTAAACACACAAAAGAAAAAATCATCCGTGTCTGTGTTCAAAGGCTTAAAATCTCAAATGTAAAATTTCATGGTAAAAGGCATTTGAGGAGACAAATGTTTTCAGAAAATCTCTATTAAAGAAACTTAATAACTTAGATACTTTATAAAATAAACTTGATAAAGAGTATTATCTAAGGGCAGTAAATAGTAACAAAAGTATTGCTATTGTGCACTGGCATTTCAAAGTAACTGTGAAAATCAGGGGTTTCAAAATATTTATAAGGAATAGCTATTGGTACTACTCAAAATGCCAGTCTCTGACAAGATAAGGAGCTTGTGCCAGAATGTAAATAACACACTAAAAAGTCAACGAAACCAAAGAAATGTGAAGTAACCTAAACATACGGCACAAGGTCCTTACCTCTGTGGACAGTAACAAATAGTTTGTGGTTAAGCAGCCAGTTCAATAACCACTTTTAGTAGCACTATGCCAGAGGCCACAAATGGCCATTTCAAAGGTTATGACCACCACTCTGTTCTTCTTTTGTTTTTTTTTTTGAGACGAAGTTTCTTTCTTGTCGCCCAGCCTGGAGTATGATGGTGCAATCTCGGCTCACTGCAACCTCCGCCTCCTGGGTTCAGGCGATTCTTCTGCCTCAGCCTCCCAAGTAGCTGGGACTACAGGCATGTAACACCAACACCATGCCTGGCTAATTTTGTATTTTTAGTAGAGACGGGGTTTCGTCATGTTGGCCAGGCTGGTCTCGAACTCCTGGCCTCAGGTGTTCTGCCCGCCTCAGCCTCCCAAAGTGCTAGGATCACAGGCGTGAGCCACCGCGCCTGGTGACCACCACTCTGTTCTAAGTAGTTAATGTTGTGTGGATTTGCCCGCTTGGTTTTGCCAGCTCTCTACTACTTTCAAACAAAACCAGTGATCCATGTTTTCATATGAAATGGATCTGATTCTCAACATTAATATGGGCAATAAATAATAACTGCAAGCCTTATACAACTTTTTATTGTTGTATAGCAAAGCTTCATCTGAATTTACAGCCATTCCCCGTTGCTCGCATTACCGCCTGAGCTCCGCCTCCTGTCAGATCAGCGGCAGCATTAGATTCTCACAGGAGCATGAACCCCCCCTGAACTGCGCATGCGAGGGATCGAGGTTGAGCACTCCTCGAGAATCTAATGCCTGATGATCTGTCACTGTCGCCCATCACCCCCACATGGGACCGTCCAGCTGAGGGGAAGCAAGCTGCGGGAAAACAAGCTGATTCTACACGATGGTGAGTTGTATAATTATTTCATGTAATGAAATAATACAATGTAATAATAACAGAAAGAAATGCACAATAAATGCAAAGTGCTTGAATCATCCCAAACCCACCCCTCCTCCACCACAGGTCCGTGGAAAAATGGTCATCCATGAAACTGGTCCCTGGTGCCAAAAAGGCTGGAGACCACTGCTGTACTCTATTGTAAATAGTAGAACTGTAAAGAAAGTTGGGGTACTTGGCTACTCTACTTTTAAAAGTGAAATATAAAAATGTTTCTTTTGAGCACACTTTGTTCAACTGAGGTATACAGAGCAGGTCAGAATTTTTAAGAAACTGTGACAGCTGGCGTGCATTCCTTTATTCATTCAACAAATAGTTATTGGCCGGGCGCGGTGGCTCAAGCCTGTAATCCCAGCACTTTGGGAGGCCGAGACGGGCGGATCACGAGGTCAGGAGATCGAGACCATCCTGG
>NW_012112031.1:2507227-2507765 GCF_000951035.1 Colobus angolensis palliatus
AATAGTTATTAAATGTCAACTATGTGCCAAGTATTATGCAAAATGCTGGGGATATTGCAGTAAAGCGAACACAGACAATCCCTCCCTTTCTGAAGCGGACGGTCTGGCAGAGGATAGGTCTTATCCAGAAATCACTTAAATACCTGTAAATCTATAACTGCGACAAATGCTATAAAACACAGGTAAAAGATACTATTGACCCTCCCTAATTAGTGGATCTGCCTTAGGAAGGTCAGAGAAGGCTTCCCTGCAGAGACAACTGATCTAAGAACTGACAATGGAAGAAAAATTCACAAAGGAAGGAATGAGGGGAAGGGAACATGGCATTCTAGGGTCCTAGGTGAAGCAAACAGCAAGTACGAAGACCCTAAGGCAGAACTTCTGGAGTATTCCAGGTACTAAGAGACAGTCACCGTGTCTAAACTTTGAAGAGAGCAAAGTGAGCATACACAATTCAAGGTGAAGCTGGGGAGGAAGGCAGGTTCCAGATTATGTAGGGCATTATAATTAGAGTGACCATATAATTTTATCATATCCC
>NW_012112031.1:2508219-2509882 GCF_000951035.1 Colobus angolensis palliatus
AGGCAGGATGGTCTCGATATCCTGACCTCGTGATCTGCCCACCTCAACCTCCAAAAGTGATGCAGCCGTGAGCCACTGCACCCAGTTGATAAAATTATATTCTATGTTGAGGATTTAAGGCTGGTATAGAACAAAGCTGGAACAAAGTGGAAGCAAAGGCTCTAATTAGGAAGCGATTGCTATAGCTGAATTAAGAGGCTAAAGGTTGGGTGTGGTGGCTCACGCCTGTAATTCCAGCACTTTGGGTAGCCGAGGTGGGTGGATGGCTTGAGTCCAGGAGTTTGAGAGCAACCTGGGTAACATGGTGAAACCCTGTTTCTACAAAATATGCAAAAATTATTCAGTGTGTGGCGTAAACCCAGGAGGCGGAGCTTGCAGTGAGCTGAGATCCGGCCACTGCGCTCCAGCCTAGGCAACACAGCGAGACTCCGTCTCAAAAAAAAAAAATTATTCAGTGTGGTGGTGTGGCGGCATGCACCTGTGGTCCCAGCTACTCTAGGCGGGGCACTGGGGTGTGGGGCACAGTGCTGAGGTGAGAGGATCACTTGAGCCGGGGAGGTGGAGGCTGCAGTGAGCTGAAATTGTACCACTGCACTCCAGCCTGGGCAACAGAGTGAGATCCTGTCCCAGAAAAAAAAAAAAGAAGTCTGGATCTAGATAAAGGTAGCAATGGCAGAGAGGGAAAACTGAAAGGAATCAGAGATATTTTGGAGGGAACATTTGTGAGATTTAGCAATGGAATCACATGTGAGCTAAGGGATGCTGTGTTTCTCATGAGTCTCCCAAGGTTCTGGCTTGTTCAACGGGATAGGCAGTGCCACCCTAACTGGAGTTAGTAACTCTGGCACAGAACTGTTTTTGAGGAGAGATCTAAATCTGAGCTGTATCTGAGACATTTAAGTGGAGATGGAGCCCAGAGAAGAGGTGTGTAGAAATAAACGTGTGAGTGATTTGCAAACAAACAAGTGAAGCCCTGGCACGGATGACAGCAATGAGGGAGAAAATGTAAAGTGCGAAGGAAAGAGAGCTGGAGAGCAAGCTTTGAAAACGCCTTTAATAGCTGTACGCACAGTCATCACAGAGGAAGTTCCGCCAGGAGACAAAGGAACACCAGAGTGGAAGAAGGAAAACCAGAGTTTTCAGTGTGGTGCCAAGGAGGCCAAGGCAAGAGAGGATCCATGAAGGAACCAACCAGGAGAGTGACTTGCTGCTCAGAAGGCAACGGAGGGCTGAAAATCAGAGTCAGTGACGTGAGGCCACTGCAGACCTTTTAAAGAGCTGCTCTGGTAGTGGCAGAGTTAGAAACCACCCCAGCATCAGCTAAAGATTCCATGAGGGAAGGGACTGGAAGCTCACACTTGTAATCCCAGCAGTGTGGGAGGCTGAGGCAGGAGGACTGCTTGAGCCCAGGAGTTCGAGACCAGCCTGGGCAACAAAGAGTGACCCTGTCTCTACCAAAAAAAAAAAAAAAAATTTAAATTAGCCACGTGTGGTGGTGGACATCTGTAATCCTAGCTACTCAGGAGGCTGAGGCAGTGGGATCACTTGAGCACAGGAGGTCAAGACTACAGTGAGCCGTGATTGCATCACTGCACTCCAGCCTGGGCAACAGAGTGAGACTCCGTCTCAAAAAAAAAAAAGACAAAAAAAAGGAAATCCTGTC
>NW_012112031.1:2511244-2513423 GCF_000951035.1 Colobus angolensis palliatus
AGATCACGCCACTGCACTCCAGCCTGGATGACAGAGCGAGACTCCAAAAAAAAGAAGAATACTGCGATTTCCTAGCAATGCCCAGTGACTTACCCTAATTTCAGTGAAACTTAAAAAAAAGTCCAGTGATAAAAGAGGAACTGTTAAATTTAAGTTTTGTACTACAGAAAATTTAGGAACAACCTAAAAGTAATCAATATGGAATTGGCTAAATAAGCTATAATACAAGAAAACCCTATGCAGCTATTAAAAATAGTAAGATTAGGCTGATCTACATATACTTGTATGAAGAGGGTTCCTCAATATATTACGTTTGAAAAAGAAGTTGAGCAGAAGTATGTATGTACATTCCGACTGCATTCTTGTAAAAACAAAACAAAAAGACCCTGTATAAATAGATGCAGAGGAAAAGTCTGGAAGGGTAAGCAGGGACTCTGGATATGCATGTAGGTGGGGAGATGAGTCAAGTGGAGACTTCCACTCACCTTACATTTCTATACTATCTAAACACATTTAATTACATCATTCCACTTTTTTGTTTTTTTTTTTTTTTTTTTACTAAATATGTAAACTCTCTTCATACAAGTATATGTGGATCAGCCCGGTCTTATTCTTTTTAATGACTACACTGTACTCGCTTGGGTGGATGTATTACAGCTTTTATAACTTTATGCAAAATGCTTACAGTATAATGTCAAATGGGGGAGAAGACGCATGACTGTATGTAACTACAATGACAACCACAAAAATTACTACGTATGAATAAAGACAAGGGCTTAGAAAGATGAGATTACGGACTCATTTCATCTTTTAGGGTGAAAGAACTGTGACTTTTTGTACGTATGTGACATCACCATTACAAATGTAGTTAGGAAAAATAGATTTCTGTAATTTTCTCATTAAGGAGTCTATAATATCTGCATAGTAAAAAAGAATTTCTTTTTTGAAAAATGGAAAATGGGTCTTTGGTTCTAGAACACTTGCTTTCCATAACACGGTGACAGCAATCACCAAAAGACAGTGCCGCAGCTGTAGCACTCATCACACAGCTTCAGAGACATTTTGGGCAAGAGAACAATGTAATTAATGTTTTCCAAGGGCCTTCGAAGAAAGCTGTTGCTTACATAAACAATTCTTGTTATTCAAATATATATATATATATTCAACTTACAAAACGATGAACTACAGCACACAATTTAATCACAAGGAACTATATCCAAAGTACAAGACATTAAGCTGAAGCTGGCTTAATGGAAGGAAATAAAGTGAACACCAGTGAAGACCTGATTCTTAGACTTTGTTGTTTATTTTTTGTTTCTGAAAAGATCCAGACACTAGTCTGAGTGTTAGAAATACTTTTGTAGGGCAAAGTCACTCGACTTCACTAGTTAAGTATTTAGGTCATGATAGCACCCTGGGACATTCAAAAATCCTAAACACAGGCAAGATCTTTTTTCATTCTCATTTCCGAGATTACAGGGAGGCCCAGGAACTAAAATTAGCTCTCACGTGAAAATCAGCAGTTTATTCATTTTCAGTCTTTGTTGTTTGTTTAACACATCCATCTTCCCAAAATAGCCCATTGTCAACAGGCTCATGGCCGATATCCCCAGAATGACTCCCGCTCTGCCACTGATGAATACAGTATCACCATTATAGACGGATTTTGAACAGACACATTTCTGTAATCCATGGTTAAAATAACAATCATTCTAATCCTGTAGAAGTTGAACCTGATATAACAACAACAAAAGCCAAAACCCTCCCAGTGTTACTCCAAGGTTGGTTTCTAGTCTTTAGATGGTTACTGAGGTGCTAAAAACGGTACAGTCTACCCAGCATGATAAAGCCCTTCAATGCTGGGTCTTTGGTTTAAAAACGATCAGTTAAAATAAATAAACAAATAACAAAAACAAAAACAAATAGGGCCGGGCACAGTGGCTCACGCCTGTAATCCCAGCACTTTGGGAGGCCAAGGCGCGCGGATCATGAGGTCAGGAGATCGAGACCATCCTGGCTGACACGGTGAAACCCCATCTCTACTAAAAATACAAAAAATTAGCCAGCGTGGTGGCGGGTGCCTGTAGTCCCAGCTACTTGGGAGGCTGAGGCAGAAGAATGGCGTGAACCCAGGAGGCAGAGCTTGCAGTGAGCCGAGATCACGCCACTGCACTCCAGC
>NW_012112031.1:2516508-2517170 GCF_000951035.1 Colobus angolensis palliatus
GGGAGGCTGAGGCAGGAGAATTGCTTGAACCCGGGAGGTGGAGGGTGCAGTGAGCCGAGATTGCACCACTGTACTCTAGTCTGGGCAACAAGAGTGAAACTCCGTCTCAAAAAAAAAAATTAAAAAATCAGTGGGGAAAGCTGTGGATGCCAAGTTAATAGTTATAGCCAACATGTCTTTGCCGATCAAGTGAGAAGGTAGAAATTACATTTTAAAAATATATACAACAAATAAGCACATGAAGAGATGCTCAACATCATTAGTCATTAGAGAAATACAAATCAAAACCATGTGAGATACCACTTCATACCCACTAGGATGGCTACCGTCAACAAAAAAACAAAAATGAAAAATGAAAAAAACAGAAACAACAAGTGTTCTGCAAGGATGTGGAGAAATTGGAGCTCTCGTGCATTGTTGGTGGGAATGTGAAGTGGCACAGCTGCTGTCGAAAAACGCTTGGCGGTTCTTTAAAAAGCTAAACATAGAATTACTATCTGATTCAGCAATTCCACTCCTAGGTATATTCCCAAAAGAACTGAAAGGAGGAACTAAAACAGATATTTGTACAGCAGTGTTCACAGTAGTATCATTCCCAAGAGTGAAAACGTAGGAAACAACCCGAGTGACCATCAGCAGATGAATGTGGATCAACAAAATAC
>NW_012112031.1:2518724-2535368 GCF_000951035.1 Colobus angolensis palliatus
GAGATCGAGACCATCCTGGCTAACACAGTGAAACCCCGTCTCTACTAAAAACACAAAAAATTAGCCGAGCGTGGTAGTGGGCACCTATACTCCCAGCTACTCGGGAGGCTGAGGCAGGAGAATGCCGTGAACCCGGAAGGCAGAGGTTGCAATGGGCTGAGATCGCGCCACTGCACTCCAGCCTGGGCGACAGAGGGAGACTCGGTCTCAAAA
This sequence comes from Colobus angolensis palliatus, assembly GCF_000951035.1. NCBI lineage: Eukaryota > Metazoa > Chordata > Mammalia > Primates > Cercopithecidae > Colobus > Colobus angolensis. The sequence continues at coordinate 2,518,938 of NW_012112031.1, forward strand.
AAAAAAAAAGCATCAAAGTGACAGAACACAGTCTGTCTATATGATCTATAGCCAAGCATATTAGTTAGAGGTTAGTTTTGTTTTGTTTTGTTTATTTTGAGACACGGTCTCACTCTGTTGCCCAGGATGGAGTGCAGTGGCACAATCATACCTCACTGCAGCCTCGACCTCTGGTGCTTAGAGTCCTTCTATCTCAGCCTCCTGAGGAGCTGGCACTGTAGGTACGTGCCACCATGCCACCATGTCTGGCTAATTTATTTTCAATTTTATTATTTGTAGAGATCGGGTCTCCCTTTGTTGCCCAGATTGGTCTCCAACTCCTGAGTTCAAACGATCCTCCTGCCTCAGCCTCCCAAAGTGCTACAGCTACAGACATGAGCCACCACACCCAGGCTGGAGGTTAGCTTTTACAGTGTCCTTACAAGGACTGAATATTTGGTAACACACCATAATGTCACCAAAGTTTGAAAAAATATCTTTGATTCCAACTTAAAGTTTCAATCTTGTCATTCCTAGGTAGCTAAAACCAAATGAAAACAAATATAATTTTGTCTTCTTCCAGATTACAACAAGAAATAAAAGCAAATGTACATACAGCAAGAAATAAAAACTGAAAGAGAAACTATTATAATGGTTTAGTAAATCTCCAGGTAGTTGGTAATTTTAAAAATAGTTTACTATTATATATGTATATCTCTCTGGGTGGAAGTGACTTTTATTTTCTTAATATCTTTATTTTCTATTTTTTAAATAATGATCATTCTTCTAAACAGTATTATGTAAGCCAAAAATCTAGGAGTCACCTGATAGTTTCTCATATCCAAGAAATCATCACTCCTGTAGGTTTTACCTGCTAAATACCTCTTAAGTTAATCTATTTTTCCCTGTCCCCAACAATGTCAAGCCCAAAGGCTTTTTTTTTTTTTTTTGATACATGGTTTCGTCATGTTGGCCAGGTTGGTCTTGAACTCCTGGCCTCAACCAATCCTGCCATCTCAGCCTCCCAAAGTGTTAGGATTATAGTTGTAAGCCACCACACCCGGCCAGAACAGCCTTTTTATTTATTTATTTTTATTTTATTTTAGAGACTACATTGCCCAGGCCAGACTTGAAGTCCTGGGCTCAAGCAATCCTCCCACCTCGGCCTCCCAAATGGCTGAGACTACAGGTGTGCCCCACTGCACCTGGTTTACAGTAGCCTCTCAATTGGTCTCCCCACATCCACTCTTGTTCTCACCATCCCTCCTTCCACCTCGCAGTGATCATTTCTAAACACAAATCTCAGTAGGTCCTTCTCCTATGTCCACCTGCTCAAAACCTTACTCTTAAGATAAAATAAAAAACATCACTTCAGCCTACATACAAGGCCCTACACGACCTGGCCTTGCCTATCTTTTCACCATTCAGTTTAAGTCACATGCCCTTGCTCTTTGTGTCCTTCCAGCCTGACCGCAGGGCCTTTATACAGGCTATTCTTTTTGGGTTTTTTTTTTTTAAGATGGAGTCTCGCTCTGTTGCCAGGGTGGAGTGCAGTGGCGTGGTCTTGGCTCACTGCAACCTCCACCTCGCGGGTTCAAGCGATTCTCCTGCCTCAGCCTCCTATGCGGGCTATTCTTTTTATCTGTAATGTTCTTTCCTCCCACTCTTCAGTTGGCGAATTCTTAGTCATCCTTGGGCTCACAGTTCACGCATCTCTTCTGAAAAGATTTTTCCTTCCCTAATCTCCCCAGTTAAGACAAATCCTCTATTATAACATCTCCTAGCAATAAATATTTTTTATTTGCAATCTTTGTTACATAGTCATAAATCTGTCAATGCTATTTCAGATGGCTTTTTGACAGCTTCCTACACGGGAAATTAAACCAATTTCAAAAAATAAGCGTTGTCTTCAATCCAGACTTTTCCAAATCACATATCCAACTGCCTACCATATTTCTCACTTGAAGGGCTCAAAAATACATGTACAATATGCGCAAAATTAAATCACTTCTACCCACCCCAAACTGGTCCTCCTCATCTTCCCTGCCTCACCGAATGCACTGCTATCTTTCTTGTGATACACACATCAAAAACCTTCAACACCTTCTCCATGCTGCCTCCCTGATTCACAACACACCATGTCCTGAATACTCTCTATCTCCCAATTATTTATTGACCTTATCCCATTCTTCACCCTTCACAACACCACCTCTCTGGCCCAGGTCATTATCATGTCTTTCTTGGGTTGCTCTAAGAGTCTCAAATTGATCTCTTCATAACCACTCTTGCCCTCTACCAGCCATTTTTCATTCAGCAGACAAGCCACTCCTCCCATGCAAATGTGAACATTTCCTTATTAAATCCCTTCAGTGGTGTCCAAAGCTCTTAGGCTAATAAAGTCTAAAATCATTAACAAGGCAGGCATAATCCAGGCCTTATCTGTCCCTCCAACTTCGTTTGTTGCCACTTTCCCCTTCCAGACACACTGGTCTTCTTCCACTTTCTCTGCTGCATGGTAGTCTGTCTCACCATCTCCTATTCTTACCGCCTGCAAGACTCCTCACCCTCCCACCACCGCCTTTCACCTCTGAAGGCCCACTAGCTCCTCGTATCACAACCTAAGCATCATTTTTCCCAGGCAGGCTTTCTCCGACCCCACAATCCAATCAGATGCCCATCTACAAGCTTTCAAAGCACCCTGTGCTGCTTCTCCCTCAGAGATCCTCAGTGTACTACTGGGTGTGTAATTAATTTGCATATGTCACACACAGACCTGCAACCATATCCATCCTAATCTTCACTATACCCCCAGCAACTTGTATGCAATAAATATTTGTTGAGTAAACAGTTCAGAATTTGAGGGGATTAGTAGTCACCTGAAAGTTTTTCAGCATACCGTTACTACATTTTGCCCCTCACACTGTGACTAAAACTGACTATATAGCTGTTTTAATTTCCTAGCATTGACATACCTTTTACTGACCATCAGGAAAGAGAGAAGCATAAAACTAGGATGGCCCCCCGTCCTTAAGAAAACATCAACTGGGCAAGGTGGTGTCTGCCTGTGGTCCTAGCTACTACGGAGGCTGAGGATGGCTTGAACTCAGGAGTTGCAGTCCAGCCTGGGCAACACAGTGAGATCCTGTCTCAAAATAAACAAATACAAATAATAGACTTTATTAAAAAGAAAATATCAAAAATGAAAGTGTTGGCCAGGCATAGTGGCTCACACCTATAATCCCAACACTTTCGGAGGCCAAGACAGGAGGATCACCTCAGGAGTTCGTGAGACCAGCCCGGCCAATGTGGAGACCATCCTGGTCAACACAGCAAAAGCCTGTCTCTACTAAAACACAAAAATTAGCTGGGTGTGGTGGTGACTGCCTGAAGTACCAGCAACTCGGGAAGCCGAGGCAGGAGAATCACTTGAATCCAGGAGGCGGAAGTTGCAGTGAGCCAAGATCACACCACTGCACTCCAGCCTGGTGACAGACCAAGACTCCGTCTCAAAAAAAAAAAAAAAAAATTAGCTAGGCATGGTGGTGGGTGCCTGTAATCCCAGCTACTCAGGAGGCTGAGGCAGGAGAATCACTTGAACCTGGGAGGTGGAGGTTGCAGAGAGCCCAGATCGTGCTACTGCACTCCAGCCTTGGTGACAGTGAGACTCTGCCTCAAAAAAAAAGAAAAAGAAAAAAGAGAAAATGTCCTTTCTTGTGATTCTGGCAAGCAACAAAAAAGAAAACTACGAGTAATTTCTTTAAGCTGATAGAAAATATTTTCCCTATTTATGGGGGACATGTGACCTTTGTGGGGTATTTGCTACACGCATAGAATGTGTGATGATCCAGTCAGAGTATATAGGGTATTCATTACTTTGAGTATTTTTTATATCTATGTGTCGGTAACATTTCAAGCTCTCTCTTTACCTATTTTGAAATACACATTGTTGCTGACTATAGTCACCATACCCTAACAGTGACTAAAGAGGCAGTTGCATGTGAGGGCTCTGTAACCCAATAAGGAAAATTCTACAGACTACATAGCTGACACAGTGCACACACAACACGATACTCTGAATATATGTGAAACAAATTAAATTATAAATATGGCAGAATCAATTCATTTCCTACATTATTCAACTTTTCTGGTCAGAACAGATACAGAATGAGTCAATACAACCACCTCTTTTCTAACTAACCTCCCAATATGGGCAATGGGTTCTTAGCTAAATATATCCTATTCTTCAGAGTTTAACTGGGCATGAACTTTTTTTTTTTTTCCTCTTCTTGAGACAGGGTCTCATTCTGTTGCTCAGAATGCAATGGTGGAATCATAGCTCCCTGCAGCCTCCAACTTCTGAGATTAAGCAATCCTCCCGCCTGCGCCTCCCAAGTAGCTGGGACTACAGGCACAGGCCACTGTACCTGGTTAATTTAGTTCATTTTTTGTAGAAAGGGAGTCTGGCTTTGCTACCCAGGCTCTAGCTTCAATTTTCGACACAGAATTTACCCATCTGACATTCCATTTATTTTACTTTAAAAAAATCTCCCGTCAGTAAGCTTCAAGAGCGAAAATATTTTGTCTGTCTTGTTCACTGCATATCCCAACGCCTAAAATAGTGCCTGAGAGAGTAGGTACTCAAGTATTTGTTGATTGAAAGCACGATGGAACTCTTCCCCGTCCGGACCACTGACACAAAGCACCCTCATTGACTTTCAAAAAAAGCTCACTCCAAGGACTGAAACTTTTCTTCCTGGTTTCTTGAGTCAGTCCAGAAAGCTACAGTTAATAGTAGAACCCCGAGAATGAGGCTTTCCACTTTTTTTTTCTTTCTCATCTCCACGCTTGTTTCCTTGGTTCCTCTTGACCATTAACCCTCTTCAACTACCATTCTCTTAATGCATGGCCTGTAAAATAGTCTAAATTCCAATTTCAAAACTTAATATTCTTTCTGCACAGATCCCTCCCACCTCAACACCAATCTACATCTTCTCTCTTCGCCTTCTCTCATAAATTCGACTTTTCCCACTAGTCCTGCCACTGCCATTTCTCCATCTCTTCCACTCTTTCTACGCCCTCATCTCATCCGCTCAGTTTGTCTTCCCGCCTCAGTTTTGGATTTCTCTAAACCTCGTAAACCCCGGGGAGTCTTTCCTACTTCAATCCTAGTCTCTATTCTATTCGCCAACTCCTCCCACTCATCCACTCTCAAACACCCCCGCGTGCGCACACACAGCCACATCAGGTCTCCCCTCCTAGATCCCGAAGTCGGCACCTCACTAGCCCAAAACTCAAGAATGAGGAACCCGGGTGATCCACAAGTTAAGTGACCCATGATAGTAGATCTGCGTGAGAAATATAAGTGACCCACCTCTGAGGCCGAGGTTCCTGCCCGACGTCGTGTCTGGCGAGGGCCTGTACAACCCTAGAATCTTAAAGAAGCCGCAGAGCGAAACTCCTAGAAACGCAGAGGATACGCTCCCAGCGCGCCGCCATCTTGTGAAGCCATCTAGCCTCATGATTGGACAAATCCCTCTCGCGCGACCTGTGTCTGATCCTGGAGAAAGAAGAAACCATCGCGAGACCTGGAGTTGGATGCTCCTGACAGAAGGCGGGGGCGTGGTGGCAAACGGAGTCCTTAGCAGTGTGGCAGGAGGAGGACCTGCGCTCGAATTCGCGGGAAAGCACTTAAAAGAAAAAGAAACAAGTTTTCCGGGCCCTGCTGCAGACTTACCTCTCACACCCACTGGGATTGGACAGGTTATGAAGATAAGGGTACGAGACTTGGGCGTGATGGCGTGCAGTGAGCGTTTTTTGTGCAACAGGTGTGTCCTCAGGCGATGTCTCACTCACTGAATCATAAGAGATTCAGTGGGGTGGGGAAGAGTACTCTCATTTACAGCGAAAGAACTGAGGATCAGAGGTTTTTGTTTGTTTGTTTTTTGATGGAGTCTCGCTCTGTCGCTCAGGCTGGAGTGCAGTGGCACGATCTTGACTCGCTGCAGCCTCCGCCTCCCGGGTTCAAGCGATTCTCCTGCCTCAGCCTCCCAAGTAGCTGGGATTATAGGCACCCGCCACCACGCCCGGCTAAGTTTTGTATTTTTAGTATAGATGGGGTTTCTTCATATTGGCCAGGCTGGCCTCGAACTCCTGACCTCAGGTGATCCGCCTGCCTCGGCCTCCCAAAGTGCTGAGATTACAGGTGTGAGCCACCGTGCCCGGCTGGATCAAAGCTATTAAGTGGTTTGTTCAAGATCTTACACTCAGAGGCCGGACGCCGTGGCTCACGCTTGTAATCCCAACAGTTTAGAAGGCCAAGGTGGGCGGATCTCTTGAGCCCGGGAGTTCAAGACCAGTCTGGGCATCATGGCGAAAACCCGTCAATACAAAAAATACAAAAATTAGCCGGGCGTGGTGGTGCTGCGCCAGAAGTCCAGCTACGTGGGGGACTGAGCTGGGAGGCTGAAGTGGGAGGATCACTTGAGCCCGGGATGTCGAGGCTGCAGTGAGCCGAGTTCCCACCACTGCACTCCAGCCTGGCAGACAGAGCAAGACGCAGTCTCAAAAAATAAATAAATAATAAATAATAAAAATTAAAAAATTGGATGACATCAAGTCTGCCTGCCCTAAGCTGGAAGCTCTGTTACTGCATTTCAATTTCTTTTAAACTCATTTCTACTGATTTTACCTTCTTGTAAGTGGAGTGAATATAAATCTCCCCCAGTTTGCGGCTGAGATAGAAAGGTTAGTGACTTTCAAAAGGCATACAAGTAGTAATAAAGTGAGGGCTAAAGTCAGTCTGTGGACCTAGTACCTCTTTCCATTAAAAAAAAAAAAAAAAAAGGTCTGCCTACGCCCTCGTCGTTAATGTGAACGCTTCTGGCAAGCTATTGCCGTAAAATTGGGAGATAGTAAGGATTAAGGAATGGAGACTTCAGCCTTATGCACAAGTGAATCTACCAGCAGTCACCCAAAGAAAGCTGAGGACGTGTTTTCATAATCTATTGTGTAACAAACCGCCCCACAACATAAGACTTAAAACAACAACCATTTTATTTGCTCACAGTTCTGCAATCTGGGCTGTGATTAGGCCAGCCGTTCTGCTGGTCTTGCCAGTGGTCATAGCATCAAGTGGGGGTTGGTTCTGCTGAAAGAACTGGGTCTCTCTCCCTATATAGTCCAAGTTATTTCCCTGTCCATATAGCCTTTCCACATAATTTGTCTAGCAGAGTAGGAAGACTTTTTCCCCACCCCCAACCCCGGACGTGGAGTTTCACTCTTATTGCCCAGGCTAGAGTGCAATGGCGCCATCTTGGCTCACTGCAACCTCTACCTCCTGGGTTCAAGCGATTTTCCTGCCTCAGCCTCCTGAGTAGCTGGGATTACAGGCGCCCACCACCATGCCCAGCTAATTTTTTGTATTTTTAGTAGAGACAGGGTTTCATCATGTTGACCAGGCTGGTCTCAAACTCCTGTCCTGAGGTGATTCACCCGCCTCGGCCTCCCAAAGTACTGGGATTGCAGGCATGAGCCACCGCGCGCGGCCAGAATAATTCTTACATGTTGGCTCAGGGCTCCCAAAAGGGCAAAAGTGGAAGCTGCCAGGACTTCTTAAAGCTTAGGTGCAGAACTACCACCTTGGCCATACTCTTGGTTAAAGCAAGTAAAAGGGCCAGCCCAGCCATTCAAGGGGAGGGGACTATGCCAGGATATCTTCCGATATTGGAAGGCATGGTTCATTTCGGCAATCAATGTAGCATATTACTACAGAAAGTTTTCCATCTTTAGTTGGTAGTGGCTTTGATACTACTTATAGCATTTTATTTAGTGCATGCTACTGGAAAGGTGAAAGAGAAGATGGCCTCAGAGATAGGACTGGTGGGGTTGAAGTGATTCTATTTAAGATATTGGTAATAGCTCCAAAGAGCAACCCCGTTTACCTATAGGTCAGACCCGAGAGAACTTAGTAGCACTGCAGCTGGGAAACCTGGCCTTTAATCCTGCCCACCATTTACTAACCCTGTGATTATCGGCAATTTACTTAAACACTTGAAGCCTTAGTTTGCTCAATATTACAAAACAGGTTAATAATCTCATAGGGGCCAGGCGCGGTGGCTCAAGCCTGTAATCCCAGCACTTTGGGAGGCCAAGACGGGCAGATCACGAGGTCAGGAGATCGAGACCATCCTGGCTAACACGGGTAAACCCTGTCTCTACTAAAAAAATACAAAAAACTAGCCAGGCGAGGTGGCGGGCGCCTGTAGTCCCAGCTACTTGGGAGGCTGAGGCAGGAGAATGGGCATGAACCCGGGAGGTGGAGCTTGCAGTGAGCTGAGATCCGGCCACTGCACTCCAGCCTGGGCGACAGAGCGAGACTCCGTCTCAAAAAAAAAAAAAATCTCATAGGGTTGTGGGAATTAAAATCAGACAATGCATATAAAACAACAGAATGTCTAGCATATAGTAAGTTCCTAATAATTATAATATTGCTCCTTATAACTTATCTGGTCAGTTTTTTTTAAGTATTCCATAAAGATAAAACATTTTAATAATTGAAAATTTGTAAACAACTTAAATAATACATAAAGGTATCAGAAAGACAAAAATTATCTAAAATCTCACCACTCACAGCCAAGCACCATCAAATTTGGGTAACCTTACCACTAAACCTCTATATCTCATAAGGATATATAACCAAATAATTTTTATACAAATAATAATATATATTAGTATATATATGTAATTACATATATATATACACACACACATGCACATATACTCAAATATAACTCTTGGAGATTCTTCCACTTCCATCAATATAGTTCTATATTATTCTTTGTGATAGGTGCACAGTATTCCAGTGAATTGATATACCACTTTTCTTCTTTTGTTTTTTTTGAGATGGAGTCTCACTCTGTCGCCCAGGCTGGAGCGCAGTGGCGTGATCTCGGCTGACTGCCACCTCTGCCTCCCGGGTCAAAGCGATTCTTCTGCCTCAGCCTCCCGAGTAGGTGGGATTGCAGGTGCCCACCACCACACCTAGCTAATTTTTTTTGTATTTTTAGTAGAGACGGAGTTTCACTATGTTGGCCAGGCTGGTCTCAAACTTCTGAGCTCAAGTGATCCACCTGCCTTGGCCTCCCAGAGTGTTGGGATTACAGGCCTGGGCCACCGCACCCGGCTGGATATACCACTTTTTTTTTTTTTTTGAGACGGAGTCTTGCTCTGCCACCCAGGCTGGAGTGCAGTGGCCAGCTCTCAGCTCACTGCAAGCTCCGCCTCCCGGGTTCACACCATTCTCCTGTCTCAGCCTCCCGAGTAACTGGGACTACAGGCGCCCGCCTCGTTGCCCGGCTAGTTTTTTGTATTTTTTAGTAGAGACGGGGTTTCACTGTATTAGCCAGGATGGTCTCGATCTCCTGACCTCATGATCCGCCGGTCTCGGCCTCCCAAAGTGCTGGGATTACAGGCTTGAGCCACCGCACCCGGCCTGGATATACCACTTTTTAAAAAACTAATTCGCGGCCTGATTCGGTGGCCCAGACCTGTAATCCCAGCACTCTGGGAGGCCAAGGCAGGTGTATCACTTGAGCTCAGGAGTTTGAGACTAGCCTGGCCAACATGGTGAAACCCCGTCTCTACTAAAAATACAAAAAAATTAGCCAGGCGTGGTGGTGGGCACCAGCAATCCCAGCTCCTCGAGAGGCTGAGACAGGAGAATCGCTTGAACCCGGGAGTTGGAGGTTGCAGTAAGCCGAGATCACACCACTGCGCTCCAGCCTGGGTGACAGAGTGAGACTCCATCTCAAAAACAAACAAACAAGGCCGGGCGCAGTGGCTCACGCCTGAAATTCCAGCACTTTGGGATGCTGAGGCGGGTGGATCACTTGAGGTCAGGAGTTCGAGACCAGCCTGCCAGCATGGTGAAACCCCATCTCTACTAAAAATACAAAAACTAGCCAGGCGTGGTGGTGGGCACCTGTAATCCCAGCTATTCGGGAGGCTAAGTCAAGAGAACTGCTTGAACCGGGACCCAGGAGGCAGAGATTGTGGTGAAGATCATGCCACTGCACTCCAGCCTGGGCGAGAGAGCGAGACTCTGTCTCAAAAATAACAAACAAACAGCAGCAACAACAACAACAACAAAAACTAATTCCCCTGTGGATGCATATAGGTTCTTTCCAATGTGTCTGGTATGACCTATTACCAAATATTGTGATACAATGATAAATACCTATCCTTGAAAAGTTTTTTATGTAAAATGAAAATTGTCTGGAGACTCCACAGAATAGATTAACAAGAGATTCAACATCTGCCTTCTTCCAAATTTACCCTCAAATCTTCAAGGATGTAACTGGTCAGAGAAGTCTCTGAAACTTCCATACCCCAGCAAGGACAGTGCAGATGTCCAATTAGCCAGTTACATCCTTTGCTACCTCTTTGTAGCAGGAAACTGATTCTGCATATCCAATAAACAATGCTGCTAATTATGAAATGTTGCCTAGCAGGTTATCAGAGCTGCTTTCAGCAGCAGCTGCCTACTGGACTGGAATCAACCCTTGAGGGCATCAGACTGGACTCCCTCTTTACTGAAATTAATTATTTCAAGGACTCTGTGGCCCTTCCCTGTCACTGCCCTTTGGCCACAGCCAGCCTGTCAATAGCCACAGGTCTCTCTGACTTTGTGTTTCAGAAAGTAATAATTGAGTGTCAATTTCTTCTAGCTTAGAAGACCCTAGCTTCCTTATGGAAACGCGTCCACCTCCTTCTTAGGGACCAAGTTTACACAGCAGGGATCTAACAGTCATTATAGTTGTCACAAAAGCTATATCCAGGCAGGTGCAGTGGCTCACGCCTGTCATCCCAGCACTTTGGGAGGCTGAGGAGGGCGGATCACCTGAAGTCATGAGTTCTAGAACAGCCTGGCCAACACGATGAAACTCCGTCTCTATTAAAAATACAAAAAAGTAGTCAGGCGGGGTGGTAGACGGCTGTAATCCCACCTACTCGGGAGGCTGAGGCAAGAGAATCGCTTGAACCCAGAAGGCAGAGATGACAGTGAACTGAGATCGCGCCACTGCACTCCAGCCTGGGGAACAGAGCAAGAGTCCATGTCAAAAAAAAAAAAAATTTATATCCTGTTCACAGAACAATGATTTTTTCTCAGCTTACATTTATGTAACTGAGTGAGCCACTCCAGTGATCCTCTGCACAAAGGATACCATATCTTCTTTTTCATTTCTTTATGGTGTGTGGGACAGGATCTCATTCTGTCACCCAGGCTGGAGTGTAGCGTCATGATCACAGCTCGCTGTAGCCTCGACTTCCTGGGCTCTTGAACCCGGGAGGCAGAGGTTGCTGTTAGCCGAGATCGTGTCATTGCACTCCCCCGGGGCGACAGAGGGAGGCACTGTCTCAAAAAATTAAATAAATAAATAAATAAATAAATAAATAAATAAATAAAATAAATAATAATAATAGCTGGTGGAAGAATTGAATATAAATGTACGTCTTACTACTGCCCTGCTTCCTGTTCCAAGTCTCATAAAACAGAACATACTTATTTTAAAAACTAAATAGTAAATTTCAAATTGAGCTGAAAATTCAGAATTAGTGCTATTGACACACCAGAAAATTTGATAATTCTCTGAAAAAATACAGAATGAATAGGAACACCATCTAAAATGCCAAGAAGTTTTTTATAGGAAGCTTAAGATGATTATAACATTTAGCTGGAGAACAAAATATGCAAGAATAGCAAATAATGTTTTTCCACTTGGAAAAAAATTAAAATCACACCATACAAAAAATAATCCCATATGGATTAAGAAACAAAATAACCATAAAAACAAATAAAATTAACTAGGTACGATAGCTCATTCCTGTAATTCCAGCACCTGGAGAGGCTGAGGCAGGTGGGTCGCTTGAGCCCAGGAGTTTGAGACCAGCCTAGGAAGCCAATGTGGCAAAACCCCATCTCTACAAAAAACACAAAAATTAGCCGGGGGTGGTGGAGTGTGCCTGTAGTCCCAGCTACTTGAGGGTCTGAGGCAGGAGGATGGCTTCAGCCGGAGAGGTCGAGGCCACAGTGAGCCATGTTCACGCCACTGCACTCCAACCTGGGTGACAAAGCGAGACCCTGTCTCAAAAAAAAAAAAAAAGGAAATCTATATCTACTGACACGGAAAATTTCCAAAATATGGAATAAGGTAAAAGGAAATTGTGAAACAATAGGTTCAGTTTGATATTGTTTGTATAAAGTAAAACCAGAACACATTTCAATATGAAAATTTAAAGCATAAAAGTAGCCATAGAAAAAGATCTGAGGCCGGGCGCGGTGGCTCAAGCCTGTAATCCTAGCACTTTGGGAGGCCGAGACGAGCGGATCACAAGGTCAGGAGATCGAGACCATCCTAGCTAACATGGTGAAACCCCGTCTCTACTAAAAAAATACAAAAAACTAGCCGGGCGAGGTGGCGGGCGCCTGTAGTCCCAGCTACTTGGGAGGCTGAGGCAGGAGAATGGCGTGAACCCGGGAGGTGGAGCTTGCAGTGTGCCGAGATCGCACCACTGCACTCCAGCCTGGGCGACAGAGCGAGACTCCGTCTCAAAAAAAAAAACAAAAAGAAAAAAACAAAACAAAGGAAAAAGATCTGAAAGGAAAAACCCTAGACTGAAAACAGTGGTTACCTTAGGGAAACCTCAGGGAAACTGGGTTGGAAAGTTAGAAGTGGGACATGAGAGTCTTTAATTTTGTCTATATCATTTGAATGTTTTACAATGATAATGGATTCATACATCATTTGTACGATTTAAAAATAGATTTAAGGCTGGACGCAATGGCTCACATCTATAATCCCAGCACTTTGGGAGGCCAAGGCGGGCAGATCGTGAGGTCAGGAGGTCCAGACCATCCTGGCTAACATAGTGAAACCCCATCTCTACTAAAAATACAAAAAATTAGCCGGGAGTGGTGGCAGGCGCCTGTAGTCCCAGCTACTTGGGAGGCTGAGGCAGGAGAATGGCGTGAACCCGGGAGGTGGAGCTTGCAGTGTGCCGAGATCGCACCACTGCACTCCAGCCTGGGCGACAGAGTGAGACTCCGTCTCAAAAAAACAAAAAAAAAAAAGATTTAAAGTAAGAAAAAGAAGAGAAAATCAAATCTGTCAAAAAAAAACATCACAGCCTGACACGCAAGAAAAGACAGTTCAGAGGGGAAGCAAAGCCTCCTGTGGCCTCAGCCTCAGCAGCTGCTCAGGACAGCCGTCCTCCGTGTGATGATTCTGTGATCCACATAGCCACAGCCTGTGGCACCACCATGTCAACATGGGCTCCCAGGACCCCTGCAGCAAGGAGAGAGAGAGGATGGCTTCTCAGAGCTTCCACTCAGAAGTGACACACATCGTTGACAACCAAATCAAGTCAGATGTCCCCACCTAACTTGGGTTGGGGAAGAGGGCAGGCGCGCCGCCCCTCCATGTGCTCAAAATATTGCTGAAGAGTGATGATGTTCACTACACACGCCTCATCCAGAAGCACCACAGACAGACAAAACAGAATCAAAATGCAGACGAATATGGATTATACTCTAAAATGATCAACTCCTCAAAAAATTAAAGGTAGGATTAGCCTGTGATCTGGCAATTCCACTTCTAGGTATATACCCCCCAAAACTGAAGGCAGAATCTCAGTGATATTTATACACCCTTGTTCACGGCTGCATTCTTAGCAACAGCCAAAACGTGGAAGCAAGCCAAGTGTTCGATGATGAACGAATGGATAAACAAATTGTGGCACATACATACAATGAAATATTGACATTATTCACCTTCAAAAGGAAGTAAATTCTGACGTGCTACAACATGAATGAACCTTGAGGACATTATGCTAAGCAAAATAGTCAGTCACAAAAAGACAAATACTGTATGATTCCACTCCTGTAAGGTACCTAGAGTGGTCAAATTCATAGAGACAGAAAGCAGAAAGGTGACTGCCAGGGAATGGGTGAAGGAGACAAAAAGGTTTTGTTATTTATTTTATTATTATTGGTTTTTGTTTTTTTTTTTCTTTGAGAAGAAGTTTCACTCTTGTTGCCCAGGCTGGAGTGCAATGGCACAATATCGGCTCACCACAATCTCTGCCTCCCAGGTTCAAGTGATTCTCCTGCCTCAGCTGGGATTACAGGCATGCACCACCACGCCCGGCTAATTTTGTAATTTTAGTAGATACGGGGTTTCTCTATGTTGGTCAGGCTGGTCTCAAACTCCTGAACTCAGGTGATCTGCCGACCTCAACCTCCCAAAGTGCTGGAATTACAGGCGTGAGCCACCCCCCCCGGCCAATTTTCATTTCTTTTTTTTTTTTTTTAGATGGAGTCTCGCTTTGTCGCCCAGGCTGGAGTGCAGTGGCCGGATCTCAACTCACTGCAAGTTCCGCCTCCTGGGTTCACGCCATTCTCCTGCCTCAGCCTCCCGAGTAGCTGGGACTACAGGCGCCCGTCACCTCGCCCGGCTAGTTTTTTCTATTTTTTTAGTAGAGACGGGGTTTCACCATGTTAGCCAGGATGGTCTCGATCTCCTGACCTCGTGATCCGCCCGTCTCGGCCTCCCAAAGTGCTGGGATTACAGGCTTGAGCCACCGCGCCCGGCCTTCATTACTTTTTTTAATGAGGTGAAGGCTGGTGGCTCACGCCTGTAATCGCAGCACTTTGGGAGGCTGAGGCGGGTACATCACGGTCAAGAGTTCGAGACCAGCCTGGCCTAAATGGTGAAACCCCATCTCTACTAAAAATACAAAAAAGTAGCCAGGCATGGTGGCGGGCGCCTGTAGTCCCAGCTACTCGGGAGGCTGAGACAGGAGAATCGCTTGAACCCTGGAGGCGGAGGTTGCAGTGAGCTGAGATCACGCCACTGCACTTCAGCCTGGGTGACAGAGCGAGACTCCATCTCAAAAAAAATTTTTTAAATGAAGTGAAGTCTCACTCTGTCGTCCAGGCTAGAGTGCAGTGGTGTGATACCAGCTCACTGCAACCTCCACCTCCCAGGTTCAAGCAATTCCACTGCCTCAGCCTCCCAAGTAGCTGAGACTACAGGCACGTGCCACCATGCCTGGCTAATTTTTTGTATTTTTAGTAGAGACGGATTTCACCGTGTTAGCCAGGCTGGTTCCGATCTCCTGATCTCATGATTTGCCCACTTCAGCCTCCCAAAGTGCTGGTATTACAGGCGTGTGCCACCACGCCTGGTCTGGAATTGTTTTCTTAATTTCCTTTCCATGTTGCTCATTGCTAGTAAGCAGAAATGCAACTGATTTTTCTGTGTTAATGTTGCATCTGGCAACTTTGCTGAATTCATTAGTTCTAACAGTTTTTTGGTGGAATCTTTAGGTTGTCTACATATAAGATCATGTCATGTGACTAGAGATACTTTTACATCTTCCTTTCCAATTTAGATGTATTCTATCTCTTTTTCTTTCCTAATTATTCCGGCGCGGTACCATGTTCAGTAGAAATGGCAAAAGCAGGCATCCTTGTCTTGTTCCTGACCTTAGATGAAAAGCTTTCGGGCCAGGCACCATGGCTCACACCTGCAGTCCCAGCCATTCAGGAAGGTGAGGTGGGAGGATTGCTTGAGCCCAGAAGTTTGAGGCTGTAGTGAGCCCTGGTTGTGCCACTGCACTCCAGCCTGCGTGACAGAGCAAGACCCTGTCTCTTAAAAAAAGAAAAAGAAAAAAAAAAAAAGGAAATGTTTTCGGTCTTTCACCATTGAGTATAATGTTAGCTTGAGATTTTCATATATGGCCTATATTATGTTGAGATAGTTTCCTTCTATTACTAGTTTTTTGAGTGTTTTTCTTAAGAAAGGGCGTTGAATTTTGTCAAATGCTTTTCTGCATCAATGGTGATAATCATACGGGTTTTTTTTTCCTTCATTCTGTTAATGTGGTATATTCATTGATAGATTTCCATAGGTTGACCAGGCTGGAGTGCAGTGGCTCGATCTCTGCTCACTGCAAGCTCCACGTCCTGGGTTCACACCATTCTCCTGCCTCACCTTCCCAAGTAGCTGGGACTGCAGACGCCCGCCACCACACTTGGCTAATTTTTTGTATTTTTAGTAGAGATGGGAGTTTCACCGTGTTAGCCAGGATGGTCTTGATCTCCTGACCTCGTGATCCGCCCACCTCGGCATCCCAGTGTGCTGGGATTACAGGCATGAGCCACTGCGCCCGGCCTCCACCTCGGCCTCTTAAGTAGCTACAACTACAGGTGCACACCATCACATCCAGCTAATTTTTAAAAAAGACAGAGTCTTGCTATGTTGCCCAGGCTAGTTTTGAACTCTTGGCCTAGAGCAATCCTTCCTTCCACCTCAGCCTCCCAAAGTGCTTGGATTACAGACGTGAGCCACCACACCCAGCATGAATACCTTATTGTTACTTTTTTTTTTTTTT
>NW_012112031.1:2535418-2536423 GCF_000951035.1 Colobus angolensis palliatus
TTTTTAGATGGAGTCTCACTCTGTCACCCAGGCTGGAGAGCAGTGGCATGATCTCAGCTCACTGCAACCTCCACCTCCTGGGTTCAAGTGATTCTCCTATCTCAGTTCTCTGAGTAGCTGGGACTACTGGTGCATGCCACCACACCTGGCTAATTTTTGTATTTTTAGTACAGACGAGTTTTTACCATGTTGGCCAGAGTGGTCTCCTGACTTCAGGTGATCTGCCTGTGTCGGCCTCCCAACGTGCTGGGATTACAGGCATGCGCCACTGCGCCCGGCCTGCGTGAATACCATTTTTAACACATCGATTTGAATTGTCCTGTTGGTAATTTATGTACTTCCCACATATGCTTGAGTTTATTTCTAGGCTTGTTTCATTGATCTGTCAGCTTATTTCTATACATGTACACATTTGTTTTAATTAGTGCAGCTTTCTATTACTATATAGTATCATATAACATAAGGCTGCTATGTTAATCTTGTTTTTCAGAATTTGCCTAACATGTTGATGCTTCTAAATAAACTCTAGAACCATTTTATTAAGTTTTCTACAAAAATCCTTTTGGGATTTTGTTATTGTCATTACATTTTCTATAGAGAGATCGGTTTTGAGAGGATTGGCATTTCCTCAATATTGACTCTCCTACCCATATTTAATAAGACTTCACCCTAGAATCCAAGACCATTCACAACAGTTCCAACCTACCGCTTCCTTCAGTGTTTAACCACCTTCCAGCCAACTTCACCATGATCTGGTCTCTGAACATACTCTGTGTTCTTTTCTGCCCCTTTCTCTTCACCCAAACTAGTCTCTCTTTCTGAAACATCCTCCTCCTCTTCTTTCCACAGTTTCCTGGCCGGGCACGGTGGCTCACACCTGTAGTCCCTAGCATTTTGCGGGGCTGAGGTGGGCAGGTCACAAGGTCAGGAGATTCAGACCATCCTGGCTAATATAGTGAAATTCCATCTCTACTAAAAATATAAAACATTAGCTGGGCATGGTGG
>NW_012112031.1:2537653-2543877 GCF_000951035.1 Colobus angolensis palliatus
AACCCGGGAGGCAGAGCTTGCAGTGAGCCGAGATCGCGCCACTGCCCTCCAGCCAGGGGGACAGAGCAAGACTCCATCTCAAAAAAAAAAAAAAAAGAATTTTAAAGAAGGTATTGCAGCCAGTAAGTGGCTGGATCAGAGCTCAAATGACTGTCTGGCTCGTAGGCACCGTCTTCCCTCTCCACTATGTACTTGTCCTTTCCAGCACCTCTGCAGAATAGGCTCCCCGACTACTTCCAGGGCCCTGTGTGCAGGGGTCTGGGAGCTTAGTAGTCTCTTAGGCCCTGGAAGAGTAAAGGAAAAGATGCATGTGGGGTATTGTGTTTTTAAATACTCTCAGCTGAGCGCGGTGGCTCGCGCCTGTAATCCCAGCACTTTGGGAGGCCGAGGCAGGCGAATCATGAGGTCAAGAGATTGAGACCATCCTGGCCAACATGGTGAAACCCCGTCTCTACTAAAACTCTAATAAAGATACAAAAATTAGCTGGGCATAGTGGTGCGTGCCAGTAGTCCCAGCTACTTGGGAGGCTGAGACAGGAGAATTGCTTGAATCCAGGAGGCGGAGGTTGCAGTGAGCTGAGATCGCACCACTGGACTCCAGCCTGGGCGACAGAGGGAGACTCTGTCTCAAAAAAATAAATAAATAAAAAATAAATACTCTCAACTCAAAACACATATTTTATTGTTTAAGACAGCTTGAGTTGGGTGTTCTCTTACAACTGAACGTATCTTTTATTTATTTATTTATTTTCTGAGACAGAGTCTTGCTCTGTTGCCCAGGCTGGAGTGCAAGGTGTGATCTCAGCTCACTGCAGCCTCTGCTTTCTGTGTTCAAGTGATTCTCCTGCCTCAGCCTCCCGAGTAGCTGGGATTACAGGCACGTGCCACCATGCCCAGCTAATGTTTGTATTTTTAGTAGAGATGGGGTTTCACCATGTTGGCCAGTCTGATCTCAAACTCCTGACCTCAGGTG
Source organism: Colobus angolensis palliatus (assembly GCF_000951035.1). NCBI lineage: Eukaryota > Metazoa > Chordata > Mammalia > Primates > Cercopithecidae > Colobus > Colobus angolensis. The sequence goes on from NW_012112031.1 coordinate 2,538,627, forward strand.
ATCGACCCGCCTCGGCCTCCCAAAGTGCTAGGATTACAGGTGTGAGCCACAGCGCCCAGCCAGGAATCTGCTTTTTTTTTTTTTTTTTCTTTTGAAATGGAATTTTGCTCTTGTTGCCCAGGCTGGAGTGCAGTGGTGCAATCTTGGCTCACCGCAACCTCTGCCTCCCAGGTTCAAGCGATTCTCCTGCCTCAGCCTCCCGAGTGGCTGGGATTACAGGTATGTGCCACCACGCCTGGCTAATGTTTTGTATTTTCAGTAGAGATGGGGTTTCTCCACGTTGGTCAGGCTGGTGTCGAACTCCCAACCTCAGGTGATCTGCCCACCTTGGCCTCCCAAAATGCTAGGATTACAGGCGTGAGCCACCTCACCCAGCCAAGAATCTGCATTTTTAACAACATGCCAGCAGATTCTAACGTGAGTGGCTTGTGAGTCACACTTGGAGAGACACTGACTTCAAGAGTAGAGGGAAGTGGCCAGGTGCGGTGGCTCACTCCTGTAATCCCAGCACTTTGGGAGGCCGAGGCAGGCAGATCACAAGGTCAGGAGATCGAGACCATCCTAGCTAACACGGTGAAACTCCGACTCTACTAAAAATAAAAAAAATTAGCCGGGCGAGGTGGCGGGCGCCTGTAGTCCCAGCTACTTGGGAGGCTGAGGCAGGAGAATGGCATGAACCCGGGAGGCGGAGCTTGCAGTGAGCCGAGATCGTGCCACTGCACTCCAGCCCGGGCGACAGAGCAAGACTCCGTCTCAAAAAAGAAAAAGAGTAGAGGGAAGTAAACAGAGTTCACCTGAGAAGTAGGAGAGGCTGTCAGGGGTTGGAGAGGAAACACAGTTACTTAGGCATCTTCAATCATTCCCAGAGGATCAGGCAGTAGTGGGCTTTGGGTTAGAACAGAACTATTAATGACAAATCCACCAGCTGGCCTCCACTCTCTAAGAAAGTCCAGGGATTCTGAGAGTCACATAGAAAGACCCCAAGTCCCCTAGTCTCTCCCTCATCTGGCCATTCCTCCCCTCCCTTGTCCTCTATGTCATTCAGTTAGGACTACAGGACTAGAAGTATCTCAGCACGTTCAAGGGAGCATTAAAAAGTTCACTGGTGACCGGGCGCAGTGGCTCACGCCTGTAATCCCAGCACTTTGGGAGGCCGAGGCGGGCGGATCACCTGATGTTTGGAGTTCAAGACCAGCCTGACCAAATGGTGAAACCCCGTCTCTACTAAAAATACAAAAATTAGCCAGGCTTGGTGGGGCACACCTGTAATCCCAGCTACTCGGGAGGCTGAGGCAGGAGAATCACTTGAACCCGGGAGGCAGAGGTTGTGGTGAGCCGAGATTGCACCATTGCACTCCAGCCTGGGCAACAAGCGTGAAACTCGGTCTCAAAAAACAATGTCCACTGGCTGTGGTTGGGAAAGGTGAGAGCCACTCCGGCTGCTGGAAACTGGGAGAACAGAACCTAGTCTTGGTGAGGATGTGGCCCAATGGGAACACTGATGGGGGGAATGTAAGTGGCTCCGACCACTCCGAAAAATAATTTGACCCAATAGTTCCACTCCAGGGTACATATCCCAGAGAAATTCTTACACTTGGAGTCTAGGAAACCTAAACACCCAGGATGCTTTTAGCAGCATTGATTTTTCTTTTTCTGTTTTTATGAGATAGGGTTTCCCTTTGTGCCCAGGCTGCAGTGCCGTGGCACCATTGTAGCTCGCTGCAGCCTCAACTTCCTGGGCTTAAGTGATCCTCCCACCTCAGCCTCCTGAGTAGCTGGGACTGCAGGTGCATGCCACCACACCTGGCTAATTTTTGTACCTTTTTTTTTTTTTTTTTTAGACAGAGTCTCCTCTGTCACCCAGGCTGGAGTGCAGTGGCACAGTCTTGGCTCACTGCAACCTCCGCCTTCTGGGTTCAAGCAATTCCCCTGCCTCAGCCTGCCAAGTAGCTGGGATCCTCCCACCTCGGCCTCCCAAAGTGCTGGGATTTCTGAGCCACTAGCTCAGAAAAAAATTAACTAATTAATTAAAAAGTAAATAAATAAAATGAGAGAAAGACAAAGTTCCTTAGCCACTACTGGAATCTCTTGAGGTTATTTACCCTCTGTACCTCATCTCTCCTCCATCAGGCACTAGCAACCAGGGAGCAAGATGTTAGGCTTCCGCCGGGCACAGTGGCTCACGCCTGTAATCCCAACACTTTGGGAGGCTGAGGTGGGCAGATCATGAGGTCAGGAGTTCAAGATCAGCCTGGCTAATAGGGTAAAACCCCGTCTCTACTAAAAATACAAAAGCTAGGTGGGCACGGTGGCACAAGCCTGTAGTCCCAGCTACTTGGGAGGCTAAGCCAGGAGAATCGCTTGAACCCTGGAGGTGGAGGCTGCAGTGAGCTGAGATGGCACCACTGCACTCCAGCCTGGGCAATAGAGGGAGACTCCATCTCAAAAAAAACAAAAAAGAGGTTAGGCCTCAAGAGGCCAATGGAAGCTTATAAAACTCCACCTCCGCCTCCACCACGCAGACTGCGACCAGCCCCTGTCCTGCTCCTCCCAGTCTGTGTCTCACAGCCTACATCTATCACGAAGGCATGGCCTCATTTCCCAGCGGAGCTGATTGCATGTTTGGCTAATATGACATTTTTCTCTGATGACAACAGGACTATGTGGGACACTGTATTTTTGGACAAGAAAGTCATTCCAGCATCTACCTTCTCCTATCGTGCTGCTTCCAAACCATTCCCACTGTTCCTCTTCTGCATCCTCCAGCCTCACATCTGGTGGGCCTCTAGGTTTCCTTTTGCATTTCTCGTGATGAGCCTTCCTTGGCTCTTTCTCACTGTTTGTAAGCTCAGCAGCTGGCCTAGAGCTCTCCTGAGGCTTTCTTTTTTTTTTTTTTTTGAAACAGAGTCTTGCTCTGTCGCCCAGGCTACAGTGCAGTGGCGTGATCTAGGCTCACTGCAGTCTCTGCTTACTTGATTCAAGCGATTCTCCTCCCTCAGCCTCTCCAGTAGCTCAGATTAAAGGCATGCACCACCATGTCTGGCTAATTGTTATATTTTTTAGTAGAGACGCGGTTTCACCATGTTGGCCAGGCTGGTCTCAAACTCCTGACCTCAGGTGATCTGCCCACCTTGGCTTTCCAAAGTGCTGGGATTACAGGCGTGAGCCACCGCGCCCGGCCCCAACGTGCTGAGATTTTAGATGTGAGCCACTGGGTCCAGCTCCATCTAGTTTTAATCATTTGTCTTAAAAATGGAAAAAGTAATGCTAGGGTGGGAAGGAGACTTGGATGGACCGGGGATGCTTAGCTCTTCCGTGGCAGATTTTGGACCGGAACCCAGATCCCCTTTGTCTCCTGAGGGATAGAGGAGAGGGAAAAGGACCCACAGCCACTAGCTCAGCCTTGCCCCAGCTCCTCCCAAGGCCTCAACACTCAGCCCTTTGAAGATGCTGGGTACTAAGCAATTAATAAGGCTACCACTCTGGGGGCGGGAAGAGCCTGCCTCACCTGTCAGCCGGTCCATTGCACAACTTGACAAGTTGAGGCCAAGGACTCTTCCCACACTAGGTCCAGCTGTAGAGGGGAAAGGTTAGGGTGCGGGGAATAACAAGGAAGCTGGACACTAGTCCTACCTCCCTGTCAGGTCCTATTCCCTCTCCCTGCAGAGATTGGGGTGGGTTGAACTTAAGAGAGGTCTATCAGGGAAGCAGGGGTGGGAAAATAGTTTCTCTGTAAGAGTTGAAGGGGGCAGGGCTAGTACTCTTTCTCACCTCTGACGTGTCTTTTATTTCAGGGAGGGAATTTGTGGACAAGATAGCAAAGAGGCTGGGTGCAGTGACTCACACCTGTAATCCCAACACTTTGGGAGGCTGAGGCGGGAGAATCGCTTGAGCCAAGGAGTTTGAGACCAAACTGGGCAACATAGCGAGATCCTGTCTATACAATTTTAAAAATTAACCAAGCATGGTGGCGCATGCTTGTCGTCCCAGCTATTTGAGAGGCTGAGGCAGGAGGATGGCTTTAGGAGTTCGAGGATACAGTGAGCCGTGATGTGCACCACTGCACTCCAGCCTGAGTGACAGAGCAAGACCTTGTCTTAGAGACAACAACAACAACAAAACACCATGTAGGCCAGGCGCAGTTGTTCACCCCTGTAATCCCAGCTACTTAGGAGGCTGAGGCAGGGAGAATCTCTTGAATCTGGGAGGCAGAGGCAGCAGTGAGCTGAGACTGCGCCACTGCACTCTAGCCTGGGTGACAGAGTGAGACCTTGTCTCAAAAACAAAACAAAACAAAACAAAAAACAAAAACATGGAAAGGAGAAGGAAGTGCCGGGCACAGTGGCTCACGCTTGTAATCTCAACACTTTGGGAGGCCGAGGCAGATGGATCACTTGAGGTCTTTCCCAGGGCCTTTCCCAGGGCCACAGCCTTTCTCAGGTGTGCCATGAAGACGGCCATACTTAGCCTCTGTTCAGCAATTCCATCACAGCCTCTGAGCAATCCAATGAGAGGCTTTTTGTATTGTTTTGGTTTGTTTTTTTTGAGATGGAGTCTCGCTCCATGTCCCAGGTTGGAGTGCAGTGGCGCCATCTCGGCTCACTGCAAGCTCCACCTCCCAGGTTCATGCCATTCTCCTGCCTCAGCCTCCCGAGTAGCTGGGACTACAGGCGCCCGCCTGCCACCACGCCCGGCTAATTTTTTGTATTTTTTAGTAGAGACGGGGTTTCACCGTGGTCTCGATCTCCTGACCTCGTGATCCACCGACTCGGCCTCCCAAAGTGCTGGGATTACAGGCGTGAGCCACAGCGCCTGGCTTTCATATTTTTAAAGTAGTGATAAGTGTAAAGAGCATTTCAACATAGTGCAACCATCATAATATGATATGAAAATATCTGATTTCTGCTGAGGACAAAGGCACAGGTACCATTAATACTTCAGTGGTTTGTTGCCTATGCTCATAATGGAAAGAAATGCTATATTTTATTTATTTATTTATTTTATTTTTCACCGTGTTAGCCAGGCTGGTCTTAAACTCCTGAGCTCAGGTGATGCACCTGCCTGGGCCTCCCAAAGTGCTAGGATTACAGACGTGAGCCACCTTGTCCAGCCAGAAATCTGTATTTTATTTTATTTTATTTTATTTTATTTTATTTTATTTTATTTTTTGAGACGAAGTTTCGCTCAGTCGCCCAGGCTGGAGTGCAGTGGCGCAATCTTGGCTCACTGCAACCTCCGCCTTCTGGGTTCA
>NW_012112031.1:2544347-2545152 GCF_000951035.1 Colobus angolensis palliatus
GAGACCAGCCTGGTCAACATGGCGAAACCCCATCTCTACTAAAAAAAAAACACAAAAATTAGCCAGGCGTGGTGGCACCTGCCTGTAATCCCAGCACTTTGGGAAGCCAAGGCAGGTGGATCACGAGGTCAAGAGAGTGAGACCATCCTGGCCAACATGGCGAAACCCCATCTCTACTAAAAATACAAAAATTAGCCGGGCGTGATGGCGGGCGCCTGTAGTCCCAGCTACTGAGGAGGCTGAGGCAAAAGGATCGCTTCAACCCACGAGGCCCAGGTTGCAGTAAGCTGAGATCATGTCACTGCACTCCAGCCTGGTGACAGAGCAAGACTCCATCTCAATAATAATTTTTTAAAAGATGTAATTGTTTTTCCCATCCATATTCAAGGACCCCAGGTCATAAGACATCCTGGCCTCAAGAAATTCATCCCTTCTCAATCCAACTCTTCCCCAGGAGTCCCAAGGCCGCCAGAGACAAGCAGCCCAAGATCTATTACCTGCTTGAACGAAGAGCAGGAGACCGCGGGTGCGCAGTTCTCACCCAGTGCCAGCCCTTGGTGTGTCTCTGGGCTCCCTCTGGCAGGCCCCAGTCAAAGGGCAAAGTGGAGGACATTTGGCTTGAATTGGAAAAGATTTCAGAACTATGTGGTTTGGTGCTCTCTGACCATGAGTGGATAGGTGGGAGCCACTGATGGTTAATATCTCAATATAACATATTCCCATGTTACCTTTATGGTGTTTACACACAGTCCTAACGTGCCTAATCATCTTCCCTTCGCTCCCCTCCCCTCCCTTCCCCTCCCCT
>NW_012112031.1:2546131-2546990 GCF_000951035.1 Colobus angolensis palliatus
CTAGCTGGGCGAGGTGGCGGGCGCCTGTAGTCCCAGCTACCCGGAGGCTGAGGCAGGAGAATGGCGTAAACCCGGGAGGCAGAGCTTGCAGTGATCTGAGATTGGGCCACTGCACTCCAGCCTGGGCCACAGAGCAAGACTCCGTCTCAAAATAAATAAATAAATAAATAAAATAAAAATAAAAATTAAAAAAAATGGCCGGCTGTGGTGGCTCACGCCTGTAATCCCCGTACGTTGGGAGGCCAAGGCGGGTGGATGACCTGAGGTCAGGAGTTCAAGACCAGCCTGGCCAACATGACAAACCTCATCTCTACTAAAAATACAAAAATAAGCTGGGCTTGGTGGTGGGCGCCAGTAATCCCAGCTGCTCAGGAGGCTGAGGCAGGAGAATCACTTGAACCCGGGAGGCAGAGGTTGCAGTGAGCTGAGTTCGCACCACTGCACTCCAGGCTGGGCGACAAGAGTGAGACTGTTTCAAAACAAACCCACAAACCAAAAACAATAGAAATAAATAAATAAATAACACATCATGCCTAAGATAACTGAAAACACCCTGAAACATACAGAAGGTTTTTGTTTTTGTTTTTGTTCTTTTTTGACACATGTCACTCTGTCATCCAAGCTGGAGTGCAGTGGCGCAATCTCAGCTCGCAGAAACCTCTGCTTCCTGGGTTCAATCCTGCCTCAGCCCCCCGAGTAGCTGGTATTGCAGGCTTGCACCACAACACCAGGCTAATTCTTTTTGTATTTTTAGTAGAGATGGGGTTTCGCCATGTTGGCCAGGCTGGTCTCAAACTCCTGACCTCAAGTGATCCACCTGCCTCAGCCTCCCAAAGTGCTGGGATTTCTGAGCCACTAG
>NW_012112031.1:2547906-2550491 GCF_000951035.1 Colobus angolensis palliatus
AAAAAAAAAAAAAAAAAAGGGAAAGATTAAAGATTTAGTTGGTATAGGAGCAGATAATTATATGTATTTTAATTTCCCTAATTGCTTCTCTGACATCGCAATAACTAGTATTTATCACTATAATCCTATATTCTGAACAAAAAGCCAGAGAACATAGATTTGTTAACCTATACCTAGGAAAGAAGAGATGGGTAGGATATTTTTAGCACAGTTTCCAAGCAAGATGGTAAAAATAAAAAGTTTTGGTGCTTAGAGAGGTAAATCTGTAGGTTCTGGATAGTTGAAGTTTTGAAATTAATATTACACTCAAGACCACATCTGCCCTTAATCCTGGGGTTCTTCTTACAGGATACTTTGCTTTTGTTTTTGTTTTTGAAAAAGAGTCTCACTCTGTCTCCCAGGCTGGAGTGCAGTTGCACGATCTCACCTCACATGTTGGCCAAGCTGGTCTCAACCTCCTGACCTCAGGTGATCCTCCTGCCTTAGCCTCCCAAAAGTGCTGGGATTACAGGAGTGAGCCACTGTGCCTGGCCTTCTTACAGGATACTTTTAAGTTTCCTGTGCTCCCCTAGGAGGAAAAGGAGGTGGTGGGGATCACGGGACCCCTGGAGGAGCACCCACTTCAGTTCATATGGGAACATCCATGGCAGATTACAGACTGTGGAGAACAGAGCCCAGGCGGCTTTCACTTATCCTCTGATGATGGCAGATTACAGACCATGGAGAACAGAGCCCAGGCGACTTTTACTCATCCTCTGATGATCAGCCAGTACCAAACCACACAACTTTTTTTTTTGTGATGGGGTCTCACTATGTTGCCCAGGCTGGTCTTGAACTTCTGGGCTCAAGTGATCCTTCCACCCTGGCCTCCCAAAGTGCTGGAATTACAGGCATGAGCCACCGCACTCCGCCATATCAAACCACAGAATTGTGAAGCCTTTTTCAAAGTGAAATATCTTCAACTTTGCCCTTGCCCCAGGCCTCCCAGTAAACAGCCGGGAGTGAAACTTTTGAATTTAGTTGGTCCAACACCTGCCTTACACAGATGAGAAAACTGAGGCCCAGGTATGAAGTTAGTATAAAAGTAGCATTCTTTCTTCTTTAACTATTTTGGTAGAATTCAATGATAAAGCCATCTGGGTCTGGAGTTACTTTGTGGGAATGGATTTAATTTCATTAATATTTCTTTCTTGGCCTCAAGAAAGAAAGTTGAGTTGCTTCTAATATTGGTGGTGTGGGCGTCCGGGAGAAACCAGGGCTCATTGCACAGAGATAAATACCGACACCTGGCCCAGGAGTCAGAGAAGCTGAAGGAAGATTCAGGAGAAGGTGAAGCAATTCCAGGTGTAGCTGCTGCCTCCTGCCAATGAGTTGACGCATCAGATACATTCTTTTACCATTCATCATTTCTTCTTATGATAATTTTCTTTTCCCCAGATTGTGCCTGTTTCTACAATATGTAGAAATTACTGAAATAATGTGGTTTCTAATGTCATACAAAAATATTTAAGGAACTGGCTGGGTGTGGTGGTGGGGCCTGTAATCCCAACACTTTGGGAGGCTGAGGCAGGTTAATTACTTGAGTCCGGGAGCTTGAGACCAGCCTGGTCAACATGGCGAAACCCCATCTCTACTAAAAAAAAAACACAAAAATTAGCCAGGCGTGGTGGCACCTGCCTGTAATCCCAGCTACTCACGAGGCTGAGGCACGAGAATCGCTTGAACCTGGGAGGTGGAGGTTGAAGTCAGCTGAGATTGTACTTCACTCTAGCCTGAGCAACAGATCGAGACTCCATCTCAAAACAAACAAACAAATAAACAAACAAACTGCCCCGCTACTTTTAACCATTTACATTCGACAGTACATGAGGGTTCCAATGTTTCCACATCCTGGCCCACACTCTTAATTCTCTGCTTTTTTTCTGTAGTGGCCATCCTAATGGGAATGAGGTTTTGATTTACATTTCCTCAACGATTAGTGACTTTGAGCATCTTTTCACGTGTTTCTTGGCCATTTGTATACCTTCTTTGGAGAAATGTCTGTTTAAGTCTTTTGCCCCCCCTTTTTTTTTTTTGAGACGGAGTCTCACTCGCACCCAGGCTGGAATGCAGTGGCGCAATCTCAGCTCACTGCAAGCTCCGCCTCCCGGGTTCAAGCCATTCTCCTGCCTCGGCCTCCCGAGTAGCTGGGACTACAGGTGACCACCACCACGCCTGGCTAATTTTTATATTTTTAGTAGAGACGGGGTTTCACCGTGTTAGCCAGGATGGTCTCAATCTCCTGACCTCGTGATCTGCCTGCCTCAGCCTCCCAAACTGCTAGAATTACAGGTGTGAGCCACCACACTTGGCCTTGTCCATTTTATTATTATTATTATTATTTTCTGTTATTGAGTGAATGACGTACGTTTCTGCATCCTTATATTTAAGGTGTATATTATAAGTGGTGGCTCATGCCTATAATCCCAGCACTTTGGGAAGTGGAGGCAGGCAGATCACCTGAGGTCAGGAGTTTGAGACCAGCTTGACCAACATGGAGAAACCCCATCTCTACTAAAAATACAAAATTATCCGGGCGTGGTGGC
>NW_012112031.1:2558333-2563887 GCF_000951035.1 Colobus angolensis palliatus
GGGCACAGTGACTCACGCCTGTAATTCCAGCACTTTGGGAGGCCAAGGAGGGCAGATCACGAGGTCAAGAGATCAAGACCATCCTAGCCAGCATGGTGAAACCCCATCTCTACCAAAAAATACAAAAAAATTAGCCGGGCGTGGTGGCGGGCGCCTGTAGTCCCAGCCACTCAGGAGGCTGAGGCAGAAGAATGGCATGAACCCAGGAGGCGGAGCTGGCAGTGAGCTGAGATTGTGCCACTGCACCCCAGCCTGGGCAACAGGGCGAGACTCCATCTCAAAAAAAAGAAAAAAAGGGCCGGGCGCGGTGTAATCGTAGCACTTTGGGAGGCCGAGGTGGGTGGATCACAACATCAGCAGTTCAAGATCAACCTGACCAATACAGTGAAACCCCATCTCTACTAAAAATACAAAAATTAACTGGGCGTGGTGGCACACGCCTGTAGTCCAAGCTACTTGGGAGGCTGAGGCAGAAGAATCACTTGAACCCAGGAGGCACAGGTTGCAGTGAGCTGAGATCGCACCAGGGCACTCCAGCCTGGGTAACAGAACAAGACTCTCAAAAAAAAAAAAAGATTGCGTTGCATGGTTTCAGCTTGCACTGTCCTATTTGTGGTCCTGCATGGCCATGCAAAGTGAAGGCTGCTGGGTAAGCAGTTTCTACACGGTTGTTGTCTTCACATCTGATGCTGGAGTTTGAGGTCCCCAGGGCAGGCAGTTGGTAAAATGGAGAATGAGCTGGAACTCACTAGCATGAACGGGAGCCCATGAGGGCAAGCTGGAGACCGTGTCAGTTCTTGTTGCTTCTAATATTGGTGGTGTGGGCCTCCGGGAGAAACCAGGGCTCATTGCACAGAGATAAACACCGACACCTGGCCCAGGAGTCAGAGAAGCTGAAGGAAGATTTAGGAGAAGGTGAAGCAATTCCAGGTGTAGCTGCTGCCTCCTGCCAATGAGTTGAGGCATCAGATAACCAGCACCAAGTGTCAGCTGTGGAACGGCTGCTGCTTCAATTCAACCCTCCAGTCTCTCCCAAGACTCTCTTGTGTAGTCTTCAATTGGGTTCAGGGGCGGAAAAAAAAAAAAAAAAAGAATCGTTTGTGGCCCATGCTAACTGGAAACATACAGAAAAGGGAACTCTGGGAAAGGGGATTCTGGGAAAGGGAATTCAGCCACCATACTTACCATATAGTTTAATGGCTGTGCATGGAGGACCCAAAGTCAGACTTCTCAGATTTGATTTGTTTATTTCAAGTCGTATGTCCAAAGGTAAGTTTCTTAGTCTTTCTGGGCCTCCGTTTGCTTGTCTCTAAAATGAAGATCTAACAGTAGCGCTTAGTTATTTGAGTTTTGGGGTTTTTTTTTTTTTTTTTTGAGGCTGAGTCTCGCTCTGTCACCCAGGCTGGAGTGCTGTGGCTGACCTCAGCTCACTGCAAGCTCCGCCTCCTGGGTTCACGCCATTCTCCTGCCTCAGCCTCCCCAGTAGCTGGGATTATAGGCGCCCGCCACCTCGCCCGGCTAGTTTTTTGTATTTTTTAGTAGAGACGGGGTTTCACCGTGTTAGCCAGGATGGTCTCGATCTCCTGACCTCGTGATCCGCCCGTCTCGGCCTCCCAAAGTGCTGGGATTACAGGCTTGAGCCACTGCGCCCGGCCAGTTTTGGGGTTTTTAAAATTATTTTTATTTCGCTTTCATTTTTTGTTTCGTTTTTGTTGTTTTTGAGATGGAGTTTCGCTGTCGTTGCCCAGGCTGGAGTGCAGTGGTGCAAACTCGGCTTACCGCAACCTTCGCCTCCCAATTTCAAGCAATTCTCCTGCCTCAGCCTCCTGAGTAGCTGGGATTACAGGCATGCGCCACCACGCCTGGCTAATTTTGTATCTTTAGTAGAGACAGAGTTTCTCCATGTTGGTCAGGCTGATCTTGAACTGCCGACCTCAGGTGATCCGCTCGCCTCGGCTTCCCAAAGTACTTGAATTATAGGCGTGAGCCACCACGCCCAGCCTTTAAAATTTTTATTTGTGTAAAAACTTCTATGCTAGTTTGAGGCTTAAACGAGATAATACATATAAATTGTTAACATATTATTGATACATTATCAATAAGACTTGCCTTATTGGAAATGTTTAATAAGCATCAGCCATGTTGGCCACGCACAGTGACTCACACCTATAATGCCAGTACTCTGGGAGGCTGAGGCAGGAGGATTGCTTGAGTCCAGGAGTTTGGAACCAGCCTGGGCAACATAGGGAGACCCTGTTTCTACAAAAAAATTTAAAATTAGCAGGACGTGGTGGTGCACACCTGCAGTCTCAGCTACTCAGGACACTGAGGCAAGAGGATCGCTTGAGTCCGGAATGTTGAGGCTGCAGTGATCCAACATTGTGCCACTACGCTCCAGTCTAGGCGACTGAATGAGACCCTCTCTCAAAACAGAACAAAACAAAAACAAACAAATAGACAAAGATATATCAGCCATGATTATTAGTTGTGTGATCTTTCTGGTCCTCAGTTTTTTTTTATCTGTAAGGTGGGGATAACTTCCTTGGCCTACTTCACAGGCATGTATTGAGAATCAAATGAAATAAATAATTCAAATAAAATAGAAATAATTAGATGAATAACACGTCACCACTTCATGGCAGAGGTGGCAGTCAAAATGATGATAAGCATAGTTCTTAGTTCCTTCCAGCCTCCATATTGTTATCCACTCCAGTGACTAATCAAAAGCCAGCTCTTCCATGATTATTAATCAAAAAAGCAGTTATCCACATGTACCATATTATTGTAAGGTGTTAATAGGGAAACTGAATGCAGAGGATATTAAACTTTCTGTACTTACTAGCTTTGCCATTTTTCTGTAAATATAAAACTGTTTACCGAAAAAAATAATTTTACTGAAAAAAATTTGATGTAAAAAAAAAAAAAAAGAATGTCATTGTCAAACTTCAGCAGGATTCTCTGGAAGGCTTATTAAATACACTTTGCTGGGTCCCAGCCCCAGAGTTGCCGATTCAGTAGCTCTAGGGTGGAGCCAGAGAACTTGTATTTATTTTTCCTTTTTCTCTTTTTTTTTGAGACAGAGTCTTGGTCTGTTGCCCAGGCTGGAATGCAGTGGTACAATCTTGGCTCACTGCAACCTCCGCCACCTGGGTTCAAGCGATTCTTCTGCCTCAGTCTCCTGAGTAGCTGGGATTACAGGCATGTGCCACCATACCCGGCTAATTTAACATTTTTAGTAGAGATGGGGTTTCTCCATGTTGGCCAGGCTGGTCTCAATCTCCTGACCTCATGATCCACCCGCCTCGGCCTCCCAAAGTGCTGGGATTATGGGCATGAGCCACTGTGCCCTGCCGAGAAGTTGCATTTCTAACAAGCTGTGCTGAGGCTGCTGATCTGAGGATGACACTTTGAGAACTGCTGACTTAAAATGTAAAGTAGTACGTGGGTTTCCTGCCTTTCCTACGAACAAAGGCTCCTATTCATCACGCTCTGCCATTTCTTGGTTCGTTCTGTCCATGACATCACCCAACATTTACCACGAGGCAAGAAGAAGGAGACAGCTGATGACTGAGTGAGCAGGATGATACTAAATGGGGCCTGCAGAATCCCTTTTACTCTGCTTTTCTCCAGCCTCTTCAAAGCATTAAGCCATGGATCCAAACCATGCTTAAAATAACACACAAATACATATTTAAATATGTATATGTTAAATATATAATACGTATAAATTTGATGCATACATTTCATTACAGGCTGAGCATCCCAAATCCCAAAATCTGAAACCTGAAATGTTTCAAAATCTAAAAATTTTGAGCACCAACATGACACTCAAGGAAAATGCTCATTGGAACATTTCAGATTTTGAATTTTTGGATTTGGGATATTCAGCACATAAGTATGATGCAAATATTCCAAAATCTGAAAAAAAATCTGAAATCTGAAACACTTCTGGTTGCAAACATTGCAGATAAGGGAATACTCAACCTGCAAAAAGAAATACATGGGCTGGGCATGGTGGCTCATGTCTGTAATCCCAGCACTTTGGGAGGCTGAGGCAGGAAGATTGCTTAATGCCAGGAGTTTTAGATCAGCCTGCACAACATGGCAAGACCCTGCCTCTGCAAAAAAATTACAAAAATAAGCTGAGTATGGTGGTGGGTGCCTATAGTCCCAGCTACTCAGGAGGCTGAGGTGGGAGGATCACTTGAGCCCATGTTGTCAAGGCTGAAGTGAGCCGTGTTCATGCCTCTGCCCTCCAGCCTGGGTGACAGATCTCAGGCTGTCTCAAAAATAAATAAACACAAATACACACATACATGCATACATACATGCATACATACATACATGTTCATAGAGGAAAATTAGAAAAAAAAGGAAAAAAATTACTCACAGCTTCCCAAAGACAACCACTTAACATTTTCTCTGTTTTATCTATTGACTTCCCAAATTTTATTTCAACTATGTTTTGAGGGTTTTCTTTTAAACATTGCTTTTGCTTCTTTTGTTTTGTGGTTTTCTTGTTTGTTTGTTGTTGTTGTTTTGAGACAGAGTCTCGCTTTGTCACCCAGGCTGGAGTGCAGGGGTACTATCTTGGCTCACTGCAAGCTCCGCCTCCCAGGTCCCAGTTCAAGCAATTCTCCTGCCTCAGCCTCCCAAGTAGCTAGGATTACAGGCGTGTGCTACCATGCCTGGCTAATTTTTGTATTTTTAGTAGAGACGGGGTTTCACCATGTTGGCCAGGCCGGTCTCGAGCTCCTGACCTCAGGTGATGCACCTGCCTCAGCCTCCCAAAGGGCTGGGATTACAGGCATGAGCCATCGCGCTTGGCCCAGGTAAACTGCCTTAATCAGACTCTGCTGTTCTCAAGTCTTCACCTCTGTGTTGCTGAGGGAGTTACGTAAATGTCACCAAAGAGCCAATGGGGAGGGGACGTGCTTCTTGATCTTGGTCGGCCTTGTTCCATGGTGGTCTCCTGTTCCAGGTGTACCAGATAAGTCACCCCTGTCTGTCTCAGGCTGGGGTAAAAGAGGGTAGGACAGCAGCACTGAGGGAATGTATGAGTGGGAGGCAGGAAGGGTCTGCCCTGAGTGTGGATAACCTGCTGTGTGGCCACATCCTCATCCATCCATGTGGCATTCTCTTATCACAGCCATGAGATTCCCCCCTCTCTAAAGGAGTAGAGTGTTGAAGCTGGAAGAATCTATTTCTTTTTGTTTTTGTTTTGAGACAGAGTCTTGCCCTGTTGCCCAGGCTAGAGTGTCGTGGCATGATCTCGGCTCACTGCAACCTCTGCCACCTGGGTTCAAGTGATCCTCCTGCCTCAGCCTCCCAAGTAGCTGGGATTACAGGCACCTGCCACCATGCCCCATTAATTTTTTTTTTGAAACGGAGTCTCGCTCTGTCGCCCAGGCTGGAGTGCAGTGGCCAGATCTCAGCTCACTGCAAGCTTCGCCTCCCGAGTTCACGCTATTCTCCTGCCTCAGCCTCCTGAGTAGCTGGAACTACAGGCGACCGCCACCTCGTCCGGCTAGTTTTTTGTATTTTTTAGTAGAGA
>NW_012112031.1:2563970-2566017 GCF_000951035.1 Colobus angolensis palliatus
AGGGGACGTGCTTCTTGATCTTGGTCGGCCTTGTTCCATGGTGGTCTCCTGTTCCAGGTGTACCAGATAAGTCACCCCTGTCTGTCTCAGGCTGGAGTAAAAGAGGGTAGGACAGCAGCACTGAGGGAATGTATGAGTGGGAGGCAGGAAGGGTCTCCTGCCTCAGCCTCCCCAAGTAGCTGGGATTACAGTCGTGAGCCACCATGCCTGGCTAATTTTGTAATTTTTTTAGTAGAGACGGTTTCACCATGTTGGTCAGGCTGGTCTCGAACTACTGACCTCAAGCAATCCACCTGCTTTAGCCTCCCAAAGGGCTGGGATTAACAGGTGTGAGCCACTGCGCCTGTGTAAACTATTTATGTGTATGTAATCACATGAAGAGTGATTACAATTTGCAGTGAGCCTCAGCATAAACTCTTGATGTGTATGTAATCTGGATATTTTCTTTAAAATTTTTCCCATTAGTAGAATTGCTGAGCCAAACGATAAAACTTATGCAATTATGATGTTAAAAAAGAAAGGTCAGTGGCTCATGCCTATATTCCCAGCACTTTGAGAGGCTGAGGTGGGCGGATTACAAGGTCAGGAGATTGAGACCATCCTGGCTAACATGGTGAAACTCCGTCTCTACTAAATATGTATATATGTATATTTATATACATATATATATATATTGTGTGTGTGTGTGAGATGGAGTCTTGCTCTGTCGCCCAGGCTGGAGTGCAGTGGCGCAATCTCGGCTCACTGCAAGCTCCACCTCCCGGGTTCACGCCATTCTCCTGCGTCAGCCTCCCGAGTAGCTGGGACTACAGGTGACGCCACCTCGCCCAGCTAATTTTTTTGTATTTTTAGTAGAGACAGGGTTTCACCGTGTTAACCAGGATGGTCTCGATCTCCTGACCTCGTGATCCACCTTCCTCAGCCTCCCAAAGTGCTGGGATTACAGGCGTGAGCCACTGCGCCCGGCCGAGAATCTGTTTCTGATCCCAAGCCTAGACTTGCCAAGCTACCCTTTCTACTCCATAGTGACCATGCCACTGTGGTAGGAGATTTGCCTCTGGGGCTTGCTGCCCTCCTGGGGCTTGCCCAGGAATCAAGATCTTTTCAATAGCCAATTAAAAGGGGATTATTGAACTTCATATGAGGCTGGGTGCACAGTTCCTGCTCTTTTGCTTCCTCTTCCAGTGCCCTACCTGTCTTGCCTCTCTAATAAAATCTTATCTGGAGCGGAGGTGGGGAGAATTGTGTCCGGCTGTCATACCTCTTCCTGAGTCTTTTGGTTTTACTCTTGAATGTGCAGCTTGTGCGTTTAAAAGCCAAGATGTTGTTGACTTTTTTCTCTGGTTCTATCCTAGAAGGGATGGTGGCCTTGGATTCAGAGGGATTTTGGGAGAGGGAAAGAAGAAACTCGTTATCATCTTAAATTATTATCCTGCCTCATAAATAATGCTGCAAAAATATCTGGGCACATGTCACCAGTGACCTTTGGCAGACAGGGAGGGGCAGACAGCTGTGTACGAGCCAAGACCTGATGTCATTGAGGGAGGTAAGGTGAAGGTGGGGAGGCTGATGGCAGAGACAGGAGCATAGGCAGGTGGTTCACCCTGTGAAAAAGGAGAAGGGTGCGGACTGTGGGTGTCTGAACAACAGTGGTTCGTATTGTCTACGGAGCTGCAAGTTGTTGCCCGCCCCTCCTCCCTCAGTAAGACAGTTGGGACACAGACTCAGACAATTAAGGCCGCCCTTTCCAATCCACCCGATTCAGTGATGATTGTCCAAAGCAATCGGCTTGCTCAGACAGCCAGAAAAAAAATCTACTAGTCTATCAGCATAAACTTTTGTGTGTGTGTGTGTGTGTGTGAGACGGAGTTTCACCCTTGTTGCCCATGGAGTGCAGTAGCGCCATCTCGGCTCACTGCAACCTCTGTCTCCCAGGTTCAAGTGATTCTCCTTGTCACCAAAGAGCCAATGGGGAGGGGACGTGCTTCTTGATCTTGGTCGGCCTTGTTCCATGGTGGTCTCCTGTTCCAGGTGTACCAGATAAGTC
>NW_012112031.1:2569792-2576917 GCF_000951035.1 Colobus angolensis palliatus
AAAAAAAAAAAAAAAAAAAGAAAGAAAGAAATTCTGAAAGATAGCTGTTGAAAAATTGGCTCATCTGGATCACTGAGACCTGACAATTGCCAAATCTTAGAGCAGAAAATGACATCGAATCATAGTATTCTGCCCCTGGCTTCCAGGTTAGTAAATATCCCAGCAGTCCAAGATAAATGGTTATCCCTGCCCTTCTTGGCTGTCTCCAGGGATATGCTATCATGTCCTTTCACATATTCTGTAAAGATTTACACACCAAAAAAGAACAGGAGATGGAGAATACTAGTTTTAAGGGAGGAGACCACCCCTCATATTATCTTATGCCCAATTTCTGCCTCCAAAGAAAGAAGAAGTAAAAACTAAAAGGCAGAAATGAAATCCACAGGCAGACAGCCCGGCGCCACGCCCTGGGCCTGGTTAAAGATTGACCCCTGACCTAATCGGTTCTGTTATCTATAGATTACAGACATTGTATAGAAAAGCACTGTGAAAATCCCCGTCCTGTTCTGTTCCGTTCTACTTACCAGTGCATGCAGTCCCCAGTCACGTACCCCCTGCTTGCTCAATCGATCACAACCCTCTCATGCAGACCCCCTTAGAGTTGTGAGCCCTTAAAAGGGACAGGAACTGCTCACTCGGGGAGCTCTGTTGTTGGATACGTGAGTCTTGCCGAAGCTCCCAGCCGAATAAAGCCCTTCCTTCTTTAACTCAGTGTCTGAGGGGTTTTGTCTGTGGCTTGTCCTGCTGCAGTTTATTTATTTATTTTTGAGACAGAGTCTCGCGCCGTTGCTTAGGCTGGAGTGCGGTGGTGCAATCTCAGCTCGCTGCAACCACCACGTCCCAGGTTCATGCGATTCTCATGTCTCAGCCTCCCGCCTAGCTGGGATTACAGGCATGTGCCACCATGCCCTGCTTCTTTTTTTTTCTTTTTTTTTTTTTATGAGATGGAGTTTCGCTCTGTCGCCTAGGCTGGAGTGCAGTGGTGCGATCTCTGCACACTGGAACCTCCTTCTCCTGGGTTCAAGTGATTCTCCTGCCTCAGCCTTCTGAGTAGCTAGGATTACAGGCGCCCGCCACCATGCCTGGCTAATTTTTGTATTTTAGTAGAGACAGGCTTTCACCATGTTGGCCAGGCTGGTCTCGAACTCCTGACCTCAAGAGTCACCCACCCGTCTCGGCCTCCCAAAATGCTGGGATTACAGGCAGGAGATGGAATATACTAGTTACTCAGGGTAGGTACCTGTGCCCTCCCCTGGGACTGGGGCCTGGCGTCAGCCACATCCAATCATATGCATTGCAAGTAGGAGAGGTGGCTCCTCAAAGGAAAACCTTCTATTATTAGAAGAAAGGGCTACAGAGAGCAGGAAGGGCAAAAATAGCTCTGCGCATCACAGAGACCATGAGATTTCCTAGACGTGACCAGCCTCTGCTGGATAGCGTGGAGTGAGCCTTCAGCAGCTATTCCAGTGGGCCTTCCTGTGCTGTGGAGGCTGGAAGGAGAAAGCTGTACTTCCCAGATTGCATGCAGCTCAGATTCTGGGCGCAACCTGGGTCCTAGATTGCTACTTATTAATAAATGCGTTTCTTCGAGATTTGAAAAGTGGAAGTGGGCCAGGCATGGTGGCTCACGCCTGTAATCCCAGCACTTTGGCAGGCCGAGGCGGGTGGATCACCTGAGGTCAGGAGTTCAAGACCAGCCTGGTCAACATGGTGAAACTCCACCTCTACTAAAAATACAAAAATTGACCAGGCATGGTGGCAAGCACCTGTAATCCCAGCTACTTGGGAGGCTGAGGCAGGAGAATCACTTGAACCCGGGAGGCAGAGGTTATGGTGAGCTGAGATCATACCACTGGGTGACAGAGTAAGACTCCATCTCAGAAAAAAAGAAAAAAAGAGATGAGGGGAGGGGAAGGGAATGGGAGGGAGGAGAAGGGGAGGAGAGGGAAGGGGAAGGGGAGAGGAGAGGAAGAGGAGGGGAGGGGAAGGGGAAGGGAGGGAATGGAAGGGAAGGGAAGGGAAAGGAAAGGAAGGGGTCATGCTGTGTTCTTGTTGTTCTTAGCTGTTTGCTTTTGGCAAGAAGGCCATGTGATACCCATGTCAAGTCTCCAGGTCTGAGGATATTGAGAGAAAACTGTAGAGGTAGCAGTGGCAGAATTCCACATTCTCGTGTATAGGTGGGGGCAGTGGCAGCAACCTCTTGGGCCCAGCTTCCTGGTACCTGGATTGTCACTAGAATAGAATGTCCTACAACTCAGCGTTCCTGTGGGTGACAGAGATAATGACTCCATTGGGAGTGTTCTGGGAGTCACTCCTGAAAGAAATCCTTGAGTCTGCTCCTCCTGCCCTGCCAGGGACTTGGTAATCTTTCAGTTGCATAGATTACGTGTGCCTAGAACAGGCACAGTGGCTGATGCCTGTAATCTCAACACTTTGGGACGCTGAGGTGGGAGGATCACTATAGCCTAGGAGTTGGACACCAGCCTGGGCAGCACGGTGAGACCCCATCTCTAAAAAAAAAAAATTTTTTTTTTTAATTAGCTGAGAGTGGTGGCACACACCTGTAGTCTCAACTACTTAGGAGGCTGAGGTAGGAAGATCGCTTGAGCCCAGGAGGTCAAGGCTTCAGTGAGCTGTGATGGCACCACTGCAGTCCAGCCTGGGTGACAGAGCAAGACCCTGTCTCTACAAAGGAAAAACAAATTCCTAAGATTTTTCAAGGAGCTAGCTCATTGTTGAATGCATGGAGGTTCTCAGTCTCTACTCTGTCACTCCTATTCTGCTTTCCCACCATGCTGTTCCATGCTGTGCCATCTCATTCCTTCACTTCTCCCAAATACTCTACCACTTCTCTCAAACCAGGTGTGCAGCAGACTTTACTGAAGATTTTTTTTTTTTTCTTTTTTTTGAGATGGAGTCTCGCTCTGTCACCAGGCTGGAGTGCAATGGAGCGATCTTGGCTCACTGCAACCTCTACCTCCCGGGTTCAAGTGATTCTCCTGCCTCAGCCTCCCGAGTAGCTGGGACTACAGGAGCACGGAACCATGCCCAGCTAATTTTTGTATATAGTAGAGACAGCTCACTGCAACCTCCACCTCCTAGATTCAAATGATTCTCCTGCCTCAGCCTCCTGAGTAGCTGGGATTACAGGCACCTGCCACCACGCCCAGCAAATTTTTGTATTAGTACAGATGGGATTTCACCATGTTGGCCAGGCTGGTCTTGAACTCCTGACTTCAAGTGATCCACCCACCTTGGCCTCCCAATATGCTGGGATTACAGTCGTGAGCCACGGCACCTGGCCTTTACTGAAGATTTGAGGTAGAGAAACACAACATACTACAGTGTGCAGTACGGCTCAAAATTGAACATTGGATATCACTGTCCAAAATAACCACCTGCCATTTTCTTGCCTGAAGATATTTCTTATTTAGTTATTTGCAACAGAGTCTTGCTCTGCCACCCAGATTCGAGTGCCCAGGCGTTGCTCACTCACTGCAGCCTCATCCTCCTGGGTAAAAATGGGGTTTCACCATGTTGCCCAGGCTGGTCTTGAACTCTTGGGCTCAATCGAACCTCCCACTTTGCCTCCCGAAGTGCTGGGATTGCAGGCGTGAGTCACTCTGCCAGGCCTATTTATTTTTTCACATGCGTGCTGCCTCGAATGAAGATATTTCCACCTCAAGGGTGGATCACTTAAGGTCAGGAGTTCGAGACCAGCCTGGCCAACATGGCGAAACCCCCGTCTCTACTAAAAATAAAAAAAATCAGCTGGGCGTGATGGTGCGTGCCTGTAATCCCAGCTACTCTGGAGGCGGAGGCAGGAGAATCGCTTGAACCCAGGAGGCAGAGGCTACAGTGAGCCAACATTGTGCCATTGCACTCCAGCCTGGTTGACAGAATGAGACTCTGTCTTTAAAAAATCGGCTGAGCGTGGTGGCTCATGCCTGTAATCCCAGCACTTTGGGAGGCTGAGGCGGGTGGATCACCTGAGGTCTGGAGTTCAAGGCCAGCCTGGTCAACATGGTGAAACTCCATCTCTACTAAAAATACTTAAAAAAATGCAAAATGAGTTGGGTGTGTTGGCAGACACCTGTAATCCTAGCTACTCAGGAGGTGGAGGCAGGAGAATCGCTTGAACCCCAGAGGGGGCGGATGTTGCAGTGAGCTGAGATCGCACCATTGCACTGCAGCCTGGCCAACAAGAGTGAAACTCCGTCTCAAAATAAATAAATAAATAAATTAATAATAAATAAATAACTTCATGAAGCTAGTGACTACCGTAGTGAACTCTGTGACTCTAGACACTTCTTCCCTTGCAGGCTGTAGGTCTTCAACGTCTTTAATTCCTACCACTGCCTCCCGGCAAAGCATTTGATTGCTCTGTTTTTTCAAAAGCATTTTCTCTCCTGTGCTCTCTTAACGGCGTCCTGAGGCAGGCGGCACTTTTGCTATTCATCAGCGTATGAGGTCCAACAAGCTATTTTCCTGCACAGGGGAATCTTCCTGCTGCTCTTCCGGGATCAGGAATGTGGCACCCCCGAGTCTGGTTTTCAAAATAGCATCCCCCCCCCCCCGGCCGCCGCCTCCCCCACGCTCTGCCCTCTTTGATGTATACTGATGTGTAGAAAAAGACCAAGAAGATATCTACCAAAATGTCAATGGTTATGTGTGGGTAGAAAGATTATATATCACCTTTATTTTTCTTTCTTGTGCCTTTTTAGTTTTTCTACAATGAACCGGTCGGGCTTTTGAAAGGTATAAAAATAGTTATAAAACAATTCTCTTTTGCGTTCCCAGGAGGACAGCAAAGGAAAGTTTCAGAAAGGGAACCTTGCGGCGGCCTGGAGAGCAGCCTGTCCAGGTGGGGTGAGGGGCTGCAGAGGGGCCCGCGAGGAAAACACAGAACTGAGGGACTAGCCGGCACGTTTGACTATGCAAAACGTTGGATTAGCATGGGTTTACAGAGTCGCTGGAGAGTGTGGGAAGACTCACAGGTTCCAACAAAGCTGAGCACATGAAAAAAACCAAGACCTTCACCCCAGGGAAAACAAAAGAGAAACACATGTACTTGTCACTGATATCTACATAGCCATCATAAGGAAGACGCTAAATACAGCTTTAGCCAAAACTGTGTTAAAGGAAGTTGAGAAGGGCTGGGCTCGGTGGCTCACACTTGTAATCCCATCACTTTGGGAGGCTGAGACGGGCAGATCACCTGAGGTCGGGAGTTCGAGACCAGACTGGCCAACATGGAGAAACCCCGACTCTACTAAAAAGGCAGAATTAGTCGGGCGTGGTGGTGGGCGCCTGTAGTCCCAGCTACTCAGGAGGCTGAGGCAGGAGAATCGCTTGAACCCAGGAGGCAGAGGTTGCAGTGAGCCAAGATAGCACCATTGCACTCCAGTCTGGTGACAGAACAAGACTGTCTCAAAAAAAAAAAAAAAAAAAAAAAAAAATTGTTGGCCAGGTGTGGTGGCTCACGCCTGTAATCCCAGCACTTTGGGAGGCCGAGGCGGGCGGATCACGAGGTCAGGAGATCGAGACCATCCTGGCTAACACGGTGAAACCCCGTCTCTACTAAAAAAATACAAAAAAATTAGCCGGGCATGGTGGTGGGTGCCTATAGTCCCAGCTTCTGGGGAGGCTGAGGCAGGAGAATGGTGTGAACCCAGGAGATGGAGCTTGCAGTGAGCAGAGATTGCGCCACTGCCCTCCAGCCTGGACGACAGAGCGAGACTCCGTCTCAAAAAAAAAAAAAAAAATTGTTGGCCAGGCATGGTGGCTCACGCCTGTAATCCCAGCACTTTGGGAGGCCGAGGCGGGCGGATCACGAGGTCAGGAGATCGAGACCATCCTGGCCAACACGGCGAAACCCTGTGTCTACTAAAAATACAAAAATGAGCCAGGTGTAGGGGCACACATCTGTAATCCCAGCTACTCAGGAGGCTGAGGCAGGAGAATGGCATGAACCCGGGAGGCGGAGCTTGCAGTGAGCAGAGATCGCGCCACTGCACTCCAGCCTGGACGACAGAGCGAGACTCCGTCTCAAAAAAAAAAAAAAAAAATTATAGGCCGGGCATGGTGGCTCACGCCTGTAATCCCAGCACTTTGGGAGACCGAGGCAGGCAGATCATTTGAAGTCAGGAGTTCAAGACAACCCTGGTCAACATGGTGAAACCCTGTCTCTACTAAAAATACAAAAATAGGCCGGGCACGGTGCCTCACACTTGTAATCTCAGTACTTTGGGAGGCCAAGGCAGGCGAATCACGAGGTCAGGAGATGGAGATCATTCATCCTGACTAACACGGTGGAACCCCATCTCTACTAAAAACACACACACAAAATTAGCTGGGCACGTTGGTGGGCGCCTGTAGTCCCAGCTACTCGGGAGGCTGAGGCAGGAGAATGGCGTGAACCCGGGAGGTGGAGCTTGCAGTGAGCCGAGATCGCACCACTGTGCTCCAGCCTGGGCGACAGAGCGAGACTCTGTCTCAAAAAAAAAAAAAAATTAATGTCATTCAAACAAATGCCCTTCAATAACCAGAAAACAGATGTGGCAATGCCTTGGCTTTACTCCTTCTGGTGATGTCAAAAGGATCCCTGCTTCATAGGCTGATCTTGGTTGCACCCGTTGTTGTCAGGTACGGTGACAGAACGGGACACCCTGCCCATGGGGGCTGAAAGGCTATGACTCCCAGGGCAGGAAAGGACTCCTGCCACTGCCCTACCCTCAGCTCCGCAGCTCTGACGGTCCCATCTTCCTCAGACAGCGCTGCAGATTTTTTTTTTTTTTTTTTTTTTGAAACGGAGTTTTGTTCTGTCACCCAGGCTGGAGTACAATTGCATCATCTCGGCTCACTGCAACCTCCGCCTTCCAGGTTAAAGCATTCTCCTGCCTCAGCCTCCTGAGTAGCTGGGGTTACAGGTGCCCACCACCACACCTGGCTAATTTTTGTATTTTTAGTGGAGATGGGGTTTCACCATGTTGGCTAGCCTGATCTCAAACTCCTGACCTCAAGTGATCTGCCCGCCTCGGCGCCCCAAAGTGCTGGGATGGCAGGCATGAGCTGCTGCCCCCAGCCTCCATTTAACCTTTTTTTTTTTTTTTTGAGACAGAGTCT
>NW_012112031.1:2577781-2581181 GCF_000951035.1 Colobus angolensis palliatus
TGCTCTGTCGCCCAGGCTGGAGTGTAGTGGCACAATCTCAGCTCACTGCAGCCTCTGCCTCCCTGGGTTCCAGCGATTCTCCTGCCTCAGCCTCCTGGATAACTGGGATTACAGGTGCCCGCCAGCACGCCTGGCTGGCTGCAATAGTTTTTCCCATTCCTTTATGCAAATCCCTTTTGCACCTGACTATGCTGCGTCAAAGGATAGGGATTATTCCTGCACCCCTTGAATCTGGGCTTGGCCACCAGGACATTAGCAAATGTGATGCAAGCAGAGGCTTGAAAAGCGCTCGCACAAAAGGAATTACCCCTTTTTGACAGTGGCCGTAACCCTAAGACCGGTGATGTGAGCAAGCCTGAGCTGGCCTCATGGAGAGGCCTCATGCAGCAGGGCTGAGCCCAGGCAGCAGCCTGCCTATGTCCAACCAGCCAATTGCCAGACATGTGAGTGAGGTCATCTTAGGCCATCCAGCCCCATTTAAGACCCTAGAGGACTACAGACACATGAATGACTCCAGGAAAGACCAGTAGAAGCACTGTGGTGGCCCCAGCCCAAATTGCTGATCCAGATTCATGAGCAAGTCTGGCCATGGTTTGTAAGGCAGTGATCAATAACTGATATAGACAGTACTTTGTAAGTGATCGTTCCTTCATTTGGTGTCTGTTCCTACCTTACCTTTAGTGGCTAGCTCTTGTTTTTGCCTGTCCAGACTTTATTTCACTTTCTTCTTGTAGCAGCAAGTAGGTACTTTCTATAGGAAAAATTCTTAGAAATCCAATGCTGAATCAAAGAGTAGTTGACATTCTGACTGTCTCTCCAGCTTCCACTCCACCTTCTCTGGGGTTAGTCATACAGTTTGGGTAGGGCCAGGCACGGTGGCTCATGCCTGTAATCCCAGCACTTTGGGAAGCCTAGGCAGGATTACTTGAGCCCAGGAGTTTGAGACAAGCCTGGGCAAAATTGTGAGACCTCACTGCTATTTATTATTATTATTATTATTTGAGACAGAGTCTCACTCTATTGCCCAGGCTGGAGGGCAATGGCGTGATCTCGTCTCATTGCAACCTCCGCCTCCCAGGTTCAAGTGATTCTCCTGCTTCAGCCTCCCAAGTAGCTGAGATTACAGTTGCCCACTACCATGCCCAGCTAATTTTTTTGTATTTTTACTAGAGATGGGGTTTCACCATGTTGGTCAGGCTGGTTTCGAACTCATGACCTCAGGTGATCCGCCCGCCTCGGCCTCCCAAAGTGCTGGGATTAGAGGCGTGAGCCACTGCGCCCAATCTGTTATTATTTTTTTTAATGAAAAAATGGTTTCGGTAGGATGTAACTCATCTGTAGTTCCAGATGCAAGCCACATTAGGTCTACACTTGATCTTAGCCAAAAGGCCAAGAAGCAATACCACATTAGGTCTAAATAAATCAAGCAAAATAATCCTATCTTCCTCTCTATGATTGTGGAAAACTCTGCAGATTTGAATGAGAATCCACCCGCCATAGTCCTAAATGATCCCGGCCCAATATCTTGTTATTTGTAGAAAGCCAGCCTGAGGATTTGACAGCACAGGAAGGAGGTGTAGAATTCAAAGAAACAGAACCAGGCTTTATTGTTCTGCCCCTGAAGCTGCATTACCTGTGGACTTTCTTTTTTTTTTTTTCTTTTTTTGAGATGGAGTTTCACTCTTGTTGCCCAGGCTGGAATGCAATGGCACGATCTCGGCTCTCCGCAACCTCTGTCTCCCAGGTTCAAGCGATTCTCCTGCCTCAGCCTCCCAAGTAGCTGGGACTACAGGCATGCTCCACCAGGCCTGGCTAATTTTTTTGTATTTTTAGTAGAGATGGGGATTCCCTATGTTGGTCAGGTTGGTTTCGAATTCCTGACCTTGTGATCTGCCCACCTCAGCCTTCCACAGTGCTGGGATTACAGTTGTGAGCCACTGTGCCTGGCTGACCTGTGGACTTTCAGTTACGGAAGTTACTGTGTTATGTTTGGTATTCAAGCCACCTTGTTTAGGTTGTCTCTTACTTTCGATAAGAGCTTTCTCACCGACAAGAACAAAAGGTTATACACGCTGATCAAATATTTTTCCATTGCATCACGAGGGTTATCAACTTCCTTGTTACTACAATTAGTAACACTCTTTGCTGTCAATGTTTAAATAGAATTTAAACATTCCAAGGCCGGGCATCGTGGCTCATGCCTGTAATCCCAGCACTGTGGGAGGCCGAGGTGGGTGGATCACTTGAGGTCAGGAGATCGAAACCATCCTGGACAACATGGTGAAACCCCATCTCTACTAAAAACACAAAAATTAACCGGGTGTGGTCGCGCATGCCTGTAATCCCAGCTACTTGGGAGGCTGAGGCAGGAGAATCACATGAACACAGGAGGCAGAGGTTGCAGTGAGCTGAGCTCTCACCATTGTACTCCAGCCTGGGCGACAAGAGCAAAACTCCATCTCAAAAAAAAAAAAAAAAGGAGAGAGAAATATAAGGATGTACGAGTGCCATGGCTCATGCCTGTAATCCCAGCACTTTGGGAGGCTGAGGCAGGTGGATAGCTTGAGGAAAATGGTGAAAACCTCTCTCTACAAAAAAACCCACAAAAATTAGCCAGGTGGCTGGACACGGTGGCTCACACCTATAACCCCAGCACTTTGTGAGGCCGAGGCAGGCGGATCACCTGAGGTTGGGAGTTTGAGACCAGCCTGGCCAACATGGTGAAACCCTGTCTGTACTAAAAATACAAAAATTAGCTGGTGTGTTGGTGGGTGTCTGTAATCCCAGCTACTCGTGAGGCTGAGGCAGGATAATCTCTTGAACCTGAGAGGGGGAGGTTGCAGTGAGCCAAGATCATGCCGCTGTACTACAGCCTGGTAACAGAGCAAGACTGTCTCAAAAAAAAAAAAAAATTAGCCAGGCATGCTGGCACAGGCCTGTAGTCCCAGCTACTTGGGAGGCTGAGGTAAGGGGATCACTTGAGCCCAGGAGCTGGAGGTTGCAGTGAACCCAGATTGTGCCACTCCACTCCAGCCTGGACAATAGAGTGAGACCCTGTCTCAAAACAACAATTTTTTTTTTAAAAAGGAGTATAAGGGCAAGCAGGTACTGTAGGCAGAAGAGTGGCCCCCAAAGATGTCCATGTCCCAGCTCCCCGTATTTGTGAATGTGTTACCTTTCATGGCAGGAGGGATTTTGCAGATGTGACTATTACAATAATTTTGAGATGGGGAGATTATTCTGGATTATCTGGGTGGATAATGTGATCACAAAGACATTTATAAATGCAAGAAGGAAAACGGAGGGTCAGAGTGATACTATGAGAGAAAGACTCTGCTGGCTGGAGGTGTGGAGTTTTTTTGTTTTGTTTTGTTTTTTGTTTTTGTTTTTTTTTTTTTTT
>NW_012112031.1:2581715-2582002 GCF_000951035.1 Colobus angolensis palliatus
CAGGTGTGAGCCACCAGGCCTGGCTCACTGATGGTTTTGAAGATGGAAGGGGGCCACCAGCATAGGAGTGCAGGCAACTTCTAGAAAGTGGAAAATGCAAAAAAAAAAAAAAAAAAAAAAGAATTTTCCTCTAGAGCTTCCAGAAAAGAATGCAGGGCTACCAGCACATTGATGTTAGCCCAGTGAAATTCATTTTGGACTTCTGATAGATTGTAATAAGATAACAAAAGTGGCCAGGCACTGTGGCTCAAGCCTGTAATCCCAGCAATTTGGGAGGCCGAGACGGG
>NW_012112031.1:2587117-2589211 GCF_000951035.1 Colobus angolensis palliatus
GTAGACACAGGATTTCATCATGTTGCCCAGGTTGGTCTCAAACTCCTGGACTCAAGCTATCTGCCTCGCTCAGCCTTCCACAGTACTGGGATTATAGGCAAGAGCCACAGTTCTGGCCTGAATCTGAATATTTATTTGATTCTTTCTGTTGCCCCAATAAAGTCACAGCAAAGAACTAAAAATGTAATAAATCCACAGGTCAAAGAGAACAGTTGCAGAGAAGATATATGAGTGACGTCGACCCCATTTTGGAAGACGGGAAGGATTAGCGATAATTTATTTAGGTTTCGGCTTTCTCTTTTCTGCTAGGTCCTGCAGAGAGGTAAGACCACGGGAAGCAAAAAGCAGCAGGGTGACGGGAAAGACTCCGGAATTGGGAGCAGTGAATGACTCAAAGCGCAGTGGAGGTTAGTGCTAAACATCATCATTAACTGACAATTTGTAAAAGAAGCAGTTCCCAGACAAGCGCCATGGCTCATACCTATAATCTCAGCGCTTTGGGAGGCCGAGGAGGGCGGATCGCGAGGTCAGGAGATCGGGACCGTCCTGGCTAACACGGTGAAACCTAGTCTATATGAAAAAGAATACAAAAAATTAGCCGGGTGTGGTGGCACGGGCCTGTAGTCCCAGCTATTCGGGAGGCTGAGGCAGGAGAATAGCTCTAACCTGGGAAGTGGAGGTTGCAGTGAGCTGAGATTGAGTCACTGCACTCTAGCCTGGGCGACAGGGCCAGACTCTATTTCATAAAATAATAAAATAAAGGCCGGGTGTGGTGGCTCAAGCCTGTAATCCCAGCACATTGGGAGGCCGAGATGGGCAGATCACGAGGTCAGGAGATCGAGACCATCCTGGCTAATGCGGTGAAACCCCGTCTCTACTAAAAAAAATACAAAAAACTAGCCAGGCGAGGTGGCAGGTGCCTGTAGTCCCAGCTACTCGGGAGGCTGAGGCAGGAGAATGGCATAAAGCTGGGAGGCAGAGCTTGCAGTGAGCTGAGATCCAGCCACTGCACTCCAGCCTGGGTGACAGAGTGAGACTCCGTCTCAAAAAAAAAATAATAATAATAATAATAATAAAATAAAATAGATGTTCAAACTCATTGGTAAGCAATGAAATGCAAGTTAAAACAATGAGATACCATTTAATACCTTGCAGAGGGGAAAAAATTAGAGTTAGAAAATAGAGTGAAGATCAGAGAAATGATCATCCTTTTGTCTCATTATGGGAATGCAAACTGGTGCAGATATTTAAGAAACAAATGTGGCTGAATTGGGGAAGTCAAGGATACAAGACCCAGCAACCAGCAATCTCAGCCTGGGTTGGGAGGTGAATTCTGTACATCTGAGAGTCCGCCCATCCACAAGGGGTCGCGTCCAAGGATGCTCACTGCAGCTTTGTTGTAAAAATGAGGAGCTGGCGTCCAGCACTAGTGGAATATTTGGGTTTATCTCATGTGCTGCCGTTCAGCAGTAGGATCTAGGAGCAAGGTGGACAGGCAGCGGCCGGAGGAGGTCAGAAAAACAGTGTTGGGGCTGGATGCAGTGGCTCATGCCTGTAATCCCAGCACTTTGGGAGGCCGAGGCAGGTGGATCACGAGGTCAGGAGTTCGAGACCAGCCTGGCCAACATGGTGAAACCCTGTCTCTACTAAAAAATACAAAAATTAGCTGGGCGTGGTGGTACGCCTGTTATCCCAGCTACTATGGAGGCTGAGGCAGGAGAATCACTTGAACCCATGAGGTGAAGGCTGTAGTGAGCCAATACCAGGCCACTGCACTCCAGCCTGGGCAACAGAGCGAGACCCTGTCTCAAACAAACAAACATGAAAACAGTATTGGAAAGGAATAGAAAAAGATTCTTGGACCAATACTGTTTATTTAAATTGAAAACATACAACAAGTGTGGCTTTTATTGCAGAAATAACAACAAAAATAGAAAAGAAATAAAAAAGGCTGAGCGCAGTGGCTCAGACCTGTAATCCCAGCACTTTGGGAGGCCGAGGCGGGCGGATCACCTGAGGTCGGGAGTTTGAGACCGGCCTGACCAACATGGAGAAACCCCATCTCTACTAAAAATACAAAAAATTAGCCGGGCA
>NW_012112031.1:2591601-2593146 GCF_000951035.1 Colobus angolensis palliatus
GGAGCTTGCAGTGAGCTAAGATCCGGCCACTGCACTGTAGCCCGGGTGACAGAGCGAGACTCCATCTCAAAAAAAAAAAAAAGAAAGTAAACAGACTTGGGGTTTGAATGCCAATTTTGCCACTGATTAGCTGTGTAAATTGCAGGCAAGATCCTTAACTTCCCAAAGCCGAATTTCTCCCATATTTAAAAGCAAGGTAAT
Organism: Colobus angolensis palliatus; assembly: GCF_000951035.1. Classification (NCBI taxonomy): domain Eukaryota; kingdom Metazoa; phylum Chordata; class Mammalia; order Primates; family Cercopithecidae; genus Colobus; species Colobus angolensis. The sequence continues at coordinate 2,591,803 of NW_012112031.1, forward strand.
AAAAATGACTGCCTCACATGATTATGTGGATTAAAAGGGATAATGAGTATAAAAAAGTAAAACCATGGTGCCTCTTACACAGAAGGTGCCTCATACAAGTTAGCGATTATTATGTCTACTCTGTACCATATGCAAAGTAATGTGCAAAATGAAACCATAAATGTTCTAGAAAGAAAATGAGTACTATTAGGATTGTGGGTGGTAGAGGACTTCCTAAATCTGGCCCTAAGGGTAGAAAACAGGAAGGAAAAGATAATACTTCTGATTACCAAAACAAAACAAAAAGCCCACCAATGTTTTGTTTTGTTTTTTTTTTGAGGCAGGGTCTTACTCTGTTGCCCGGGTAATGCAGCAGCGCGATCTCGGCTCACCCACAAGCTCCTCCTCCCAGGTTTGAGCAATTCTCCTGCGTCAGACTCTGGAGTACCTGGGATTACTTACAGGCACACTCTAATTTTTGCTTTTTTTTTCAGATGGAGTTTCACTCTTGTCACCCAGGCTGGAGTGCGAGGGCGCAATCTTGGCTCACTGCAACCTCCGCCTTCTAGGTTCAAGCAATTCTCCCGCCTCAGCCTCCTTAGTAGCTGGGATGACAAGCACCCGCCATCACGGCCTGCTAATTTTTGTATTTTTAGTAGACATGGGGTTTCACCCTATTGACCAAGCTGGTCTCGAACACCTGACCTCAGGTGATCCACCCGCCTCGTCCTCCCAAAGTGCTGGGATTATAAGCGTGAGCCAACGCGCCCAGCCCTAATTTTTGCATTTTTGTAGAAACAAGGTTTTACCATGTTGGCCAGTGTGGTCTCAAACTCCTGGCCTCAAGTGATCCACCTGCCTTAGCCTCCCAAAGTGCTGGGATTACAGGCATCAGCCACCACATCTGGCTCACCATACTTTTTGATGCCAAAATCTCTTCACAAAGTCGAAACACAAATGGCAAACTGGGGGAAATACTTGCAATATATGTAATAGACAAATGGTTAATGGTCTCTTACTATTAAGAGTCTGTAAGGAAAAGGTGGATATGGCAATAGAAAAATGCACCAAGAACATTAACAAATAAACAGGCCGGGCATGATGGCTCACGCCTGTAAACCCAACACTTTGATAGCCCATAGCAAGTGGATTGCTTGAGTTGAGGAGTCAGAGACCAGCCTGGGCAACATGGAGAAACCCCGTCTCTACCAAAACAAAAACAAAACAAAACAAAACATAAACAAAAAAGAGGTTACAAATATATAAATGAGGGGGGATGGTGGGGCACGGTGGCTCACGCCTGTAATCCCAGCACTTTGGGAGGCTGAGACGGGCAGATCACGAGGTCAGGAGATCGAGACCATC
>NW_012112031.1:2593697-2598100 GCF_000951035.1 Colobus angolensis palliatus
AAAAAAAAAAAAGAATATAAACAAAAAAGAAATCCCATTTACCAAATATTAAATTAGTACAATACGTTTTTATGATACTATTCCATTTCCATTTCACTAAGCATACTTTTGGTTTTTGTTTTGTTTTGTTTTTGAGATGGAGTCCCCCTCTGTCACCAGGCTGGGGTGCAGTGGTGCAATCTCAGCTCACTGCAACCTCCCCCTCCCAGGTTCAAGTGATCCTCCTGCCTCAGCCTCTTGAGTAGCTGGGACTGTAGGTGTGTACCACCACGCCCAGCTAATTTTTTGTATTTTTAGTAGAGACGAGGTTTCACCATGTTGGCCAGGATGGTCTCGATCTCTTGACCTCATGATCCACCCACCTCAGCCTCCGAAACTGCTGGGATTACAGGCATGACCCACCATGCCCCACTTTTGTTTTGTTTTTTTGAAACCGATTCTTGCTCTGTTACCCAGGCTGGGATGTAGTTGTGTAATCTTGGCTCACTGCAGCCTCTGCCTCCCAAGTCAAGCGATTCTCCTGCCTCAGTCTCCCGAGTAGCTGGAACTAAAATTCCTGTAGTTCCAGCTACTCAGGAGGCCAAGATGCAAGGATTGCTTGAGCATAGGAGGTCAAGGTTATAGTGAACTATGATCGTCCCACTGCATTCCAGCCTGGGTGACAGAGCAAGACCTCATCTCAGAAAAAAAAAAAAAAAAGGCATAAAATCCAGTGGAAGACAGTTGGGAGGAGCTGGAAGAAAGCTTAGCAGATGCACCCATCACAGAGATAAAGCATCACAGAGACATACAGAGCGGCCGGCTCCCAGTCGAATGACTGTCTCCTGCTCTCCCTGAGGGTCTGTGGTTCATTTTTGCTTGTCTCAAATTCCATTATCTTTTTCACTGAGCCTTAATTTACTTGACCTATTTCCAGCTGGTTTCTTTTTCTTGCAACCAAAAAGCCTTCTGACTGGGACATGATATTGGTGAGACAGAGGCAAGATGGTTGCTTTCATATGACCTGGAGGCCAGTATCAGACTCTTTGAAAAGCAGATCCTGGCCAGGCACGGTGGCTCATGCCTGTAATCCCAGCACTTTGGGAGGCCGAGGCGGGCAGATCATGAGGCCAGGAGCTCAAGACCAGCCTGGTCAACATGGTGAAACCCTGTCTCTACTAAAAATAGAAAAATTAGCTGGGTATGGTGGTGCGTGCCTGTAATCCCAGCTACTTGGGAGGCTGAGGCAGGAGAATCACTTGAACCCGGGAGGTGGAGGTTGCAGTGAGCTAAGATCTCACCATTGCACTCCAGCCTGGGCGATAGCGTGAGACTCTGTCTCAAAAAAAAAAAAAAAGAAAAGAAAAGGAGATCTCGTAATTCTGCATTTTTTTTTTGTCTTTTTCTTTTTCTTTTTTTTTTTAGATTGGGTCTTGCTCTGTTGCCCAGGCTGGAGAGAAGTGGTACGATCTTGGCTCACTGCAACCTTCTCCTCTCAGGTTCAAGCAGTTCTCCTGCCTCAGCCTCCCGAGTAGCTAGGATTACAGTCTCCTGCCACCATGCCCAGCTAATTTTTTTTGTATTTTTAGTAGAGACAGGATTTCACCATGTTGGCCAGGCTGCTTTCCTGAACTCAAATCATCCGCCCAACTCAGCCTCCCAAAGTGCTGGAATTACACACGTGAGCCACCGCACCCAGCCTGCATCTTGTTATTAACATTCAGGACAAAATCATGGGGCCAGATAGAACGTAAGATTTACCGAGTGTTCACTATGTTTATAAACACTTTGTTATTTTGTCCTCATGACAACCCTGAGATTGAAAAATTCCCAGGCTTATTTTATAGTTGAAGAAATGGAGGTACTAAGAAGTGTGGCAGGAACAGTGCTGCTCACCCGAGTGCCACTTGCTTCTCTACATTTCTAGCGCCTCCCATCAGGCCCAGCCAGAAGCGTTGGCCAGGAAAGCCTCTGTGGCTTCCGCAGCCCTTCTCTTTTCCTTCCAGTGCCCCACAAGGCCAATGTCTAAGAGACACTTTGAGTGTCTCTTGAGGCAAGGTCCCTCACTTCCCACACTGACCCACACTAGATAGGAATATAAACTTTTTTTTTTAAAGACAGAGTCTCATTCTGTTGCTTTGGAGTGCAGTGGCGTGATCGTAGCTCACTGCAGCCTTGAAATCCTGGGTCAAGCAATCCTGCCACCTCAGCCTCCCGGGTAGCTGGGTCTACAGGTGCGAGCCACCATGCCCCGCTAATTTGTTTATTTTTAGTAGAGACAGGGTCTGGTCATGTTGTCCATACTGATCTCGAAATCCTGGGCTCAAGTGATACTCCCGCCTTGGCCTCCCAATATGCCAGAATTATAGGTGCTTGCCCTTATTCCTTTTTATGGCCGAATAATACTCCATTGTATGTATTAATATATATCACATTTTCATGGTGGCAGGCACCTGTAGTCCCAGCTACTCAGAGGCTGAGGCAGGAGAATCGCTTGAACCTGGGAGGTGAGGTTGCAGTGAGCCGAGATCGCGCCACTGCACTCCAGTCTGGGTGACAGAGTGAGACTCCATCTCAAAAAAAAAAAAAAAAAAAAGAAAAAAAAATACCACATTTTGTTTATGCATTCATCTTTGATGGACAGTTGCGTTGTTTCCACCTTTTGGCTATTGTGAATAACGCTACTATGTGTGAGTCCCTGCTTTCAACTCTTTTGGCTCTACACCTAGGTGTGGAATTGCTGGACCATATGTTTATTCTGTGTTTAACTTTTTGAGAAACTGCCAAACTTGTTCTTGTTTTAAAAGTCAGGTTTATTAAGAAATGATTTACATGCAGTAAAATTCACTTTTTAGGTATACAGTTCTATGAGTTTTTTTTTTTTTTTTTTTTTGAGACAGAGTTTCACTCTTGTTGCCCAGGTTGGAGTGCAATGGCGCAATCTCAGCTCACCGCAACCTCCACCTCCCAAGTTCAAGCGATTCTCCCGCCTCAGCCTCCTGAGTAGCTGGGATTACAGGCATATGCCACCACGCCCAGCTAATTTTGTATTTTTAGTAGATACGGGGTTTCTCCATGTTTGTCAGGCTGGTCTCAAACTCCCAACCTGAGGTGATCTGCCCGTCTTGGCCTCCCAAAGTGCTGGGATTACAGGCGTGAGCTACCGCACCCGGCCAGTTCTATGAGTTTTGCCCAATACATGCAGTTGTATAACTATCACCACAATCAAATTATAATATAGCTCGGCCGGGCACGGTGGCTCACGCCTGTAATCCCAGCACTTTGGGAGGCCACGGTGGGTGGATCACCTGAAGTCAGGAGTTTGAGACCAGACTGGCCAACAGGCGAAACCCCATCTCTACAAACTACAAAAATTAGCCGGGCATGGTGGCGGGCGCCTGTAGTCCCAACTACTTTGGAGGCTGAGGCAGGAGAATCGTTTGAACCAGTGGGGCAGAGGTTGTAGTGAGCTGAGATTGCGCCACTGCACTCTAGCCCAGGCGACAGGGCAAGACCCTGTCTCAAAAACAAACAAACAAAAAGATATAGTATAACTCCATTCCCCAAAAATCCTCTGTGCTCCTTTGTACTTCACCCTCTGCCCTTACCCCCGGCAACTACTGACCTGATATCTGTCCTTATAATTTTTTGTTTTTCAGTCAGAATCTTGCCTTGCCCAGGCTTGAGTGCAGTGGTGCAGTCTTGGCTCACTACAACCTCCGCCTCCTGGGGTCAAGTAATCCTCCCACCTCAGCCTTTCAAGTAGCTGGGACGACAGGTGCACGCCACCACACCCAGATAATTTTTGTATTTTTTGTAGAGACAGGGTTTCACTATGTTGCCCAGGCTGGTCTTGAATGCCTAGGCTCAAGTGATCCTCTCGCCTTGGCCTCCCAAAATACTGGGATTATAGCCATGAGCCACTATGTCCAGCCTGCCCCTATAATTTGATTTTTCCCAAATGTTATATAAATGGAACCACTGGAGCTTGGTTTCTTTTATTCAGCGCAATGTATCTGAGATTCAGGCAAGGGAGTGTAGTAATCATTTGCTCCTTTTACTGAGGTATAGTATTCCATTATATGACTACACTATGTGTATTTATGCATTCCCCAGTTGATGAACATCCATTTTTAAATTTTTTTTCGAGACAGGCTCTCGCTCTGTCACCCAGGCTGGAGTGCAGTGGTGTGATTTCGGGTTACTGCAACCTCTGCCTCTTGAGTTCAAGCGATCCTTCCACCTCAATCTCTCGAATAGCCGGGATTAAAAGCATGCACTGCCACACCCAGCTAATTGTTGTATTTTTAGTAGAGATGGGGTTTCACCATGTTGGCCAGGCTGATCTCGAACTCCTGATCTCAAGTGATCCGCCCGCATGAGCCACCACACCTGGCCTGTAAAGCAATCTTTTTTTTTTTTTT
>NW_012112031.1:2600035-2601142 GCF_000951035.1 Colobus angolensis palliatus
CGGTAGCTCACACCTGTAATCCCAGCACTTTGGGAGGCCAAGGCAGGTGGATCACCTGAGGTCAGGAGTTCGAGACCAGCCTGCCCAACATGGCAAAACCCCATCTCTACTAAAAGTACAACAATTAGCCAGGTGTGGTGGCACGTGCCTGTAGTCCCAGCTACTCAGGAGGCTGAGGTAGGAGAATCGCTTGAACCTGGGAGGCGGAGGTTGCAGTGCACCGAGATCACGCCACTGTACTCCAGCCTGGGCGACAGAGTGACACTCTGTGCCCACCCCCAAAAAAGAAAAAAAAGAAGAAGAAAATAGCACTAACTGTAGAAGACCTGGGCTTGAATCTTGATGCTCTCACTGAATGCTTTGTCATCTTGGGCAAAGCACCCAGCTACTCTCCATCTCTTCATCTGAAAAATGGAAGTAATAATATTTTACTCTTACCTCAAAGGGCTAATTGAGATTCAAGTGAAATTATGTAATTAAGTAAACAGTACTTTGTAAATTGTACAGAATAGCAAATTGTGTCACTTGTATATCCACAAATCTCACCAGACTTTAGTACAAATAGGGAAGAAATCTGTTGTATGTAACATAATGTGGTAGTTAAGAACAAGTTGGTTTCTGCAAATGGTGCTGGAACAATTGGATATTAATATGCAAGAAAGGGAACTGTGATCCATATCGTGTACCATATACAAAAATGAACCTGAAATGAATCATACACCTAAATTTAAACCTGAAATTATAAACTTTCCAGAAGAAAATGTTTATAACTTATAGATAGGCAAATATTTCATAGATAAGACACACAAAAAACCATGAATCATAAAAAATGTTTCAATCAGACTCAATAAATGAAAACCTCTGCCCTCCAAAACACTGTTAAGAAAATGAAAAGATAAGACACAAATTGAAAGGAAATAATTTAAAAGTACACATCTGATAAAAGCTTTGTATCCGGGGCTGGGCATGATGGCTCACACCTGTAATCCCAGTGCTTTGGGAGGCTGAAGGGGGGCAGATCACTTGAGGCTAGCAGTTCAAGAACAGCCTGGCCAACATAGTGAGACCCGCCCCCCATCTCTATTAAAAATAAAAAAATGGGCCGGG
>NW_012112031.1:2601592-2609935 GCF_000951035.1 Colobus angolensis palliatus
CGGTGGCTCATGTCTGTAATCCCAGCACTTTGGGAGGCTGAGGTGGGCAGATCACAAGGTCAGGAGATCGAGACCATCCTGGTTAACACGGTGAAACTCTGTCTCTACTAAAAAATACAAAAAAATTAGCCAGGCATGGTGGTGGGCACCTGTAGTCCCAGCTACTCGGGAGGCGGAGCTTGCAGTGAGCTGAGATTTTGCCACTGCACTCCAGCCTGGGTGACAGAGCGAGACTCGGTCTAAAAAAAAAAAAGTAAAATAAAATAAAAATAAATTCATAATATGAAATGTTATAGAGGATACAGAATAACTGGAAGTTTCATACATATACATTGCAAGTGGCAATATGAAAAAGGTACAGTCACTTTGGAAAAGAGGAAGTTTATTATTTTTTAAAATTTATTATTATTATTATTATTATTTTGAGATAGGCTCTTGCTCTATCTCCCAGGCTGGGGTGCAGTGGCAGGATCACAGCTTACTATAGCCTTGACCTTCTGGGCTCAATCAATCCTCCCACCTCAGCCTCCTGAGTAGTTGGGACCACAAGTGCACACTGCCATGCCCAGCTAATTTTTGTCTTTGTTGCCAAGAGCTGGGGTTTTGCCTGCGCTGGTCTCCAACTCCCGGGCTCAAGTGATCAGCCCTCCTTGGCCTCCCAAAATGCTGAGACAACAGGTGTGAGCCATTAGCCAGGCGTAGTGACCCATGCCTGTAATCCCATCTACTCAGGAGGCTGAGGCATGAGAATTACTTGATCCCAGGAGGAGGAGGTTGCAGTGAGCCGAGATAGCCTCACTGCTTTCCAGCCTGGGCAACAGAGCAAGAAAAAAAAACTCCATCTCAAAAAAAAAAAAAAAAAGAATAGAAATGATAAAGATTGCTTTGGTGGCCCTGGCTCCAGATGCTTTCAGGACCCTGCTGCATACCTGTCCATCAGTGCTATGAAAGCACCTCTCTATCCTTTCAAAACTGCCCTTTCTTTTTCTTAGGCTCACTCAAATGGGTTCCTGTTCTTTAGAACCAAAGAGTCCTACCTACCACAATAGTAAAATGAGTTATCATGGAGTAGAAAGACAAGGCTTAGACCCAGCCCATGGGGATTGAGAAACAGAGCTGACTTTTTGGGCAATGGGTGCTGCGAGCCAGAGACGGAATCCTCCCCCCTTCTGTTCCTTATGAAATAAATTGCATGAAAGGTTTAGGCCAGCTGAGTGAAGATTAGCTCTACAAAGTGAACAAAGGAGGGTATTATCCAGGTTAAACTACCATTTGTTTCCAGCTGGGAAGGAGCAGAGAGGATGAAGAGGAGGAGAGAGGAAAAAGGGGAGGAAGAAAAGGCAGTGGAGCGGGGAGGAAAAAAACGGGCACAATGTGGTGCCAGAAAATGTTTACATATTCACGTTTGGAGGCTTCTTACCTTCGGATGAAAAATGCTGGTCGATTGCCAGGTATTCGTTTGTAAATTAGGAATTTATAGTACATGTAAGTTTACTGTAAATAAATGAACCCTCCATAAAATCAGCTTTCTGACACATTTCCAGACATCTCTCCAAAGCAGCCCATGAGAAATCCTGACTCTCCTTACAAGCAGAATTAAATAGCAGTTTTAGTTTCTCTGCCATGTTCCTGCCTTTGCTGTTAGCTGGGATGAACAGAATGAATGATGTTAGCTGGGATGAACAGAATGAATGATGTTAGCTAGGATGAACAGAATGAATGATGCACAGAGGCGGATGAGACAATGGGGCTGATTCATGGTTTGGGAAAACAGAGAATTGTCACAGAGCTAACACTGGCCCTCCTTTTTGCCGAGGACACTGCAATGTTTAGCTGAAAGCATCTTGTTTGGATTCTTCCAACCACTGGGTAAGCATCTAAATGAGAAAAGCAATATGGGACTCCCAGGATCTCTGGGGACGCTTAAAACAAGCCTGAGATACCCTGGCAAAGCTTGTGATCTTTGTAAACAAGCGGAGAGATGTTTTTCAAACAGCTGTTAATTTCATTAAGAAGCCTAATTTTAAGGTCCCAGAACAGGCATTTCTTTTTATGCCAAGATCATCTCTGAGTTTTATATTTGCATCCAGTCCTGGTAGCTTAGCTTGGATGTCAGTGTTAGTTAAGCTTACATTTGGATGGGCATTTTCACTTGTGCTCTGAAAAGAATTTACCCTTAGAATAGACTACATTTGACCAAACTAAAGTCAGTGGGCAATTTAGAACTACTTATTTATATTTTTATTATTATCATATTGCACAAACTCTTCTGTGACTTTTTCATTGAACACTGTAGTTTGAAAACATTAACTTGTCAACAAATTTTAATCTATAAGATAACTTCGGGGTGGGTGTGGTGGCTCATGCCTGTAATCCCAACACTTTGGGAGAAGGCAGGCAGATCACTTGAGGTCGGGAGTTCAAGACCAGCCTGCCCAACATGGAGAAACCCCATCTCTACTAAAAATACAAAATTAGCTGGGCGTGATGATGCATGACTATAATCCCAGCTACTTGGGAGGTTGAGGCAAGAGAATCGCTTGAACCCAGGAGGTGGGGGTTGCAGTGAGCCGAGATCGTGCCATTGTACTCCAACATGGGCAACAAGAGCAAAACTCTGTCTCAAAAAGAAAAAAAAAAAAGATAACTTCGAATAAATGTGTAGTGTTTGATTCTGTGGATGAACCATCATTTGTTTATCTGCTCCCTTGTTGGACAATTAGGTTGTTTTTATTTTTCATAGCAATAAACCATGCTTCAGTAAAAATTATTGTAGATAACTTTTTGCACACTTTCTTATTTTCCTAAAAAAAAAATTCTGGGCCAGGCACAGTGGCTCATGCTTGTAATCCCAGCACTTTGGGAGGCCAAGGTGGGGGGATCACCTGAGGTCAGGACTTTGAGACCATCCTGGCCAACATGGCGAAACCCCATCTCTACTAAAAGTACAAAAATTAGCCGGGCTTGGTGGCAGGTGCCTGTAATCCAGGTAATCAGGAGGCTGAGGCAGGAGAATCACTTGAACCCGGGGGGTGGAGGTTGTGGCGAGCCAAAATCGCATCATTGCACTCCAGCCTAGGTGACAAGAGTGAGGCTCCGTCTCAAAAAAAAAAAAAAAGAAAGAAAAAAGTTCTGGATTTTGTGTTGCTGGGTCAGAAGAGAAGCATTTTTAAATGTTTTTTGTTTTGTTTTGTTTTTTGTTTTGAGACGGAGTTTCGTTCTTGTCACCCAGGCTGGAGTGCAATGGCACGATCTCGGCTCACCACAAACTCCGTCTCCTGGGTTCAAGCAATTCTCCTGCCTCAGCTTCCTGAGTTGCTGGGATTACAGGCACGCGCTACCATGCCTGGCTAATTTTTATTTTTAGCAGAGACAGTTTTCTCCATGTTGGTCAGGCTGGTCTCGAACTCCCGACCTCAGGTGATCCGCCTGCCTCGGCCAATGTTTTTGACTCATTTCATACTGAGAAATTGTCTTCTGGAGTATAATCCTTTGCCAAGCATAAAAGTGCTTTCCTTACGGCCGGGCGCGGTGGCTCAAGCCTGTAATCCCAGCACTTTGGGAGGCTGAGACGGTCGGATCACGAGGTCAGGAGATCGAGACCATCCTGGCTAACACAGTGAAACCCCGTGTCTACTAAAAAATGCAAAAAACTAGCCGGGCGAGGTGGCAGGCGCCTGTAGTCCTAGCTACTCGGGAGGCTGAGGCAGGAGAATGGCGTAAACCCAGGAGGCGGAGCTTGCAGTGAGCCGAGATCCGGCCACTGCACTCCAGCCTGGGTGACAGAGCAAGACTCCGTCTCAAAAAAAAAAAAAAGTGCTTTCCTTCACACACACTTGGCTCTCCAGTTTAACTTCATTTATTCCTTTTTTTTTTTTAAGAGAATTTTCTTGAGTTTTCCAGGAAAGTGAGCATATAATCTCCAAATAATAATAATCTTGAGGGGGCGGTTTGTGTGTTTCATCTACTAGATGAGCAAAGTTACAATAATTTATGTTTCAGCATTGGTAAGAATGGGGGTAAATGGCTCTTCCCAACCCCATGAGTATACATTGGTAAGTATTTTTGGAGGATAATTTGAGACTGTGAAAAATTTTAAATTATATACCCTTTCACCTAGGGATTACACTTCTAGAAGATTATTATTCACAAGTGAGCAAAGACATATGGATAAAGGTATTCATTAAGCACTTTTCCTTAATAGCAAACATTAAAATAAAATAAAACATTCATCAGTAAGAAATGGTTAAATAAGCCAGGTGCAGTGGCTCACGCCTGTAATCCCAGCACTTTGGAAAGCTGAGGTGGCGGATTACTTGACCTCAGGAGTTCAAGACCAGCCTAGCCAACATGGTGAAACCCCGTCTTTACTAACAAAACTGAAAACAAAACAAAACAAAAAACAGAACAAAAAAATAGCCAGGTGAGGTGGCACGAGCCTGTAGTCCCAGCTACTCAGGAGGAGGCTGAGGCAGGAGAATAACTTGAACCTGGGAGGCGGAGGTTGCAGTAAGCCAAGATTGCACTACTGCACTCCAGTCCGGGCAGCAGAGCAAGACTCTGTCTCAAAAAAAAAAAAAAAAAAAAAAAGGTTAAATAAATTATAGTAGCTAATACTATGAAATACTATGCAGCCATTAAAGAGAATAAGGTAGATCTCTAGTACCAAACTGGAAATTGGTCCATGCGATTTTGTCAAGTTGATAACCTATGTTGCAGGATAATAATATTTTATGATCCCAGTTTTATTTTTCAAAATCAATGTATATACACTCAGAAATATATATGCCTAAATATGCATAGAAAAGCGTCTGAAAAAGACACATTGAACTGTTGAAGGTGATTACCTCTGAGAAATGAAATAGATATAATAACGGAAATGTTTACTTGTAACTTTACATGTTGTTTTAACTTTTTTTCTTTCTTTTTTTTTTTTGTTTTGAGATGGAGTCTGGCTCTGTCAGCCAGGCTGGAGCGCAATGGTGTAATCTTGGCTCACTGCAACCTCCGCCTCCTGGATTCAAGCAATTCTCCTGCCTCAGCCTCCACAGTAGCTGGGATTACAGGCATGAACCACCATGCCCAGCTAATTTTTTGTATCTTTAGTAGAGATGGGGTTTCACCATGTTGGTCAGACTGGTCTCAAACTCCTGACCTCATGATCTGCCCACCTCAGCCTCCCAAAATGTTGGGATTACAGGCATGAGCCACTGCGCCCAGCCATTTTAACTTTTTATGAATATTTATTCCTCTAAAAAAGAGGAAAGTAATGTGTCTCTTCCTTTCCAATTCTATGTCATTTCTTTTTCTTATCGTATTGCATTAGATTAGAATTTTGAGAGCAGTTGTTACTATGAATAGTAATAGGTGACATCCTTGTCTTGTTCCTGACTTTATTTTATTTTTATTTTTGAGATCACGTCTTGCCCTGTCACCCAGGCTGGAGTGCAACGGCAAGGTCTCGGCTCACTGCAAACTCTGCCTCCCAAGTTCAAGCAATTATCCTGCCTCAGCCTCCGGAGTAGCTGGGATTACAGGTGCAAGTCACCATGCCTGGCTAATTTTTTTTTTTTTTGTATCTTTAGTAGAAACGGGGTTTCATCATGTTGGCTAGGGCTGGCCTTGAACTCCTGACTTTATGATCCCCCTGCCTCAGTCTCCCAAAGTGCTGGGATTACAGGTGGGAGCCACCGTGCCCGGCCTCTTTTTTTTTTTTTTTTTTTTTGAGACACAGTCTTCCTCTATTGCCCAGGCTGGGGTGTAGTGGCTCAATCTCAGCTCACTGCAGCCTCTGCCTCCCGGGTTCCAGCGATTCTCCTGCCTCAGCCTCTCAAGTAGCTGGGATTACAGGCACACAACACCACACCTGGCTAATTTTTGTATTTTTAGTAGAGATGGGGTTTCACCATGTTGGCCAGGCTGGTCTCAAACTCCTGACCTGAGATGATCCTCCCGCCTTGACCTCCCAAAGTGCTGGGATTACAGGCATGAGCCACTGCGCCCGGCTGTTGCTACTGAGTATAATAGTTACACCTTTCGCTGGATGTGGTGGCTTATGCCTGTAAAGTCCTACTTTAAACCACTCGTTAATGAAACCTCCTTTAAGCCTTCTAGGTGGGAATTAATCTTTTACTCCACTAGTTAAATAAAACTAGCAGAAAGGCACAGAAAGTTTGTTTTACCTGGCCAGGTGTGGTGGCTCACACCTGTAATCCCAGCACTTTGGGAGGCTGAGATGAGTGGATCACCTGAGCTCAGGAGTTCAAGACCAGCCTGACCAACACGGAGAAACCCCATCTCTACTAAAAATACAAAATTAGCCAGGTGTCCTGGTGCATGCCTGTAATCCCAGGTACTTGGGAGGCTGAGGCAGGAGAATCGCTTGAACCTGGGAGGTGGAGGTTGCAGTGAGCTGAGATCATGCCAGTGCACTCCAGCCTGGGCAACAGAGTGAGACTCTGTCTCAAAAAAAAAAAAAAAAAGAAAAGAAAGAAAGAAAAGAAAAAAGGAAAAAAGAAAGTTTGTTCTACCCTTTGCCTGGTCTATGTGGTAGCATGCCAGATAAATTTGATACATCCTTTTGTACTATGTTTCTTCATATTAGAACTTCAAAAATTATATATATATACATGTGTTTGCCTCAAAAAGTGACATGTATCCAAAGAAAAAATGACAAGATGTCCATCCCTTGGCCCCCTTCCGTCCCCCTTCCTGCTGCTCCTCAGCTGCCCGAGATTGAACCCTGGCTGGGGCTGGGTAGCAGGACAGCCCCTCAGATGAGGTCAGCAACATTGAGAGACATTTCCTCAATGGAGGTGTTGTAGACGGACTCGATGTCTCAAAGAGTCCTCTTGTCTTCTTCTGTCACCATGTTAACAGCCACACCCTTACAGCCAAACTGTCCACCTCAACCAATTCTGTGGATATAGTTTTCTCCGTTGGTGGGAAGGTCATAGTTGATGAGTTAAGAAACCTGCGGCACAGCAATGCCTCTGTCCAGCAGGTCAGTGGGAATCAAAACTCTGCTAGAGCCAGAACAAAACTCCCTCACTGGCCAGGTGCAGAGCCTCGTGCCTGTAATCCTAGCGCTTTGGAAGGCCAAGGTGGGCAGATCACCTGAGGTCGGGAGTTCGAGACCAGCCAACATGGAGAAACCCCATCTCTACTAAAAGTAAAAAGTTAGCCAGGCGTGGTGGCGCATGCCTGTAATCCCAGCTACTTGGGAGGCTGAGACAGGAGAATCACTTGAACCCAGGAGGAGGAGGTTGTAGTGAGCCGAGATCGCGCCACTGCACTCCAGCCCGGGCAACAAAAGCGAAACTCCATCTCAAAAACAAACAAACAAAACAAAACAAAACAAAACTCCCTCATGATCACATCTTGTTCCTCTTGACCCTTATCGCCATGCATGGCAGAGACAGTGAAATCTCAAGCATGCAACTTCTCAGGGAGCCAGTCCACCTTCCTTCGGGTGTTGATGAAGACATCTGCCTGGGTGACAGTCAGGGTTTCATGCAAGTCACACAGGGTGTCCCGCTTCTACTCCTCTCGTTCCATGTTGATGTAGAATTGGCGGATACCCTCCAGGTCAACTCTTCCTTCTTGTCAAGAATCTGAATGGGGTCCTTCGTGAATTTCTTGGTCACCTCAAGCACATCAGAAGGTACTGTAGCTGACGGCAAACGGAACGTTGCTGCTGAGTTTTTGGAATATGTCGTAGATCTGGTCCCCGAATCCACAGCTTAACATTTTCGTCAGCTTCGTCCACACATCTTGATGTTTGAATAAATGTTTCCAGGCTGAGTGCGGTGGCTCACGCCTGTAATCCTAGCACTTTGGGAGACTGAGGTGGGCGGATCACCTGAGATCAGCTTCGTACAAACATCTTGATATCTTGATGTGTTTAGGAGACAGGTATCTCCGGTTAAGCCTATCAAACACACGGCCGGGGTACCCACGATGATATGAGGAGCTTCCATCTGTGGTTTCTGCACCTCAGCACGCACGTGGGTGCCTCCAGTACAGGCATGACAGGAGGCACCCATGCAGTCTCCTAGTGCCATGACCACCTTCTGTATCTGCTGAGCCAATTCCTGAGTGAGTGCTAGGACAAAAGCCTGGGTGGCCTTTAGATCTAATTCAATCTGTTGCAGAATTGATATGAAAAATGTGGCCGTTGGCCGGGTGCGGTGGCTCAAGCCTGTAATCCCAGCACTTTGGGAGGCCGAGACGGGCGGATCACGAGGTCAGGAGATCGAGACCATTCTGGCTAACACAGTGAAACCCCGTCTCTACTAAAAAATACAAAAAACTAGCCGGGCGAGGTGGCAGGCGTCTGTAGTC
>NW_012112031.1:2612125-2615882 GCF_000951035.1 Colobus angolensis palliatus
ACCCGTCTCTCCTAAAAATGCAAAAATTAGCTGGGCGTGGAGGCGGGCGCCTGTAATCTCAGCTTCTCAGGAGGCTGAGGCAGGAGAATCGCTTCAACCCAGGAGGTGGAGGTTGCAGTGGGCTGAGATTGTACCATTGCACTCCAGGCTGGGTGACACAGTGAGACTCTGTCTCAATAAATAAATAAATAAATAAATAAATGTTTCAATTTTGAAAATGTCTACTGGAAAAATAAAGATTTGCAATTAAAATGAATGGGGAGATTCTTAGATTGTGGTAAGTAAAATGGATGTTTACACTTAATTTTTTTTTCAAGAAACATCATCTAAAATGTTCATTATTAAATGTTTCCTGGATGGATACAGTAAGTTCCATCTAAGTCCTTACAAATTCTGATTGATAGCATAGATGTTCTAATTCTACATTTTCAACAGACAAGGGTTTATTAAGATAGATCTATCATCCTAGCAGCTAACTGAAGGGAAAGTGCATAGAACCGTAACGCATCACTTCACATCAAGGTAAGCACGTAACAGTTTTCTGTTCAGAAAAATCATAATCTAGGGAGAAAGTTTTATACCTTCCCCCAAAGGGAGTTTATTGTTTTTTGAAGGACCGCTATAGAAATAAAATTTGAGGCCGGGCGTGGTGGCTCAAGCCTGTAATCCCAGCACTTTGGGAGGCCCAGATGGGCGGATCACGAGGTCAGGAGATCGAGACCATCCTGGCTAACACGGTGAAACCCCGTCTCTACTAAAAAATACAAAAACCTAGCTGGGCGAGGTGGCGGGCGCCTGTATTCCCAGCTACTCGGGAGGCTGAGGCAGGAGAATGGCGTGAACCCGGGAGGCGGAGCTTGCAGTGAGCTGAGATCCGGCCACTGCACTCCAGCCTGGGCGACAGAGCAAGACTCCGTCTCACAAAATAAAAAAAAAGAAATATAATTTGATATAAATTTAGTGTATAATTACATAATATAGATTTTAAATTTTTATAAATATGAGTCTGAGAGCTCAAGGTTTATAGGAGTTAGTGCTACCTATTTGTATGAAGTCAGTGTTTATAAAAGTGTTTCTGATTTCTTTCTGGGCAATTTTGTTTACTTTTAGAGCATTCATTTAAAAAATAAAGAACTGATTTACTCAGCTAATTAAATATTAAGTAGCATGATATCAGACCATAATAAATATTTTAAAAGGTAAAAATGAAGGGAGGGTGGATTCTTAGAACACAGGGATGCTAATTTATTGTATGTTTATTGACTGTTACTGAACCGAAGCAATAGCACAGACCAAAGCTCTATGCCTCATTTTATTGTCCTTATCTGAAAATCCCAGAAATGTAAAACTGGACAAGACTTTCTAGACAATTTGATTCATCTCTGGCAAATCTTCGTGAGGCAAAAACCCAAGCCCTTCATGCAATTGGCTCATGTTCTCTTTGATCATTTACAGGGATAGAGACAATCTTTCTTTTTTACTCATTTTACTTATTTAATTTAACTTTATTGTGAGACAGGGTTTTGCTCTGTCACCCAGGCTGGCGTGCAGTGGTGCCATCTCGGTTCACTGCAGCCTCCACCTCCCGGACTCAAACGATCCTCCCATCTCAGGCTCCCAATGGGAGGAACCACACCACGTCTGGCTAATTTCTCTATTTTTTCATAGAGGCGGGGTTTCCCTGTGTTGCCCAGGCTGGTCTCGAACTCCTGGGCTTAGGCGATTCTCCCACCTTGGTACCCCAAAGTGCTGCGATTACAGGCTTGAAGGACTGATCCCAGCGTATTTTTAGAGATAGGGGACCAATCTGCCCAGGCTACAGTGCAGTAGCCTGTGATTCACTGCAACTTGGACCTCCTGGGGTCAAGTGATCCGCCTGTCTCCACCTCCTGAGTAGCTAGGACTCCAGGCACGGGCCACCACACCCAGCTAATTAAAAGTTTTTGTTTTTGTTGTTTGTTTTTCTGAGACAGACTCTCGCTTTGTTACCCAGGCTGCAGTGCAGTGGCATGATCTTGGCTCATTGCAACCTCCATCTCCCGGTTTCAAGCGATTCTCATGCCTCAGTCCCCCAGGTAGCTGGGATTACAGGTGCACACCACCATGCCCGGCTAATTTTTGTATTTTTAGTAGAGATGGCATTTCACCATGTTGATCAGGCTGGTCTCGAAATCCTGACCTCAAGGGATCGCCTGTCTGGGCCTCCCAAAGTGTTGGGATTACAGGCGTGAGTCAACGTGCCCGGCTGTTTTTCTTTTCTTTCTTTTTTGTTTTTAGAGATGAGATCTTGCTTTGTTGCCCTGGCTGGTCCGGATCTCCAGGGCTTAAGCAATCCTCCCGTCTCATCCTCCCCAGTAGCTGGGACTGCAGGCATGTGCCACCACACTTAGCTAATTTTAAAACATTTTTTGGAGAGATGAGGTTTCACTATGTTGCACCTGCTGGTCTCCAACTCTTTGGCTCAGGTGATCCACTACCCCCACTCCCAACCTCCTCATCCCTGCCTTGGCCTCCCAAATTGCTGGGATTACAGGGGTTAGCAACCTGTGCCTGGCAGAGATAACTTTTTTTTTTTTTTTTTGAGACGGAGTCTCGCTCTGTTGCCCACGCGCAGTGGCACGATGTCAGCTCACTGCAAGCTCTGCCTCCCGGGTTCACACCACTCTCCTGCCTCAGCCTCGCCAGTAGCTGGGACTACAGGCGCCTGCCACCAGGTCTGGCTAATTTTTTTTGTAGTTTTAGTAGAGACAGGGTTTCACCGTGTTTTAGTAGAGACAGGAGTTCACCGTGTTAGCCAGGATGGGAGGATAACCTTTCTTGATCAAAGGAAACTTGTTTTAGTATCAAGCAACAGTAATGTTTACATGAGTTACCGATGAGTCCCCATGAAACTGAGATACTTTGCACAGGGTGCATCCCCTCTCTAATTCTCACAAAAGCCAGGTTAGTTATTAGGTGTCTTTTATTGAGAAACTGAGGCCAAAGAGAGGTATGGTAATTTGCCCTAGGTCGGGCTTCTGGCAAGTGCGGGGTCCGGGATTTACACCTAAGTTGTCTCTTTCATTAACTCTTCTGCTTCTCAAATGCAGTATATATATATGTACCTACATAAAGTGATGCAATAAAATCAGTACACATAAGCTTAAGCCTGTTTCAAGCAAAGAGCTTCCTTGGACAATAAAATTAATAAGATAATCACATTTAAACCTGTTATTAAAATAATAGCCCATATTGAATTATTCAGAACCCCATATCTCGCTTTTTAAAAATCAAGGGTCGGCCGGGCGTGGTGGCTCACGCCGGCCCAGCACTTTAACAGGCCAAGGCGGGCGGATCACGAGGTTTAGGGATCGAGACCATCTTGGCCAACATGGTGAAACCCCATCTCTATTAAAAATACAAAAATTAGCTGGGCGTGGTGGCAAGCGCCTGTAGTCCCAGCTGCTCGGGAGGCTGAGGCATGAGAATCGCTTGAACTCGGGAGGCGGAGGTTGCAATGAGCCGAGATCGCGCCACTGCACTTCAGCCTGTTGAGAGAGCGAGATTCCGTCTCAAAGAAAAAAAAAAGGAAAAAAAAAATGGGTCTCTGTGCGGAATAAATTAACTACAAATCCCCAGGACGACTCTCTCATCAATATTTCATTCCATAATTTAACAAACACACACAGACATCCCTTATAGTGATACAGTTCCAGGCCTTTCTTTGGGCATCCGTTTCCAGACCTGCAGACTCTGATGTGTGTGTGACTAAGAAGAA
>NW_012112031.1:2616737-2623350 GCF_000951035.1 Colobus angolensis palliatus
TCCTCCCCCCCTCCTTCCCTCCCTCCCTCCTTCCTCCCTCCCCTCTCCCTCCCCCTCCCCCGCCGGTGGATGGGAGTGAAGGACGGAAGAGGCCCTGCGGAGGCGGCGGTGCAGCGCTCCGGTAAGGCGGCGCGGGTCTGCGCCCTCCCTTCTGTCTCCTCCACCGCGCCCGGGCGGCTGCAGGCCGGACCCGGCGGCCTGACGATGTGGCTGCGCCGGTCCCCTCCCTCCCATTCTCCCCTCCCCCTGCCGCCGCCGCCGCCTCCTCCTTCTTCTTCTCTCCTCGCTCTCAAAATGGCGGCCGCGACGGCCGTTGAGTGAGAGACCCGGAGGAGGGGGAATGTCCGGGGAGGGGGCTGCCCTCGCTGCTCTGCTCCCGGGCCCGGTTCTGGGGGCTGCCGGCGCCGCTGCGACCCCCCACGCGGCCCTCCTCAAGAAGGGATCTCCCTCCTCCCTTGGTGACTTAGCAAGAAAAGTATTCTTGGGTAGGAAGGGCGTGGGGACCAGGTAGCTCTCTGATCCTGGGGAAAGGGCTCGGCCCTGCTCTCTCCGGCCGCAGAGACGAGCACCGCAGTTCCCACCCCACCCTCCGTTGTCGGCTCGGGGAACGGCTTAGCCCCTCGCCGCCGGGGCACCCATTGGGCCTTCCAGGCATTCCGTCCCCGACTGGTCCTTAAGATGGGGTGGACCAGCGGAGGGTGGCCCGCCGTCTCCCTGGCCCCCAGTGCGGCGGTCCAGCCTCAGCACCCGCCGAGGACAGGCAGCCCGGCCCACCGAGCAATCCGCAGCATCCACCCACCGAATCTGGCAGGCTTTTCTTTCTGCCACCGGCTCCTCGATCGGGAGTTGCCTTTTGATGCTGTTAACATTCAGCTTCGAGGCTCCCTGCCATTCCCCTTCATCTAATCTCATCTCCCTGCCCCTTTGGGAAACGCAGTGCCTGTGCATATTTACCGTCTTAGCCTCCCACATGAGAAAATGCCTTTGAGGTGGTCGGCACATTTTGACTGTGCCCCTCTAAACGTAACAGTAGAGTGGAAGAGGTTTTCAGTATTTAGGAGGAGAGAGCAAGGTACCTTAGCTTTATTTGTTATGCTGCCTTTCTTCAGTGACTTAGCAAGAAACTCCTTGGGAAGAGGGCAGGAAATTTTCTTTTGGGGTTTGGGCCCAATTTATATCCGTCTTTTGGTTAAGAAAATATGCCTTTGAAGAGGAGGACCAGATTTGTGGTCTCGTTCTCAATGGACGATGTCATGCCAAGGTCCCCCCTCCCTCTTTCCTTAAGTGGCAATCCGGACAAATAGAGATACTACTGTTATTCCCATCCCTCTTTTAAGCACACAGTCTTTGAGATTCATAAGGTTTTAAACGCCAAACAAAAAATTTGTGCCATTTTTGGCAATTCTATTTTTGTTGGGGGAGTGAGTTATTTTGTGTGAATTTCTTTTCGAGGCTAGGGCGGAGGAGACACTGCTTGGGCCTTTCATACCAGTAATAATGTCATCCCTCCCTTTTTGCCACAGGAGTGTTTGCTTTTTTTTTTTTTTTTTTTTTTTTTTTCCGCTGCAGCAGGGCTTGATCGCTGCGGGGTCCAGTCTCGTAATCAGGAAAATTTCCTGTTGACTGTGTCATAGTGATGTTGAATATGTAGTAAAAGCTTTTACTTAAAAAATTCTGATTTGGTTTTAAGGCATCAGCTAGCTTTTAATCTCTAATGGGTGTCTTTTAGGACACGGTTTCACAAAATATTTGGCAGTTGGAAATTGCAGTTTTTAATAAAGCAGAAGAGTAATCTGTATTTAGGGTGATTTCTTTCATGTTCATTAATGATCATTGTTTGGATTGCTGAGAAGGGGGGAATCTCCTAAAAGAAATTTAAGGCTGGTATATATTTTTTAAAACCAGAAAGGAACCCAGTTTTTCACATGAAGTATTTCTGTATATGCTGATTTTGATGGAGCAAGCCCTACATTGGTACCTCCCCCCACATCCTTTTTTAAAAAAATGGGCTAATATTTGTGGATGCTGTGAACAGCCATTGAGCCGAGAAGACTGGGTGGAGTAAGGGAGCAGAAGCTGTGAAATGCTGGATCGCCCTTTCAGAGCGTCTTTCTCTAGCTTGTGTTTTGTAAGGTTATTTGATATGAATGGGTGCTACAACTAAGTCATTTCTCTGTCGTAAATCTTAAAATCTAATGTTTTTCCCCTCTTTTTCATGATGGGCATTGAATGATTGGAATAAAAAGCAACGTCCTTGCTTTAAAATAGACACTTATTGTCTCTGTATTTGTCCCTGTGTGTGTGTATATATTAATACATAAAGATACACATACATCTACACTCTTGTTAATGTTTTTTATTATTCTAGTCATGTAAGTATAAATTCATGTCAGAAATATTTGGCAAGAAATAGGAGGTACAGGAAAACTGCAAAAATCTAAGAAGAATACTGCAGTTGTTTTACTTAAAACAGTAAATCTATTTGCGATTTTAAAATAGTGAACATAAAAGGTGGGGGAAAAAAAGGAAAAGATAATTTGCACGAAAGGCCCTTTAGACCTTTTCTCTTGTGTTGCTCCTTGAAAGGGACCTTTTTGTGAGATACTGTCATAAGAGGGTAGGTCATTTTAATGCCTTGTATCAAGCATTCACATGAGTAGACATCTTCAAAAGAATTTCACATATATGTGGTAAATGTGATTTTGATTTAGCCTTATGAATGCTTGTCAGTGTATGATTTGTTTTTGCATTTTTGTTCTTTTTAATATGATTAGAAAGTAGAAGAGTTAGTATGGTGAGGAAATGAGTAAGGTTGGGAATGATAATTCACTTTATTATGTGTCTGACATATCCGTATTCCTACTGTTGTAGGTATCAAAGGACACTAAGGTCCAGGTGCAGTGGCTCACGCCTGTAATCTCAGCACTGGGGAGCCCGAGGCGGGTGGATCACCTGAGGTCAGGAGTTGGAGACCAGACTGACCAATATGGTGAAAACCAGTCTCTACTAAAAATAAAAAAAATTAGCCGGATGTCGTGCCATGCGCCTATAGTCCCAGCTGCTCGGGAGGGTGAGACAGGAGAATAGATTGAACCCGGGAGGCGGAGGTTGCAGTGAGCTGAGATCACGCCACTGCACTCCAGCCTGGGGGACAGAGCAAGACTCCGTCAGAAACAAACAAACAAACAAACAAAACCCCGCACACTAAGAGTGGTGATTTTTCAGTAGATTATTAATCAGGAGCTTAAGATAATTTGACGTAAATAAGAGAGCTTTAGTTTCAAGTGTATGTAGTGTTTTTTGATACATGTTGCAGTATGTTATGCTTAATTTGGACATTAATTTTTAAAATTATTCATAGTTCTTATATACAACTTTTAATGAGATTGGAAGGAATTTTTTAGTACAATTATTTGTTACCTACTTTTCCAGATAAAATATCTCTAGTTTAAAGAGATTTTGAGATGTTTTGGGAAGGAAAAATCAGAACCGTAATTTTTGGTTTTCTATTTAGAACATCCATGTCTGGTTTGTTTTTTTTTTTTTTTGAGGTGGAGTCTTGCTCTGTTGCCCAGGCTGGAGTGCAGCAGCGTGATCTCGGCTCACTGTAACCTCTGCCTTCTAGGTTCAAGCGATTCTCTTGCCTCAGCCTCTGGAATAGTTGGAATTACAGGTGCCTGCCGCTACACCTGGTTAATTTTTGTGTTTTTAGTAGAGGTGGGGTTTCACCATGTTGGCCAGGTTGGTCTTGAACTCCTGACCTTGTGATCCGCCCGTCTCGGCCTCCCAAAGTGCTGGGATTACAGGCGTGAGCCACCACGCCCTTCCCTGTTTTCAATTTTTAAAAATAATATAAATGTCTCTCTGTCAGTTGTATACTAAGTGACAGACAGAAAGTGTGTGTGTGCGTGTGTGTGTGTGTGTCTGTGTGAGACTTTATGGCTTATATTTTAAGTGTCTGGCAAAAAATAAGACCCTCTTGTTTACATGTGGTTCATCTTATTCACAGTTTGTCGTCCTTGTAAATAAGCCATGGACGCTATAGAAATTGTCAACATTAAGATGAAGCTGTCTGGCTAGACACGGTGGCTCACGCTTATAATCCCAGAAATTTGGGAGGCCCTAGGCGGGTGGATCTCCTGAGGTCAGGAGTTCAAGACCAGCATGGCCAACATGGTGAAACCCTGTCTCTACTAAAAATACAAAAAAAATAGCCGGGCGTGGTGGTGCACACCTGTAGTTCCAGCTGCTGGGGAGACTGAGGCAGGAGAATCACTTGAACCTGGGAGGCGGAGGTTTCATTGAGCCGAGATCGCACCATTCCACTCCAGCCTAGGCAACAAGAGCGAAACTCCATCTCAAAAATAAATAAATAAATAAAACAAGATGAAGATGTCTTAAAAAACAAACCCAAAGCAAAATCTTAGGGCAGAGTGAATTTTCCATATCTTCCCATTGAGTTCTAAAGCAGTGAGTCATGCGCTCTTTTGCCAAAGGGACTTGAGGCTGGGTTGGTTTTAAACCAAGCTGGCCATTTCTGCTTCTGGTCCTAAAGTATTTTTTACTTGCCTGTACGTCCCTGTTACAAAAAAATTTCATTATGACAGGTAACTTACGTGCTTTGGAAAGAGAGAAATAGTTAAGTTTTGAAGTGGAAATTCTTTGCCACTGTTCTTATTATGTCATCTACAATACAACTGTTAACTTTTTTTTTTTTAAACTTAGAAAGTTGCTCTATTTAAAATAAAGCTAATGGTATATAATATGAATTCTGAAAAAAGGCGGACCTACCGTTCTCCAGAAGATGTTTAGCTGTAAATTGAATCCTCATCATTGAAGGCCAAACATTTTGAGAAATCTGTATTTCATGAAGAAAGATGCTGCATTATGTAAGCATAATAGTTAACTGCAGTGAAGGCTTTTTGGATTGTTCTGACTTTGTTGCTGGTTTGATGTGACACTTTTTGGCTAGTCATAGAAATGGAACCTTAGTTTAACTTCTGTTACATATGTAATTTTTAACCTTGGCGTGGCAGTTAAGAATTTAATTGATATTTGTGAAATGCTTTATATTCATTGGTGGCAGGCATCATAAGCACTTATTATTTTATTTCGTGTTTTCTTTTTAAAAGATGGTGGCTTCTTGTTGAAACTTACCTAGATAGGACTAATCTGCATTTGTCAAGGATGCTTCTGGAACGGTCCTGTCTATTGTCATTTAACATTGTCATAAACATTTCTCTAGAACTTTATAAATATTGAGCTTGGTACTCATTTGTTCTTCTGTCAGCTACTTTTTGAGGTAGATTGGTATTTTTATAGATGAGAGAACTAAAATCCAGAGAATTTCTTTTCCTGTCGAATGTTAGGTTAGTGACTAGAATAAGGTAAATATTGTAGTCTCAGAACTCTTGGGTACTGCTTTGTAAGATCACACGTTCCTTCTTTCTATAACGATTGGACTCCTTAATCTTTGTTAATCTCTTCTAAAATGGTGAAAGTTGGTGGCATTTATTGCCTGCATCATTTAAATTGGCATTTATTAACATATGGTCTTGTCTTGTTGACTGCTTTGCATGCATAAGCCTTTTGGCATTTGAGTAGCTTCTCCCAAAAATGCCTAATACTGCTTTACAGATAGTATTGGTAAGTAAATAAGTACTGGTTGCATTTGACTGAACGAAGGATTATATGAAAGGAAATGTGCTACCCTGAAGATCTCTGTAATAGTTAGCTCCAGTGATCTCGAGAGAATTAAGGTGATGGAAGGAAGAGTGGCCGCCTTTCCTATACGGAGATTTTATGTTCTCTGAGGGAACGGTGTTACACTTTGACAGAATTCTTAAGTATAAAAAGTGAATTAACTCAACTGGACAAATTACCTATACATTTTGATTATCTGCTTTTGGGGCTCTTATGTTAAACAAGAATTGACAGTTAACTGAGACCATTCAGAAGTTTTCTGAGACTTTTTACAAAAGTAAAGAATCTTTGAACATTTTAAGAAATTTAATTTTTGAAAGCATTATAGAAAGTTATATGTTTATTAAAATTTTACAGTGTGGATTAATCCATTTTTAACCTTTTTTTTTTTTGAGGTAAGAGTCTCACTCCATCACCCACGCTGGAGTGCAGTGGCTCGATCTCAGCTCACTGCAACCTCCACCTCCTGAGTTCAAGCGATTCTCATGCCTCAGTCTTCCGAGTAGCTGGGACCACAGGTGCATACCACCACGGATGGCTAATTTTTGTATTTTTACTAGAGAACTCCTGGCCTCAAATGATCCGCCTGAGTTGGCCTCCCAAAGTGCTGGGATTTACAGGTGTGAGCCACCACGCCCAGCCCAGTCCATTTTTAATCTAAGGCAAAGATAGAAGAATATATTTTATGGGCTAGGTACGGTGGCTCATGCCTATAATCCCAGCACTTTGGGAGGCCAACGCGGACAGAAGGCGATCAGGAGTTCCAGACCAGCCTGGCCAACATGGTGCAACCCTGTCTCTACTAAAAATACAAAAATTAGCCAGGTGTGGTGGCGGGCGCCTGTAATCCCAGCTACTTGGGAGACTGAGACGGGAGAATCACTTGAACCCAGGAGGCGGAGGTTGTAGT
>NW_012112031.1:2625110-2628069 GCF_000951035.1 Colobus angolensis palliatus
TAGCTGGGACTACAGGCGCCCGCCACTGCGCCCGGCTAATTTTTTGTATTTTTAGTAGAGATGGGGTTTCACCGTTTCACCGTGGTCTCAATCTCCTGACTTTGTGATCCGCCCGCCTCGGCCTCCCAAAGTGCTGGGATTACAGGCATGAGCCACTGCGCCCGGCCAAGAAAAAATATTTTTAAAGTTGACAAATGTAGAAATAAGGAGCTAAGATTTGTCAAAGAGATGAATAAGTAATGAAATATTCTGGTTATCAATGTTTATCACATATGAATGAACAGTGAAAAAATGGGAAATAACAGAATTAACAAATTTTAATTTTTCTTTAATGGTTCAGCAGTCACTTAAAAATTTTTACGGTATTACCATGATGCTATAATCTTTATCATCACAAATCCCAACGTAAAAATAAAAAAAACCCCACATAATAAAATGATTATTCAAGCTTTCTGGCTCTTCGACTTGGGCTAAATAAGTGTTCTGCATAATGTATGTCCTTAAAGAGAAATTATCTCCACCTACTGAAAAAAAGAAAGAAAACAGCAAGGACCTGTAAATGTGAGAGTTTCAACAGGCCTGTAGTTCCCATTTTTATGGAAGCATCGTAATACCACCCCAAGACATCAAATGCCACTAGCACAGAAGACACCTAAGATCCAAAGTTCTTAGAAGAATATTGCTTTTAAAAACATCAGAAATAATACTTTACGTGGGACTCAACCTTGACTTTTTTCTTTCTTCCTCTATATTCAATTACCTTGTCCTGCCAATTTTACCTTCCCAGTATTTGTTGAGTTAGTCCCCTTCTGTCCATAGTTACCATTACTACTACTACCATCGTAGTTCACATAATCTCTTACCCAACTAATTTCACATAGTCTCTCTAACTCCTGTCTTGCCCTGTTAACATCTGTGTGCTACATAGTCCCCAGTCATCTATCTAAAATGCAATCTGACCATATCACATTTCGCTACTTATAAAGAACCCTTCCTTGGCTCCCTTTGTATTTATTTAACAAATATTTACTTAGCAGTTACTAGTATGCCAGGCACTGTTTTAAGTGCTTTACAAATACTCCTTTACTCCTCACAACATTCTAGGAGAGCTTTGTAACAGTAAATAGCAGATACTTTACAAATACTCCTTTACTCCTCACTAACATTCATTAGTGAGCCCTTTGTAACAGTAAATAGCAGAGCTGAAAGTCAAACCTCAGGTACAGAGGCTCCAGTGTTGGGGCTTTCAGCCACTGTACTGTGCTGACTCCCTCTTTCCTGTAGTCCACATACTTTAACACACTTTTCAAGGTCTTCAATCACTTCGTTTCATTTCTAATCAAGCCCCACCTTACTCACTCTAGTATATATATGCCTTCTCCCTCCCCACTGTGTGATCCTTATGATTCTACTCCTGCTATCCTCTCTGTCTAGAGCAACTTCTAGTATCTCAGAACAGAGTGCAGTGAATACATTTTGACAAAAGAATGATTTTTTTTTTTTTTTTGAGACAGGATCTGACTCTGTTGCCCAGGCTGGAGTGCAGTGGCTAACTACAACTCTCCAAATCCTGTGCTCAAGCAGTCTTCTCGCCTCAGCCTCCCAAGTAGCTGGGTCTACAGGCCCACGCCACCATGTCCGGGTAATTTTTGTATTTTTCAAAATATAGGCCAGGTGCGGTGGCTCACGTCTGTAATTCCAGCACTTGGGGAGGCTGAGGCAGGTGGATCACCTGAGGTCAGGAGTTCGAGACCAGCCTGGCTAACATGGTGAAACCCCGTCTCTACTAAAAATAAAAAAAAATTAGCCGAGCATGGTGGCGGATGCCTGTAATCCCAGCTACTTGGGAGGCTGAGGCAAGAGAATTGCTTGAACCCAGGGGGCGGAGATTGCAGTGAGCTGAGATTGCACCGCTGTACTCCAGCCTGGACAACAAGAGCAAAGCTCTTGTCTCAAGAAAAAAAAAAAGTATGTATGTATGTATACAGACATACACACACACACACACACATTGTTTTTATTCAATTTCATAAGAAGGGGGGAAGATCTTGATTGACATTGGGTAATTTGAAATTTTCTCCAGATTCTTTTTTTTTGGAGACGAAGTCTCACTCTATCTCCTAGACTGGAGTGCAGTGGTACGATGTTGGTTCACTGCAACCTCCACCTCCCAGGTTCAGGTGCTTCTGCCTCAGCCTCCTGAGTAGCTGGGATTACAGGTATGCGCAATCACGCTCGGCTAATTTTTGTATTTTTAGTAGAGATGGGATTTCACCCTATTGGTCAGGCTGGTCTCGACCTCCTGACCCCATGATCCTCCCACCTTGGCCTCCCAAAGTGCTGGGATTACAGGCGTGAGCCATTGCACCTGGCCCGATTCTTTTTATTTGATTTTTTTGAGATGGAGTTTGACTCTTGTCACCCAGGAGTGTGATGGCACAGTTCTGGCTCATTGCAGCCTCCACCTCCCGGGTTCAAGAGATTTTCCTGCATCAGCCTCCTGAGTAGCTGGGATTACAAGCATGCGCCACCACGCGCGGCTAATTTTTGTATTTTTAGTAGAGACGGAGTTTCACCATATTGGCCAGGCTAGTCTCCAACTCCTGACCTCCAATCCCCCCTGCCTCGGCCTGCCAAAGTGCTGGAGTTACAGGTATGAGCCACTGCACCCTACCAAGATTCTTAATAAAATGATTAAATGGCTAGGAAAGTCAGTGTACTTGATATTTTAAAGCTGTCATGAGTTGTTATGGTATACCTTGTATATGATCTGTGTCGCTTAGGCTATTGCACAGCCCATCAAATCTCCCCACTGAAAACAGCCAAAAGATGATGCTTGATCTGAATCTTAAAGAATGAATAATTGGGCCGGGCGCTGTGGCTCAAGCCTGTAATCCCAGCACTTTGGGAGGCCGAGATGGGCGGATCACGAGGTCAGGAGATCGAGACCATCCTGGCT
>NW_012112031.1:2628814-2630602 GCF_000951035.1 Colobus angolensis palliatus
AAAAAAAAAAAAAAAAAAGGAATAATTGGAGTGAACGTGGGAGGTTGTTTTAGGTAGAGGGAACAGCAACATACATAGTCACAAAAGCTTGAGAAACTATTTTGTGTATGCTGGTAATAGTTTGGAAGAGGGGATTGTAGAATTTGAGATTGGAGAGGCATGTCTGAGCCAGATTGATACAATTTGTATATTCTGTATAGCTTGTAGGCAAGTTGGAAGTCATTAAACAATTTCAGGCAAAAACAAGCATTATGAGATGATGTGTATTTTAGAGAGATTATGTGGGTGGCAATGAGGAATGTGGATTTTGGAGGTCATGTAGACCTTTTCAGGAAATAACGATTAGTGCTTGAAGCAAGACAGTGATAATGAAGGTTGTTGAGTGGAGAAAGATTTAGGAGGTCCAGTTGTGAATGAGTAGTGTAATGGGAGAGGCAAGTTTAAGCAATTCAGATTTGTAGTTTGAGTGACTGAGTGGAACTGAGAAACTAGGTGTTATTAGCCAAAACAGAGGATAAGAGGAGGAGTTGTATAGAATATTACATAAAGCAGCCAGATAAGTGTTCCTGAACCACAGTTTTCAACTCACTTTGTTGCCAGAAACCCATCATCAGCTTTTTACTGTCTTTAATGAAAATGCAAAGAAGACAATGGCAAAATGTGGTACTGAATAGGTGTTTGTTGACTCCTAAATGGGCACTCAAATACTTTCCTTACATGTCCTGGCTTTTCATCCTTTTTCTTATTGCCTTCCACGTCTGCTGTGATTCAGCTTTGGGAAGATATTTTCTGTTCCTTTTGCTACTTTGTTCCTGCCCCGCTGCCCTTATGCTTCAAATATGCCTAACAGGTTTTCCATTTCCAGGCAGTCTTTTCTAATTTTTTCCACCTGGAAGAAACTTTCTTTTCTCTGAGTTCGTAATCTTATAATAAGTACCTACTTTTCTCTTATAGCATATATAAAATATATTAACTGACTTGTCGAGTGAGTTAATGCATTTAAAGAGTCTAGGAATGACACCTAGAACATGGTAAGTACTCAATGAATGTTGTTATGGTGGTGATTGGTGGTGATGATGATTAAGATGAGGTGACCTTTACTTTCTGCTTTCTTGTGATGGCAAAAATGATTTGTTATCTATCCTTGGACACTAGGAAAGCAAAGTCTTTTACTTTGCTTAAGTATATAAAAGTGCAAAAGTGAAATGATTCTTGAGCTGTAGGTGAGGGATATACAAAGGTAGATAAGCCCTTACATATTGACTATTTTGTTAAGCTTCACCACAGCTGTTTGAGGTAGGTGGTAGTATTGGTCCCTTTTTAAAAATGGGTAAAGGGGTTAGGAAGTTTGCAAATTTCCCCAAGGTCACACAGTTTGTAAGGAGCCAGATTGATGTATGAATCTTAACTATTCGACTCCAAAGTTCTTCACAGGAGGGCTTCATATATGTAGGACTTACCCTTCAGGGCTTTCATTTTATGTATATTTCCAACTTGTTACCTGTCAGAAAGCCTATCGTGAGACCTATGCCCAATGAAAAAAGTGCTTTTTGAGTTTTCTTTAATTTTTTTTTTTGAGACGAAGTTTCACTCTTGTTGCCCAGGCTGGACTGCAATGGCGCAGTCTTAGCTCACTGCAACCTCTGCTTCCCGGGTTCAAGCAATTCTGTCTCAGCATCCTGAGTAGCTGGAATTATGGGCCTCCGCCACCACACCCAGCTAATTTTTGTATTTTTAGTAGAGATGGGGTTTCACCATGTTGGCCAGGCTGGTCTTGAACTCCTGACT
>NW_012112031.1:2631277-2635826 GCF_000951035.1 Colobus angolensis palliatus
CTCCAAGTTTCAAGTGATTCTCCTCCCTCAGCCTCCTGAGTAGCTGGGATTACAGGTGCCTGCCCGCACACCCAGCTAACTTTTTTGTGTGTTTTAGTAGAGATGGGGTTTCACCATGTTGGCCAGGATGGTCTCCATCTCCTGAACTCGTGATCCACCCGTCTAGGCCTCCCAAAGTGCTGTGATTACCAGGTGTGAGCCACCATGCCCGGCCTTTTTTTTGTTTTCTTTTTCTTTTTTTTCCTTTTTTAAGATGGAGTCCCGCTCTGTCACCCAGGCCGGAGTGCAGCGGCACCATCTCGGCTCACTGCAGCCTCCACCTCCCAGGTTCAAGCGATTCTCTGCCTCAGCCACCTGAGTAGCTGGGATCACAGGCCCGTACCACCACACCTGGCTAATTTTTATACTTTTAGTAGAGACAGGGTTTCACCATGTTAACCAGGCTGGTCTCAAACTCCGGGCCTCAAGTGATCCTCCTGACTCAGCCTCCCGGCCTCAAGTGATCCTCCTGACTCAGCCTCCCAAAGTGCTGGGATTACAGGCGTGAATCACCACGACTGGCTTGATGTCCCTTTTGTACTTCTTTCCAACCGTGTCCACCTTCCTCTTCTCAGTAGTAACGTTTCTCCTAAATGTTGTATGTAGCCCTTTGTTTTATGTTTTTATGCATTTGCATTTGGGTGTATCCATAAACAATATATAGTAGTGCTTTATAGATTGTTAGAATTTACATGAATATTCTACTGTATACCTATATTAATCTACTTGGTTTTCTTTCCTGTTTTTTAGATGCATTATTGATATATGTAGATCTAGTTTAGTTGTATAATTTCTTGTATATGATACCATATTTTCTTTTTTTTTTTTTTTGTGAGACAAAGTCTCACTTTCTTGTCCAAGCTGGAGTGCAGTGGCGCAATCTCAGCTCACTGCACCCTCCACCTCCCGGATTCAAGCGATTCTCCCTCAGCCTCCTGAGTAGCTGGGACTACAGACACGCACCACCATGCTCGGCTAATTTTTGTATTTTTAGTACAGACGGGGTTTCACTATGTTGGCCAGGCTAGTCTTGAACTCCTGACCTCGTGATCCACTGGCCTCAGCCTCTCAAAGTGCTGGGATTACAGGCGTGAGCCACCACACCTGGCCCTGTACCATATTTTCTTTATGTTTAGACTACAGAAATGGGCAATTAGATTGTTTACAGCTTTTTACTATTACAGACAATGCTGCAGTGAACATAAGGAAGGTGTTTACTAATGAGATAATATGATGTGTTTATTTGGGCTGGGTGTGGTGGCTCACGTCTGTAATCTCAACACTTTGGGAGGCCAAAACAGAGGATCGCTTGAGACCAGGAATTTGGCATCTGCCTGGGCAACATAGTGAGACCCTGTCTTTACAAAAAATAAATTAGCCGGATGTGGCGGCATGTGCCTGTGGTCCCTAGGAGTTTGAGCCTGCTGTGAGCTGTGCTTGTGCCTCTGGACAACAGGGTGGGACCTCATCTCTAAAAATAAATGATTTGTTTGTTTTTGCACTGCAGAATTCACCCTTAGGTTAATTAAATAAAATATTTCTTCTTTGGTGATATTTATGCCTTGAGTTGAATAAAGAGAATGGATAATATTGCATCAATTTTAGAGTATAAATTTCTAAACTTTGTTCCATTTTCTTCTGTCTCTTCAACCATTCAAACAACCCATATTTATTTATTATCTAGCCTGGGGTTGAATACTGGCAGCCTTATATTTCTCTTTGCATTGATGGTTAACATTTTTTTGAGCCAACGTTTAAAAACTAGCTGTTTTACATAAAGTCTCTATTTTTTGGTTATCCTGAAAAATTAGGAGCTCTCTCAACAGGCGACCCATATTTTCCCATGACAACTGTTAACCTAAGCTGAATTACAGCTGCCTTCTTGAATTTTTTTCTTCCCCCCCGTGCTGGAGATAGGGTCTCATTCTGTTGCTGGGGCTGGTCTCAGACTCGTGGGCTCACGTGATCCCCCTACCTTGGCCTGCCAAAGTTCTGGGATTGCAGGAGTGAGCCACTGCACCCAGCCTCAGCTGCCTTCGTTTAGATGAGCATAAGCTCTCCAGTGGAACAAGTTTCTGGTACTCTCTGTTGGTGTTTATTATTGCCCTTGTGTTGTTTATAGTGGAGAAATACTTCTCTATTGGTGATGTTTCTTTCGAAAATGACAAGAAGTATAGCATGACAGCTGTAATATTCAAGAAAAGTAGAAAAGAGTACATTTTTCTGGAAATGAAGAATTTTTTTTTTTTTTTTGAGACGGAGTCTTACTGTGTTGCCCAGGCTGGAGTGCAATGGAGCCATCTCAGCTCACTGTAGCCTCTGCCTCCTGGGTTCAAGCAATTCTTGTGCCTTAGCCTCCCGAGTCGCTGGGATTATGGGCGTGTGCTACCATGCCCTCCTAATTTTTATATTTTTAGTAGAGACAGGGTTTCGCCATGTTGGCTATCTGGTCTTGAACTCCTGGCCTCAAATTATTTGCCTGCCTCAGTCTCCCAAAGTGGTCAGATTACTGACTTGAGCCACTGTGGCTGGACAGTAATTTTGGTTTTAATTGAATTTTGAAAACGTGGCTCTATCACTGGTGTTCCATTTCTAGCTGACTCAGACTTTCACCTGGCAAATTAGTCTCTGTGTTTGATTTGTAACTCCTTATTTAAAGCAATTTATGAGGATGCATAAAACTACAAAATGCCTCAGATTAAAAGTGAGGAGAAAGAAGAAACAAAAACAAAAGGTAAAGTCCAGTCAGGATATGGGCCAAAAAGATTTGTTATAATTTTCTTGCTACAGGCAGAGCACAGATTTGACTCTGAACTTTCTAGGAGCCAGCAGGAGAGAAAAACTTGGTAGTTTATTTTTTTACAGTGTCCTCAAGATAAAAAGTAAACTAGATCAGAAAGATAACTAATCACTTGACACTATCAGGCCAGAGCAGGAGTGTCCAATATTTTGGCT
Source organism: Colobus angolensis palliatus (assembly GCF_000951035.1). NCBI lineage: Eukaryota > Metazoa > Chordata > Mammalia > Primates > Cercopithecidae > Colobus > Colobus angolensis. The sequence goes on from NW_012112031.1 coordinate 2,634,272, forward strand.
TCCCTGGGCCGCACTGGAAGAAAAAGAATTGTCTTGGGCTACACATAAAATACACTAACAATAGTTGATGAGCTTAAAAAAAGTCATACACAAAAAAGTCAGTGTTTTAAGAAAGCTTACGAATTTGTGTTGGACCACATTCAAAGCCATCCTGGGCTGTGGGTAGCACAAGCTTGGGCTAGAGTTTCTCATGGCATTCTCATAAAGAAGATTATATTGTAATTATTATCCTCTTCAACATCTCTAAGGTAGATGGATGACAAGTATTTAAGTAGTCTTAGTATGGGAGACCAATCACATCACATGAGTCAGTCTGAAAGAGTGGATAGATTTGTCTTTCAGTGTCTGATGAGTGGATGAGTTTCCCTCAACCCAGCTTTTTAACCTCCTCGGCAGGTACCTCCATACATCAGATACAGACCATTCATATGTAGGATTTAAATTATTCTGTGAAAATCTAATTTTACCCAGAATAGAATTTGTGGGAGTGACTACATTAAAATTCTTGTTAGAAAATAATTTCAAATCTTCTTCATCCTTGTCTTTCTTCTAATTCAAAGGTGGGTAGAGAATATTCTCCCAGAATATCCAAAAGTGGTAAAACATGAAGAAATATAGAAAAGGGCCAGGCATGGTGGCTCACGCCTGTAATCCCAGCACTTTGGGAGGCTGAGGCAGGCGGATCATGAGGTCAGGAGTTCAAGACCAGACTGACCAATATGGTGAAACCCTGTCTCCACTAAAAATACAAAAATTAGCCGAGTGTGGTTGTGCACACCTGTAATCCCAGCTGCTTGGGAGGCTGAGGCGGGAGAATCGCTTGAACCTGGGAGGCGGAGGTTGCAGCGAGCCAAGATCGTGTAGTGCGCCACTGCACTCCAGCCTGGGCAACAAAGTGAAACTCCGTCTCGGGGCAAAAAAAAAAAGGAGAAAGAAAATAAGAAATATAGAAAAGGGGGCCAGGACGCAACTGTGTTTCATACTGCTAGAAGTTGCTTCAGCAGAAGACCATTCGCATGAATCAGGACTCATGCTAGTTTTCAGCATAGATTAAATGTAAGGTGAGGTTTGGTTTTTGTTTGTTTTGAGACGGAGTCTTGTTTACTTTTTCTTTTGAATTTTAAAAAGGAAGAGTGAGAGTACGTCTTTCCTGTCTGAGAACACAGTAAATTTTGATCTCAGTTTTTACTAGGATGCCTACAGTAGTTATTTAGAAACACTGGATACTTACTGTGCATTAATTAATTACCATGAATTTGGTCGAGATACAATGAACAGTGTGTTAAGGGTTGTTGAGGCAGCATCAACAACAGTGTAGTGTGAGAAGTGTTAAATTTGTGTATATATGAAGTACTATGAAGTCACAGAGGAGGTGGTTACTCTGTTTCCTTAATGTTTTGGGGTCAAAACTAGTGAGAATGCTAACTAAATCCTCAAGTTCTGCTGTTTATGCTAGCTACTGAGAGACTTGCTAATGGTGTTTAAATATCATTGATAGCTGTTAGGTTGAACGATTATTGGCAGTTTTTAATGGTTTAACTCTAATAGTATTTTG
>NW_012112031.1:2636851-2642395 GCF_000951035.1 Colobus angolensis palliatus
GTCATATGAGTTTAAGTGTGGAATTTTTCCACTTGCAGCGTCTTATTAGCACTAAAAAATTTCGGATTTTGGAGCATTTCTTTTTCTTTCTTTCTTTCTTTTTTTTTTTTTGAGACAGAGTCTTGCTCTGCTACTTAGGCTGATGCAGTGGCACGATCTTGGCTCACTGCAGCCAACCTCTGCCTCTCAGGCTCAAGCGATTCTTATGCCTCAGCCTCCCAAGTAGCTGTGATTACAGGCATGTGCCACCACATTCCGCTAATTTTTGTACTTTTAGTAGATACAGGGTTTCACCATGTTGGCCAGGCTGGTCTTGAACTCCGGAGTTAAAGGGATCTGCTTGCCTCACCCTCCCAAAGTGCTGGGATTACAGGCGTGAGCCACCGTGCCTGGCCCATTTTGGATTTTTGTGTTAGGGATGCTCAACCTCTACTGTAAACCTGAACTTGTAAGCTGTGTATGACCATAGTGTAGTGATGCGTTTATAGACAAGTTCTTCCTAAGTGCAGTTGAAAATTAGAAATATTTATATTCCCCTCTGAGGTCTTAGGTAGGAGATTTTAAGTTAAATGGGAGTACTGCTATGGTTAAATTGCAGGTGAATACTTAAAATTTTTTTTTATGTGTGGGGGCACATGAAAATTTTAATTTTTGTGGGTACATTAAACATTTTTATTTTTAATTTTTGCAGGTGGATACATTGGATTTTTGAGAAAGAACTAGAAAATTAGTTTCTAGGAAAAACTGATGAATCATAATTGGATACTTTTTCTATCTTAACAATGAAGGATCTTTCCTTGTTTATAACAGTCCGATTTAGGCAAAACATTTTGATGTTAGAGGCTAAAACAATGAAGGGTTATTAAACAAAATGGAGGCGATAAACTAAGAGTGACATACATATGGATAAAATCATATAGAGTTTAATATGTACCAGGCACTGTGTTCTAAATATTTTACGTGAATCAACTCATTTACTCTTCCTGACAATCTTTTTTGAGACAGAGTCTTGCTCTGTTGCCAGGCTGGAGTGCAGCGGTGCGATCTTGACTTACTGCAACCTCTGCCTCCTGGGTTCAAGTGATTCTCCTGCCTCAGCCTCCCAAGTAGCTAGGACTACAGGCGTGCACCACCACGCTTGGCTAATTTTTTGTATTTTTTAGTAGAGATGAGGTTTCGCCGTGTTGGCCAGGCTGGCCTCAAACTCCCGACCTCAGGTAATCCGCCCGCCTCAGCCTCCCAAAGTGCTAGGATTAAAGGGGTGAGCCACCATGCCCAGCCTTATCTTCCCGACCATCTTATGAAATAGATACTACTAGTAGAAGTAGCTGTATCCGATAATTTCTAGATATAAGAGGGTTTGTAACTATAGCTAGCAAGTCAAATCCTGCTGTTTTTGTTTTGAGAAAGGGTTTCTGTCCCCCAAGCTGGAGTCCAGTGGCCTGAACATGGCTTTTCTGCAGCCTTGACTTCCTGGGCTCAAGCAGTCCTCCTGCCTCAGCCTACTACGTAGCTGGGATCACAAGATGCACACCACTACGCCTGACTAAGTTTTGATTTTTTGTGGAGATGGGGATCTCACTTTTTTGCCCAGGCTGGTCTCAGACTCCTGGGCTCAAGTGATCCTCCTGCCTTGGCCTCCACAAGCACAGAGATTATTGGTGTGAGCCAGCATGCCTGGCCTGCCACCTGATTTTGTGCCATAAGCCTAAAAATGTTTTTCAATTTTTAGTGGTTGAAAAATCAAAAGAAAATATTTTGTAAAATAATTTTATAAAATCCATTTGATAAACTAATATTAAAAAAAAATAGGTGAAATTCAAATTTCAGTGTCCATAAAGTTTTGTTGGAATAAAACCGTATCTTCTTTTTTTTTCACATTTTCCTTTAACATTTTTTTGTTTTTGTTTTTTGCATCCAAAACTGAAAGAAAGCAAGCAAGCTGTGGGAGGCAGGGCTGTCGCATCAAGTGGTAGCTCCTGGGAGTTTGTGTGGCTCCACCCCCCACCCCTGGGCACCTCAGCACAGAGGTTGGGAAGGGTCGGTGGCCCTTGGAAGCAGAGCCAGGGTCCCATTTTCTTGCTTGGGTGAAGCTCGCCTGGCAGGGGCGTGACCCCCTCCATAGGGGGAAGTGGCCGTCATGGGGGACAAAGGCTGCTCTCCTGTGCTGAGTTCCTGCTCTGGGGCCTGCAGGGTTGGTGGCTGCAGCGGCAGAACCACGGGGAAGCTGGCCATGTAGAAGGTACGGCCCAGGCGCCTGGCCACCTGGGCCTGGGCCTTGAGGGCGGGCTCCAGCTTCAACCCCATGGTGGTCAGCAGGTGCTCCTCCATCAGCAGTGGCAGGGTCTCCCCATCGATCCCCTGCTCCCTGAAGACCTGAGTATGCTCTCCACAGCCAGACAGGACCCCTGCACAAAGCTGCAGACATCATCCACAGTCCGCTTGCTGATGTCCTCAGGGGCCAGGACCTCATCCCCATCCATGGAGAGTCTTATGGTGCCGGGCCAGGTTCTGCTTCTGCAGGAGCTCCTGCTGCCGGGCGAACATCTCCTCCCGGGCAGGGGGCAGGAAGCCGTATCCTGGGGTCTGGCACAGAGGTGAGGGCACCCCCAGAAAGGGGGGCCTGAAATGGGGGCCCAGGGTGATGTGAGGGCATTCTGGGGCAACAGCAGCGGGGGTGGCTGTGGCAGCTCCCTGTGGACATTAGCGCAATGAGCAGCCTCTTTATATCTTATGTATTATTTATATGTTGGGGTTTTTTTTTTTGGTTGGTTGGTTGTTTTGAGACATAGTCTCACTCTGTCGCCCAGGCTGGAGTGCAGTGATGTGCCACTATTCCTGGCTAATTTTTAAATTTGTGGTAGAAACGAGGTCTTGCTGTTTTGCCCAGGCTGATCTCAAACTCCTGAGCTGGGATCCTCTTGCCTCAGCTTCCCAAAGTTCTGGATTAGTGAGCCATGGCACTTACCTAGCCAATACATTGTTTATTACTGCTTTCTTATTACAGTGGCAGAAGAGTTGTTACAGAATCTGAATGGCCCACAAAACCTAAAATACTTACTATCTTTGCAGAGTTTGCTGATCCCTGGTCTAGATACAAAGGGGAGAGAATATAAGATAGAAAGCAACAAAGTTAATATAGATGCAAAGAATGTGTCTTTATTACAATATCCCAGAAAGGCTAGATAGTTATATAATGAACAAGGCAACTGTGTTTTCTTCTTGAAGGATTTTTAAAGATGACTTTTATAAAAAGCCTAGGCTGGAGTGTAGTGGTGTCATCATAGCTCACCAAAGCGTTGAACTCCTGGGCTCAAGTGATCCTCCCACCTTAGCCTTCTGAGTAGTTGGGACTACAGGCACATGCCACCATGCATGGCTAAATTTTATAATTTTTTCTTTTTTTTTTTTAGAAATGGGTCTTATTGCATTGCCCAGGCCGGTGTTAAACTTCTGGCCTCAAGCAATCCTCCCACCTCAGCCTCCCAAGGGGCGGAGATCATAGTGTGCCACCACTGCAGGCCAACATTAAAGTAAATTTAAAAGAAAAAAGTGATCCACAATCTTGAAAATCATACTAAAACAGTAAATGTTTGTCCTCACATTCCCTCCCACTATTTGTGGCACATGCAGTTGGGTTTTGTATAGTGGATTCAACCAACTCCACGTTGAAACTATTCAGACAAAATGATAGTTGTGTCAGTACTGAGCATGCAGTTTTCCTGTTATTATTCCCTAAACAATACAACAACTACTTACATAGCTTTTATTTTTTTTTAGGTATTCTAAGTAATCTAGAGATGATTTAAAGTATATGACAGTATGTGTGTAGGTTATATGCAAATACTACGCCATTTTATGTAAGGGATTCGAGCATCGTTTTTTTGGTATCTGAGGGGTCCTGGAAGGACTGTACATGTGTATGATACACAACAGCTGAGATAAAAAGTACAAGGAAAAAGCGATTTATGACATAATCTAAAGTCATGATTCAGTTTCTTTAGAACCTTCAGGTGTTCAAAATGGCTTCATTTCGAAGACAAAAGTGGGAAACTTTTTATTTTTTTTTTGAGATGGAGTCTCACTCTGTCTCCCAGGCTGGAGTGCAGCGGTGCAATCTTGGCTCACTGCAACCTCTGCCGCCCGGTTCAAGTGGTTCTCCTGTCTTAGCCCCCCGAGTAGCTGGGATTATGGGGGCCTGCCACTGTGCCTGGGTAATTTTTGTATTTTTAGTAGAGACACGGTTTCACCATCTTGGCCAGGCTGGTCTCGAACTCCTGACCTCATAATCCACCCGCCTCGGCCTCCCAAAATGCTGGGATTACAGGCGTGAGCCACTGCTGAAACTTTCTCTTTTTTGAGGGACAGTGAAGAAGTAGTCTTTGAGCACCCATCAACAGCTGAACGCATCTGGGATGAAGATTGTCCCTAATGTGTTTGATCAGTCTGGTGTGGCGATAAGGATGCACCCAGGAGGTGATAAGGAAATCCAGGAGGTGATAAGGAAATCCAGGAGGTGATAAGGTAGACAGACTGAGAAAGACGACAGAAGGAGAGAAAAGTAAAGAAAGGAAAGATCAGCAGTAATGAGAGGGTGCTTACAAGCTGCAGCGGCAGTGAATGTGAAAAACTTAGTGGAAAGAAAGCAATGAAGAAACAAGAATAGGATGAGTTCTCAGTTACTTTATTCTTCAAGTAGCCCTTATTCAGCACATCTTTCTTGTTTGTTGTAGAATGGAGAGCAGTTTATTACATTTGATAATCCTTGAAAGCATTAATTTGCTTGGAGGGTACCCAGGGAGTAGAGTTCAAGCAGTATAAAGAGTGAAAAATGTTCATTCTGGTAGAGTTTACTGACAGACTAAGCTTATATTAATAAAGGTTCTATATTATAGGAGAAGAATACTGCTGCTGGAATATGGCAGTATATTAGGGTTCTCCAGAAAAGCAAGACCAGTAGGGTGTGTGTGTGTGTGTCTGTGTGTGTGTGTGTGTGTGATTGTGTATGTGTGTGTCTGTCTGTCATGAAGGCTTGCAAGTTCAAAATCTGTAGGGTAGGCTGACAGGTCGGGGACCTGGGGAAGAGGTGATGTTGCATCTCAAGTCCAAATGCAGTCTGTTGGCAGAATTATATCTTCCTTGGGAAATCAGTCTTGTCTTTTTCTATTAAGGCCTTTAACTGATAGAATAAGGCCCACCCACATTATAAAGATAATTGACTTTACTCTGAGTCTGCTGACTTAAATGTTAATCGTATCTAAAGAAATATCTTCACAGCAACATCTAAACTAATGTTTGATCAAATATACTGGGCCTAGCCAAGTTGGAATATAAAATTAACCATCCCAAGACTATAATAGAAACCATCTCATAATGTATATTTGGGACTTCTGGTGAAAGGCAAAGGGCAGGCTGGGCGCAGTGGCTCACGCCTGTAATCCCAACACTTTGAGAGGCCGAGGCGGGCAGATCATGAGTTCAGGAGATCGAGACCATCCTGGCTAACACAGTGAAACCGCGTCTCTACTAAAAATACAAAAAAAA
>NW_012112031.1:2642815-2645336 GCF_000951035.1 Colobus angolensis palliatus
GATCTCAGCTCACTGCAAGCTCTGCCTCCCGAGTTCACGCCATTCTCCTGCCTCAGCCTCCCGGGTAGCTGGGACTACAGGCGCCGCCACCTTGCCCGGCTAGTTTTTTGTAGTTTTTAGTAGAGATGGGGTTTCACCGTGTTAGCCAGGATGGTCTATTATTTTGAAACTACTTTTTTTTTTTTTTTAAGCTCAAGGGTGTATTGTGCAGGTTTGTTACATAGACTAAGCCTAGTACCCGTTAGTTATTTTTGCTGATTCTCTCCTTCCTACCACCCTTCACCCTCCGGAAGGCCCCAGTGTGTGCGGTTTCCCTCTATGTGTCCACACGTTCTCATCATTTAGCTCCCACTTATAAGTGAGAACATGCGCTATTTGGCTTTCCGATCCTGCGTTAGTTTGCTAAGGATAATGGCCTCCAGTTCCATCCATGTGGAATTACTATTCTAAACATCTGGTAACTTGCAAGGTGTCATGGAACCCAGCTTATCGGGAGACATTGCTTAACAGATTCTTGAAAGCAACTGGTCTGAAAAGATTCTCGGTTCTTGACTGAGAATAGCTTCTGCCTTGCTTCCTTGTTGCATCTGGAAAATATTTGGATTAAGATTAGGAGCCATAATATATAATATGTGCTATTCAAGCATGGTGTAGATAATCCGTTTTTTTTTTCTTTTTTCTGAGACAGGGTCATCCTCTGTTGCCCAGGATGGAGTGTAGTAGCGTGATCTCAGCTCACTGCAACTTCTGCATCCCGGTCTCTGGTCCTCCCACCTCAGCCTTCTGAGTAGCTTAGACTATAGGCGTGTGCCACTATGTCAAGCTAATTTTTGTATTTTTTAGTAGAGATGGGGTGTATGTATTAGTTCGTTTTCACGTTGCTGATAAAGACATACCTGAAACTGGGAACAAAAAGAGGTTTAATTGGACTTACGGTTCCACATACCTGGGGAGGCTTCAGAATCATGGCAGGAGGCGAAAGGCACCTATTACATTGTAGCCGCAAGAGAAAAATGAGGAAGAAGCAAAACCGGAAACCTGATAATCCCATCAGATCTGGTGAGACTTACTGTCACCAGAATAGCATGGGAAAGACCAGCCCCCATGATTCAGTTATCTCCCCCTGGGTCTCTCCTGCAATGTGTGGGAATTCTGGGAGATACAATGCAAGTTAAGATTTGGGTGGGGACACAGCCAAACCATATCATTCCACCCCTGGTTCCTCCATATCTCATGTCCTTACATTTCAAAACCAATCTTGCCTTCCCAACAGTCCTGCAAAGTCTTCACTCATTTCAGCATTAACCCAAAAGTCCACAGTCCAAAGTCTCATTTGAGACAAGGCAAGTCCCTTCTGCCTGTGAGTCTGCAAAATGAAAAGCAAGCTAGTTACTTCCTAGATAAAATGGGGGTACAGGTATTGGGTAAATACATCTATTCCAAATGGGAGAAACTGGCTAAAACAAAGGGGTTACAGGGCCCATGCAAGTCCAAAATCTAGCAGGGCAAATTTTAGAGCTCCAAAATGATCTCCTTTGACTTCGTGTCTCACATCCGGGTCATGCTGATGCAAGAGGTGGGTTCCCATGGTCTTGGGCAGCTCTGCTCCTGTGGCTTTGCAGGGAACAGCTTCCCTCCTGTCTGTTTTCACGGGCTGGCCTTGAGTGTCTGCAGCTTTTCCAGGCGACAGTGCAAGCTGTCGGTGGATCTACCATTCTGGGGTCTGGAAGACAGTGGCCTTCTTCTCACAGCTGGGCCTCACAGTAGCGACTCGTGTGGGGGGCTCCGACCCCACATTTCCCTTCTGCACTGCCTTAGCAGAGGTTCTCCATGAGGGCCCTGCCCATGCAGCAAACTTTTGCCTGGGCATCTAGATGTTTCCATACATCTTCTGAAATCGAGTTGGAGGTTCCCAGACCTCAATTCTTGACTTCTGTGAACCCGCATGCTCAACACCATGTGAACGCTGCCAAGGTTTGGGGCTTCCACCCTCTGAAGCCACAGCTTGAGCTGTACATCGGCCCCTTTAAGCCACGGCTGGGGCGGCTGGGACACAGGGTACCAAGTCCCTAGGCTGCACACAGCATGGGGACCCTGGGCCCAGCTCATGAAACCACTTTTTTCTCCTAGGCCTCCGGCCTGTGTTGGGAGGGGCTGCTGCCAGGAAGTTCTCTGACATGGACCGGAGACATTTTCTCCATGGTCTTGGGGATTAACATTGGGCCCCTTACTTCTTATGCAAATTTCTGCAGCCAGCTTGAATTTCTCCCCAGAAAATGGGTTTTTCTTTTCTTTTTTTTTTTTCTCTGAGACAGGGTCTTGCTCTGTCGCCCAGGCTGGAGTGCAGTGGTGGGATCCCGGCTCACTGCAAGCTCTGCCTCCTGGGTTCGCACCATTCTCCAGCCTCAGCCTCCCAAGTAGCTGGGACTACAGGCGCCTGGCTAATTCCTTTTTTTTTTGTATTTTCAGTAGAGACGGGGTTTCACGGTGTTAGCCAGGATGGTCTCGATCTCCTGACCTC
>NW_012112031.1:2647381-2648830 GCF_000951035.1 Colobus angolensis palliatus
GGTTCAGGTGATTCTCCTGCCTCAGCCTCCTGAGTAGCTGGGATTACAGGCATGTGCCACTATGCCCGGCTAATTTTTTTTGTATTTTTAGTAGAGATGGGGTGTCGCTATGTTGACCAGGCTGGTCTCGAACTCCTGACCGCAGGTGATCTGCCCGCCTCGGCCTCCCAAAGTGCTGGGCAGGCGTGAGCCACCTCGCCCAGCCAAAAAACAGATTATTAATGATTATTTTGTAAAGGTTGTTTTGATAAGTGTGAAACTTGTTTTGTTTAACACATTTGGAAACATAAGATGGGAATAATTTAATAAATGATCACCATCTCGTTTTATAAAATCATTTTAATGTTCTGTTGTTTCCTTTCTATTTTTTTTTTTTTTTTAACTCCTCCACTTTCTCTTTTTGTGGTGGGGTACTTAACCTAGCAGTAAACACATTGTTGTTTTAGGTGCTGCACTGGATAGCAGATACATGGATATAATGCTAGAATAGAGAATGCTTAAGAATTTTGCATTCCAAAAGCATACTAAGGCCTCTGTTTCTAGTGCTTAAGCAACAGTGACCTTGATCTCTAAGACAGTCTGGATATTGACATGCAAATGAAAAAGTCAGACTCTTCTTTGAATTATGTTTGTCATATATACAGTTTGCTTAAAAGAGAATATTAGGATACTGCCAAAATACATTTCAAAAATATTAAATCATCTTATTCATTATTTTGACTTTGGAAAGATTTGTGAACCCCCTTAAAATACATGCAATATTTTGTTATTTTGTTTATTTTCATATGTGCTTCTTTGAGAGGAAAGATCTTAGCTTTCATTATATCCTCAAATGAATCCAGTAACCTCAAAAAAGGTTAAGAACTTCTATACCAGGTAGTATGAAAATATTGCCTGATTTATTTGTACTGTTTGTTAATGTAGATTGTTCATTGCAAAATATTAATTCTAAACTCTTTCTTTAAAAATGTTCACTCCATTTAAGAACCATTTATTAGAGGCTAGGCATGGTGGCTCATGTCTGTAATCTTAGCACTTTGGATGGCTGAGGTGAGAGAATCGCTTGAGCCCAGGAATTAAAGACCAGCCTAGGCAACATAGCGGGACCCCGTCTCTAGTGGGGGTTGGGGGGAAAATTAGCTAGGCATGGTGGCATGTATCTGTGGTCCCAGCTACTCAGGAGGCTAAGGTAGGAGGATCTCTTGAGCCTAGGAGTTAGAGGCTGCAGTGAGCTATGATCGATCATGCCACTGCCCTCCAGCCTGGGTGACAGAGTGAGGACCCTGTCTCAAGAAAAACAGAAAAACATTAATAAAAACTGGGCATGGTGGTTCACGCCTGTAATCCCAGCACTTTCGGAGGCCAAGGCAGGTGGATCACTTGAGGTCAGGAGTTGGAGACCAGCCTGACCGACATGGTGAAACCCCATCTCTACTAAAAATACAAAAA
>NW_012112031.1:2649860-2655981 GCF_000951035.1 Colobus angolensis palliatus
CGCCCAGGCTGGAGTGCAGTGGCCGGATCTCAGCTCACTGCAAGCTCCGCCTCCCAGATTTACGCCATTCTCCTGCCTCAGCCTCCCGAGTAGCTGCGACTACAGGCGCCCGCCACCACGCCCAGCTAGTTTTTTTTGTATTTTTTAGTAGAGACGGGGTTTCACCGTGTTGGCCAGGATGATCTCGATCTCCTGACCTTGTGATCTGCCCGTCTCGGCCTCCCAAAGTGTTGGGATTACAGGCTTGAGCCACCGCGCCCGGCCAACACTTTCTTTCTTAATCTGCATCCAGTGTTCATCATACCCATCATCTCTCTTTACTGTGTATCATCAATACTTCGTTTCTAATCAAAACATGAAGTACTCATCATTACACTGGGAAATATTAAATGTAGTTCACTCTTACTGTAACCTTCCAGGTTATAGTTAGGACAAAGAGACCTCTACTTTCTTGACCCCTCTAATCTCTATTTCAACTCTCTTCATCATGTATTCATTGCATATACCTTGTAAACCCTCAACTCAACCCTAGATTCTTTTAAATGTGTGCCATTTCAGTGTCTGCTTTCAGATTGTCCATACTTACTGAAGAAAAATCACGTCTTTGGAGATTGACACCACTAAAAATTAATGGTCTCCAATCTAAAAAATGTTTTTTCTCTACCTACTGTTCAATTTCTTTTCTCTTATTATTCATTGTAACTATATTGAGCCTCTTAATGTCTCTTCCTTATTCCTGCTCTTCAGTAAATGACCTTGTTGTCTGTTTTCCAGAAATGTAAAAACATATTTACATCTTTTTCTCCTTTCTTTCCAACACCATGTAAGAAGTGACCCATCTTTATGTGTGAGGCTTCTATTCTACCACTGGATCCCATTCTTTCCCCTTCCTCTTCCCTTAGGTCTTTCTTCTGCTGAGTCCTTCTGATTTTTTTTTTTGTTTTATTTTTCCATAAGTTATTGGGGAACAGGTATTGTTTGGTTACATGAGTAAGTTCTTTAGTGGTGATTTGTGAGATTTTGGTGCACCTGTCATGCGACCAGTATATACTGCACCATATTTGTAGTCTTATCCCTCGCCCCTCTTGCAGTCTTCCCCTCAAGCCCCCAAAGTCCATTGTATCATTCTTTTTTTTTTTTTTTTTTGAGACGGAGTCTCGCTCTGTCGCCCAGGCTGGAGTGCAGTGGCACTGCAAGCTCCGCCTCCCGGGTTTAGCCATTCTCCTGCCTCAGCCTCTCGAGTAGCTGGGACTACAGGCGCCCGCCACCTCGCCCGGCTAGTTTTTTGTGTTTTTTTTTTTTTTAGTAGAGACGGGGTTTCACTGTGTTAGCCAGGATGGTCTCGATCTCCTGACCTCGTGATCCACCCGTCTCGGCCTCCCAAAGTGCTGGGATTACAGGCTTGAGCCACCGCGCCCGGCCCATTGTATCATTCTTATACCTTTGCATCCTCATAGCTTAGCTCCCACATCAGTGAGAACATATGACATTTGGCTTTCCATTCCTGAGTTACTTCAGTTAGAATAGTAGCCTCCAGTCTCATCCAGATCACTGCAAATGCTGTTCATTCATTCATTTTTATGGCTGCATAGTATTCCACTATGGATGGATCAATAGAGTTTGCTGTGTGTGCGTGTGTGTATATACACGTATATATGTATATATATACTCACACATAAAACATATACACACATATAAAAAATACGTGTATATGTATACACACACACACACCAGTTTATTCACTCATTGATTAACGGGCATTTGAGTTGGTTGCACGATTTTGCAGTTGTGAATTGTGCTGCTGTAAACACATGTGTGCAAGTTATCTTTTTAGAATAATGACTTCTTTTCCTCTGGGTAGATACCCAGAAGTGGGACTGCTGGATCAAATGGTAGTTCTACTTTTAGTTCTTGAAGGAATCTCCACACGGTTTGCCATAGTGGTTGTACTAGTTTACACTCCCACTAGAGGTATTCAAGTGTTCCATGTTCACAGTATCCACCCCAACATCTGCTGTTTTTTGACATTTTGATTGTGGTCATTCTTGCAAAAGTAAGCCTAGTATTGCATTGTGATTTTGATTTGCATTTCCCTGATCATTAGTGATGTTGAGCTGTTTTTTCTTTTTCTTTTTTGAGATGGAGTCTCGTACTGTTGCCCAGGCTGGAGGACAATGGCACGATCTTGGCTCACTGCAAACTCCGCCTCCCAGGTTCAAATGATTCTCCTGCCTCAACCTCCCGAGTAGTTGGGATATCAAGCGCCTGCTGCCACGCCTGGCTAATCTTTTGTATTTTTAGTAGAGATGGGGTTTCACTATGTTGGCCAGGCTGGTCTCTCAAACTCCTGACCTCGTGATCCACCTGCCTTAGCCTCCCAAAGTGCTGGGATTACAGACATGAGCCACCGCGCCTGGGCGCAATTTTTTATATGTTTGTTGGCCATTTGTATATCTTCTTTTGAGAATTGTCTATTCATGTCCTTAGCCAACTTTTTGATGGGATTATTTGTTTTTTCTTACTGATTTGTTTGAGTTCTTTGTAGATTCTGGATATTAGTCCTTTGTCAGACGTATGGATTGTGAAGATTTTCTCCCACCCTGTGGGTTGTCTGTTTACTCTGCTGATTGTTCCTTTTGCTGTCCAAAAGCTCTTCAGTTTAATTAGGTCCCAGCTATTTATCTTTGTTTTTATTGCATTTGCTTTTGGGTTCTTGGTCGTGAAATCCTTGCCTAAGTCAATGTCTAGAAGGGTTTTTCCAGTGTTATCTTCTAGAATTTTTAGTTTCAGGTCTTAGGTTTAAGTCCTTAATCCATCCTGAGTTGATTTTTGTATAAGGTGAGAGATGAGGATGCAGTTTAATTTTCCTATATGTGGCTAGCCAATTATCCCAGCACCATTTATTGAAAAGGTTTATGTGTTTGTTTGCTTTGTTGAAGATCAGTTGGCTATAAGTATTTGGGTTTATTTCTGGGTTCTCTATTCTGTTCCATTGGTCTATGTGCCTATTTTTATACCAGTGCCACACTGTTTTGGTGACTATGGCCTTATAGTATAGTTTGAAATCAGATAGCGTGATGCCTCCAGATTTGTTCTTTTTGCTTAGTCTTACTTTGGCTATGCAGTCTCTTTTTTGGTTCCATATAAATTTTAGAATCATTTTTTATAATTCTTTGAAGAATGATGGTATTTTGATGGGGACTGTGTTGAATTTGTAGAAAGCTTTTGGCAGTATGGTCATTTTCACAATATTCTACCCATCCATGAGCATGGGATGTGTTTCCATTTGTTTGTGTCGTCTCTGATTTCTTTCCGCAGCGTTCTGTAGTTTTCCTTGTAGATGTCTTTTGACTCCTTGGTTGAGTATATTCTTAAGTATTTTGTTTGTGGCTGTTGTGAAAGGGGTTGAGTTCTTGATTTGATTCTCCACTTAGTCGCTCTTGGTGTATAGAGGAGCTCCTGATTTGCATACATTAATCTTGAATCCAGAAACTTTGCTGAAATCTTTTATCAGTTCTAGGAGCTTTCTGGAGGATTCTTTAGGGTTTTCAAGGTAAACAGTCATATCGTCAGCAAACAGTGACAGTTTGACTTCCTCTTTACCGACTTAGATGCCCTTTATTTCTTTCTCTTGTCTGATTGCTCTGGCAAGGACTTCCAGTACTATGTTGAAGAGGAGTGGTGAGAGTGGGCATCCTTGTCTTGTTCCAGTTCTCAGAGGGAATGCTTTCAACTTTTCCCCATTCAGTGTTATGTTGGCTGTGGGTTTGTCATAGTTGGCTTTTACTATGTTAAGGTATTTCCCTTGTATGCTGATTTTGCAGAGAGTTTTAATCATAAAAGGGATGCTGGCTTTTGTTGAATGCTTTTTCTATGTCTATTGAGATGATCATGTGGTTTTTGTTTTTAATTCTGTATGTGTTGTATCACATTTGTTGACCTGCATATTTAAACCATCCCTGCATCCCTGGTGTGAAACCTACTTTATCATGGTGGATTATCTTTTTGATATGTTGTTGGATTTGGTTAGCTAGTATTTTGTTAAGGATTTTAGCATCTATGCTCATCAAGGATATTGGTCTGCAGTTTTCTTTTTTGGTTGTGTCCTTTCCTGGTTTTGGTATTAGGGTGATGCTGGCTTCATAAAATGAATTAGGGAGGGTTCTTTCTTTCTCTGTCTTGTAGAATAGTATCAGAAGGATTGGTACCAACTATTCTTTGAGTCTGGTAGAATTCTGCTGTGAATCCGTCTGGTCCAGGACCTTTTTTTGTTGGTAATTTCTTAATTACCATTTCAGTTTCACTGCTTGTTATTGGTCTGTTCAGGGTATCTTAATTCTTCCTGATTTATGCGAGGAGGGTTGTATTTTTCCAAGAATTTATCCATCTCTTCTAGGTTTTCTCATTTATGTGTGTAAAGGTGTTCACAGTAGCCTTGAATGATCTTTTGTATTTCTGTGGTGTCAATTGTAATATCTCCTGTTTCATTTCTTAGTGAGGTTATTTGGATTTTCTCTCTTCTTTCCTTGGTTAATCTTGCTAATGGTCTGTCAATTTTGTTTTATGTTTTCAAAGAACCAGCTTGTTTCATTTATCTTTTGTATTGTGTTTTTTTTGTTTGTTTGTTTCCATTTCGTTTAGTTCTGCTCTGATCTTGGTTGTGTGTTTTCTTCTGTTGGGTTTGGGTCTGGTTTGTTCCTGTTTCTCTGGTTCCTTGAGGTGTGACCTTAGATTGTCTGTCTTTGCTCCTTCAGACTTTTTGATGTAGGCGTTTAGGGATATGAACTTCCCTCTTAGCACTGCCTTTGCTGTATCCCAGAGGTTTTGATAGGTTGTGTCATTATTGTCATTCAGTTCGAATAATTCTTTAATTTCCATCTTGATTTCATTTTTGACCCAATGCACATTCAGGAACAGGTTATTTAATTTCCATGTATTTGCATGGTTTTGAAGGTTCCTTTTGGAGTTTATTTTCAATTTTATTCCATTGTCTGAGAGAGTGCTTGATATAATTTCAGTTTTCTTAAATTTATTGAGGTCTACCTCGTTTTGTGGTCTATCTTGGGGAAAGTTCCATGCGCTGTTGAAATTCAGAATGTATAGTCTGTGTTTATTGGATGAAATGTTCTGTGTATAGATTAAGTCCATTTGTTCCAGGGTATAGTTTAAATCCATTGTTCCTTTGTTGACTTTCTGTCTTGATGACCTGTCTAGTGCTGTCGGTGGAGTATTGAAGTCCCCCACTATTATTGTGTTGCTCTCTGTGTCATTTATTAGGTCTATTAATAATTGTTTTGTAAATTTGGGCACTCCAGTGTTAGGTGCATATATATGTTTAGGATTGTGGTATTTTCCTGTTGGACAAGGCCTTTTACTATTATATAACATTCCTCTTTGTCTCTTTTAACTGCTGTTGCTTTAAAATTTGTTTTGTCTTACATTAGAATAGCTGCCCCTGCTTGCTTTTGGTGTCCATTTGCATGAAATGGCCTTTTCCACGCCATTACTTTAAATTTATGTGAGTCCTTATGCGTTAGGTGAGTCTCCTGAAGGCTGCAGATGGTTGGTGAGTTCTTATTCAGTCTGCAGTTCTGTATCTTTTAAGTGGAGTATTTAATCCATTTACATTCAGTGTTAGTATTGAAATGTGAGGTATCCTTGCATTCATCATGCTCTTTATTGCCTGTGTACTTTGGGTTTTTTTTTTGTTTTTTGCTTTTGCTTTTTAACTTGTATTTTTGTTTTGTAGGTCCTATGTGATTTATGCTTTAAAAAGGTTCTGTTTTGATGTGTTTCAAGGATTTGTTTCAAGATTTAGAGCTCTGTTTAGCAGTTATTGTAATGGTGGCTTGGTAGTGGTGAATTCTCTCAGCATTTGTTTGTCTGAAAATGACTGTAGCTTTCCTTCATACATGATGCTTAGTTTCACTGTATATAAAATTCTTGGCTGATAATTGTTTTGTTCGAGGAAGCTGAAGATAATAAGGCCCTAATCCTTTCTAGCTTGTAGGATTTCTGCTGAGAAATCTGCTGTTAATCTGATAGGTTTTCCTTTATAGGTTACCTGTCTTCTGTCTCACAGTTCTTTTTTTTTTTTTTTTTTGAGGCGGAGTCTTGCTCT
>NW_012112031.1:2657006-2666655 GCF_000951035.1 Colobus angolensis palliatus
AAAAGGAAAAAGAAAACTTGGCCCAGGCTCTCTGCCTCCCAGCAGTGAAAGAAAAGGGCTTTAGTTCTTCCCCAGCCCGTGATGTCTGCATGCCGGATTCGCACCCTCCCCTGAGTTCTGTCCAGGAGGCTCCCCACCCCATTCAAATGGGTACAAAATTTGGCTAGAGAATTCCTTCTTCCTGTGGGGTTTTACCCCCTGCTCTTCTGGCCACCCTCCCTGTGGTATCAGGCAAGAATGGGCTGCTTGGGGACCCAGTGAGCTCCCAGGGCCTTTTTGCTGCTTCCTCTACCCCTGCATTTCGCTTGGCTCTCTAAGTTAAAGTCTGAAACTTCAACTGCAAACAGACCTTCAGTTTTTCCAGTGGGGGGTGTGCTCAGGAGAGGAGGGGCTTCCTTTCTCAATTCCACAGTTGGGGCACTCACAGTACTTGGGGTGTCTCTTGGGTCCTGCAGGAGCAATCCGCTTCCTTCAGAGGGTCTGTGGATCTTCTTGGGACTGCTGGTTTGTTCTTGCAGTGGATCTGGAGCTAAAATTCACAGTGCAAGCCTCTGCATGCTGCTCTGTCTGGAGCTGCAATCTAGTCCTGCCTCCCGTCTGCCATGATCCTTTAATTCCTCTCCTCCTGATTTTTAAAAAATGTGTTATTATGGAAAACGTCAGACCCTTACACAAAGTTAGAGAATAGTGTAATGAACCCTTATGTACCCATTACCCAGCCTCAACAGTTAGCAGTTCAAAGCCTGTCTTGTTTCATGTATCTGTCTCATTCACTGTCATTACCGAAGTCACAGACATGGTATTATTTTACTTTGATTTGATGTAGTTTTTTCATTGTGTATCTTCTTTTTGTAGAGATGGGGTCTTGCTGTGTTGCTCAGGCTGGTCTTGAACTCCTGGCCTCAAGCAATCCTCCTGCCTTGGCATCCCGACATCTTGGGATTTCAGGCGTGAGCCTCCACACTCAGTTTCTGAAAGACTTTAAAAAATAACCACAATACTGTTATCACTTCTTAAAAAATTCAGTTATTTAGGGCCGGGCGTGGTGGCTCAAGCCTGTAATCCCAGCACTTTGGGAGGCCGAGACGGGCGGATCACGAGGTCAGGAGATCGAGACCATCCTGGCGAACACGGTGAAACCCTGTCTCTACTGAAAATACAAAAAACTAGCCGGGCGAGGTGGCGGGCGCTTGTAGTCCCAGCTACTCCGGAGGCTGAGGCAGGAGAATGGCGTAAATCCGGGAGGTGGAGCTTGCAGTGAGCTGAGATCCAGCCACTGCACTTCAGCCTGGGCGACAGAGCAAGACTCTGTCTCAAAAAAAAAAAAAAAAATTCAGTTATTTAGCATTACCAGATGTCCAGCCAGTGTTGAGATTTCTCCAAGTTTGTTCAGTGGTTTATTTTACAATTTGTCCAAATCTAGATCTAAATTAAGTCTATAAATTGCAGTTGGTTGATATGTCACTTGTCTCACTTGATCCATAGGTTTCCCTTTCTATCTCTTTTTTCTTCTCTTGGTATTTATTGAAGAAACTTGGTCATTTGTTTTCTAGGACTTTTCACGGTCTAGATTTTGCTGATTGTATCCTCATGGTGTTCTGTGACATAGAGTTGGTCCTCTGTATCTGTGGGTTCTGTGTCTGTGAATTCAATCCCGGATCGAAAACATTAGAAAAAAATACATCTGTACTGAATATATACAGACTTTTATTCTTGTCATTCTCTTAATAATATAACAACTATTTACATAATATTTACATTGTATTGAGTATTATATGTAATCCAGAGATGATTTATATTATAGGGGAAGATATGCATAGGTTATATGAAAATACTACACCATTTTATATCAGGGACTTGAGCAACCTCGGGTATCAAAATCCTGGAGGTCCCAGAACCATTGCCCCGTGGATACTGAGGTGTACACTGTATTCATCTACCCTCTATCCTTCTTGCAGATTGATAGTTGAAGCCAGAGGCTTGATTCATGTTTGATTTTTGTGGCAAGAATACTTCATAGGTGGTAGTTGTTATTCCATCACTACACCAATATAAACTACAATTACATAGATACAGAACTGTAATCATGCCATGATCTGGTTGTCTTGTTTTACTAGGCTTTGGTTAATCCTTTCTTCAGTTCTCCTATGGTCTTTTTCTCCACCATCAAGATTTCTTTTTTCTATTTCTTTTTCTTTTGAGCTGGAGTTTCACTCTGTTGCCGTGACTGGAGTGCAGTGATGCAGTCTCAGCCCACTGCAACCTCTGCTTCCCAGGTTCCAGCGCTTCTCCTCCCTCATACTCCCGAGTAGC
This sequence comes from Colobus angolensis palliatus, assembly GCF_000951035.1. Taxonomy (NCBI): domain Eukaryota; kingdom Metazoa; phylum Chordata; class Mammalia; order Primates; family Cercopithecidae; genus Colobus; species Colobus angolensis. Next base: position 2,659,320 of record NW_012112031.1, read on the forward strand.
TGGGATTGCAGGTGCCTACTACCATGACTGGCTAATTTTTGTATTTTTAGTAGAGATGGGATTTCGCCATGTTAGTCAGGCTGGTCTCGAACTCCTGACCTCAGGTGATCCACCTGCCTGGGCCTCCCAAAGCGCTGGGATTACAGACATGAGCTACCCCGCCCAGCCAGGATTTCTCTCTCTCTCTCTCTCTCTCTTTTTTTTTTTAAGTTGTTAAGGCGTCATACCTAGATTATTAGGATTTAAGTATCTAATTTGGCTGGGGGGAAAAAAAACAGAAAAACTGCTTTTCAGTATTTTCATCTACTTTAAAAATATTTGTTTATGGTACCACCTCTGCTTCATCTCTTTCCTCATTTAAATATTTCTGCCATGTGAAACCATTCTCATCAAGGTTATCAATGAGCTCCTTGCTGAATACAACAGACCTATCCAACCATACTTTGCTTGATAGTTGGACAGCTTTGGATACTGTTGATTGCTTCCTTGAAATACTCTCTTGGCTTGATCCACCCACCTTGGCCTCCCAAAGTCCTGGGATTACAGGCATGAGCCACTGCGCTCCGTCTCAACTTAGTTGTAAGCCAGAAATCACTTGACTCCTTGACTGACTTTCTCCCTTTCTGACTGTCCACATTGAGTCACTAGTCCTGTAAGATTTACCCAGTAAACAACTTAAATGCATCTCATTCTCTTTATTTACTCCTGTTGTCCTAACATAGACCTCTGTCATCTGTCACCTTCATTACTGCAAGCTTCCTTTCTGGTCTATTCTTCACTATGTAAATGAGAGTGATTTTTTTTTCTAAAAAACTTACCTAATGGCTCCCCATTGGCCCTGGGATAAATTATAAAGACCTGAGTTTATTTTGTGGCCTGTTTGCTTGCTGAGCTTCGTCCTGCGCCATCGCCCACAGGTGGCAATACTTGTCACATTATTCACGCTGTTTTAATTGCCCTCTTGGCTGACTCTTCCAGTAGACTGTAACTTCTTGAATGTAAAGACCGAGTCCAGCCGGGCGTGATGGCTCACGCCTGTAATCCCAGCACTTTGGTAGACCAAGGCGGGCGGATCACTTGAAGTCAAGAGTTTGAAACCAGCCTGGCGAACATGGTGAAACCCCGTCTCTACTAAAAATACAAAAATTGGCCAGGCGTGGTGGTGGCTGCCTGTAATCTCAGCTACTCAGGAGGCTGAGGCAGGAGAATCACTTGAAACTGGGAGGTGAAGGTTGCATTGAGCTGAGATTGCGCCACTGCACTCCAGGCTGAGCGACAAGAGTGAAACTCTGTCTCCAAAAAAAGAGACCAAGTCCTTTTCCCCATTAAACACATTAAACATGGTATTTAAGACAATACCTAGCACATAATATAAATTAAGTGTTCTTTATATGTTTGTTGAATGAATAAGTTTGTCCAGTACACCAGTATATTTAATGATTTGTGTATGTGTTTTATCATTATTAGATAATCCTACTGTGCCAGTACTGTCGTCATTCTTTTATTTTTATTTCTTAAGAGACAGAGTTTCTCTCTGGCACCCAGCCTGGAGTACAGTGCCACAATCGTGGTTCACTGCAGTCTTGACCTCCTGGGCTCAAGCAGCCTTTCTGCCTCTGCCTCCTGAGTAGCTGGGACTGACTACAGGCGTGTGCCACCATGCCTGGCCAATTTTTTTTACTTCTTGTAGAGACAGGGTCTCGCTGTGTTTCCCAGGCTGGTCTCAAACTCTTGGGCTTAAGCAATCCTCCCACCTCAGCCTCCAAAAGTGTTGGGATTACAGGCATGAGCCACCATGCACAATACTGTCATTATTCTTGTACATTGATTTGCTTTTTTGGCTAGCAGAGGTCTGTTTATTATTAAATTGGACTCTGTAATATACATAATATAGTGGGGGGTTTTTTTCTGATTAAAGCAGGGATTTTTGCCATACCTCATTTTCACTCTATATAATTGGACCAGGCATGGTGACTCATGCATGTAATCCTAGGACTTTGGGAGGCCAAGGCAGGAGGATTGCTTGAGTTCAGAAATTTGAGACCAGCCTGGGCAACGTGGCAAAACCCAGCCTCTACAGACACACACACACACACACACGCACACACACAGAAAATTAGCTGGGGTTGGTGGCACATGCCTGTTGTCTTAGCTACTCAAGAGACTGAGATTGGGGGATACCTGAGCCCAGCAGGTTGAGACTGCAATGAACCATGATTATGCTGCCACTGTAGCCAGCCTGGACAACAAAATAAGACCCCATCTCAAAAAAGAAAACTATGAAGAAGAGTGAGGCTTGAACAATTGGGCGTTATTAAGTACCAAAGAAGTATGGTTTACTGGGTTGTCTGTTGTGTTTGGTTCCACTTCCACTATTTCTTAGTGATACCAATCATATTTCTCAGAATTTAGATGGAGTGATAGTGATGGCTTTCCGCTGTCGTTTGTAGTTAGCTGGGCTCCAGGTCAGAAGAGTCATTAAGGATTACAAAATAAATTCCTGCTTATATTTACTAGAATTGTTCTTCAGATAAGGATCTCTAATGAAATAGCAGTTGCCGTAGCGAGCACCTGAGCTGTCACTGTCACTCAGGACGCATGTTCGTTTTTTGTTCGTTTGTTTGTTTTTGAGACACAGCCTCCCTCTGTTGCCCAGGCTGGAGTGCAGTGGCATGATATCGGCTCACTGCAACCTCTGCCTCCCAGGTTCAAGCGATTTCTGGCAAATTTTTGTTTTTGTTTTTTTTTTTTTTGAGATAGAGTCTTGCTCAGTCGCCCACGCTGGAGTGCAGTGGCGTGATCTCGGCTCACTGCAAGCTCCGCCTCCCGGGTTCCCGCCATTCTCCTGCCTCAGCCTCCCAAGTAGCTGGGACTACAGGCGCCCGCCGCCATGCCTGGCTAATTTTTTGCATTTGTAGTAGAGATGGGGTTTCACCGTGTTAGCCAGGATGGTCTCGATCTCCTGACCTCGTGATCCACCCGCCTCGGCCTCCCAAAGTGCTGGGATTACAGGCGTGAGCCACCGCGCCCGGCCAAATTTTTGTATTTTTGGTAGAGACAGGGTTTCACCATGTTGGCCAGGCTGGTCGCAAACTCCTGATGACCTCAGTGGTCCGCCCGCCTCAGCCTCCCAAAGTGCCGGGATTACAGGCATGAGCCGCCACGCCTGGCCTCAGGGCTCATATTTGAAACCCCAAGGTATGCTTCCCCTCCTCCCCCCGCCTTTAAAAGAAATGGGTCTCGCTTTGTCACCTTGACTGCAGTGCAGTGGCATGATTTTACCTTACCATAACCTTGAACTCCTGGGTGACGAGCACTCCTCCTGCCTTAGCTTCTGAAGTAAGCATGCGGCGTCACACCTACCTAATTTTAAACATTTTCGGTAGAAACGGGATCTCCTATGTTTCCCAGGCTGGTCTTGAACTCCTGGGCTTTCAAGTGATCCTCCTGCCTTAACCTCCCAAAGTGCTGGGATTACATGTGTGAGCCACCACACCTGCCTCTCATTTTTCTTTCTTCACTGGCTTATTCTTTACTGTATTCCCAGTGCCTGGAGCAGTGACTACAATGGTATTTGAAAGGTACTCGGGAAATAGTCCTTAACTCTTCTGTCCGTGATAGGTTTCTAGATGGTTATCCCACAGGGTCTTCATTATATGTTGATTTCATATCATTTGGAGGATGGTTTTTTTTTTTATTGCTTTGAATTGCCTCTTCCAGTCGAATTTTATATACACTAGTAGCCTCTATTTTAAATAAGACCATCTCAAATACGTTTCTTAGTTTGGTGCATTGGTTAAGAGAGCATAAGATTCTAGCATTTTGGGAGGCTGAGGCGGGAGGATCCCATGAACACAGGAGTTTGAGATCAGCAATGTAGGGAGACCTGTCTCTACAACAAAAAAATTAAAAATTGACTGGGCATGGTGGTGTGTGCCTGTAGTCCCAGCTGCTTGGGAGGCTGAGGTGGGAGGATCGCTTAAGCCCAGAGGGGAAAGGCTGCCATAAGCTGTGATCATGGCACTGTGCACTCCAACCTGTGTGAGAACCTGTCTCCAAAAAAAAAAAAAAAGCCTAAGATTGCTAAGCAGTAGCGTATGTTATAAATACGGGCCATTCTCAGGTTGTTGGTGACTAACATTCAACATTGAAGGTTACTTCAGTTATAGTTGGCACTGTTGGGCTTGTGCAGTTCATGAAACCCTTATCTGTTTTACCTTTTATACCTTTTTTGTAAATTTGAAATTTTACTTTTTGTCTCTAAGAGAGAATTACAGTCTTTTAGAGTTATATGTTAATATTTGAAATCAAGTGTATCTGGCAGGTTAACATGATTGGGATTGGGTAAATGTATGTTAAATTTAAAAGTAATGCTGTTTTGGCTCATTGAATTATTAATTTAAAAGACATAAAACAAACAAACAAAGAAAGACATAAAACAGTATGGTTTTTGACATTAGTTGACTTTTACTGTAAGTTGAAAATGATCATCTGATATTTATACTAACATCACAATAAATTTTATCTTTGAAAATGAGTACTACAACTAATAATTTAGAAATAAATTTTAAGTGAAATAATCTTTTTTTTTCTTCTCTTTTTCTCCTTAGGTGGAATGAATCTTACTTGTTGAATATCTCCTGGTTACTAGTTGGATTCATTTGTAAAAGAATCATTTCCCCCTGTGTGGAAGACACTTGGTGGCATATTTAAATTATAAGTCCACGGATCAAAAAGCTTTTTGATTTCCCAAAGGAGGGACATTACCACTATATCAGATAAGCTTGACATTACAGCCAAGATGGTGCTGTCCCAGAGACAACGAGATGAACTGTAAGTTTCTTTGTTTTGTGCTTTAAAAAAAATCTCCCTCATGAGAGAGAAAGTAGTAAATTAAAATACAGCTTTGGGAGATCTCTTCTAAGATTAAAACTATTTTTACTGGTGTTCCAATATTGGTTTAGGCATTTTGGTCTGATTTTAAAACAGAGTCTTCTTATGATATAGCATTATTTTTTAAATTTATTCATTTTTTTCTGAGAAGGAGTTTTTCGCTCTTCTCACCCAGGCTGGAGTGCAATGGCACCATCTCGGCTCACTTCAACCTCTGCCTCCCGGGTTCAAACGATTCTTCTGCCTCAGCCTCCCAAGTAGCTGGGACTACAGGCGCCCGCTACCATGCCCAGCTAATTTTTGTATGTTTAGTAGAGATGGGGTTTTACCATGTTGTCCGGACTGGTCTCGAACTCCTGACCTCAAGTGATCCACCCACCTAGGCCTCCCAAAGTGCTGGGATTACAGGCATGAGCCACTTTGCCCGGCCATGATATAGCATTATTCACCCTTGTGACTTGATTGTATGTAAGTTTAATGCAAAACAGAGAAGTCAGTTGGGATAAGTTTTACCCTAAGCCTATCTTTTTTTGTTTGTTTTTTGAGACAGTCTCATTCTGTTGCCCAGGCTGGAGTGCAGTGGCGCCATCTCGGCTCACTGCAGGCTCTGCCTCTCGGGTTCACGCCAGTCTCCTGCCTCAGCCTCCCGAGTAGCTGGGACTGCAGGCGCCTGCCACCATGCCCAGTAGAGCATGGGGTTTTTTAGTAGAGACGGGGTTTTACCGTGTTAGCCAGGATGGTCTCGATCTCCTGACCTTGTGATCCGCCCGCCTTGGCCTCCCAAAGTGCTAGGATTACAGGCATGAGCCACCACGCCCGGCCCCAAAGCTTATCTTTTAAAATATTATGTTCAATAGGAAGTTAGAAGCTCTTCTAAACTTTTTTTTTTTGGTCTGGAATCTATGTCTTAGAAAAGTGAAAGCTGTCTTGTTCTTGTTATCACTGATGCCTTTCCTTTGCCTTGTTGTGTTTCTTTTATCTTCCAATGGCCATTACAGGATTTGAACTTTATGAGGTAGCTAATAAAATAATTAATGCGGATGCTTTAATGAGAGAGCTGTGCAATGGTTTGACCCCTTCTGTTTTAGAGTATTTTATAGCATTCCATTTTTATAGGTGAAGAACATAGGGGGATTTTCCACTCCTCCTGCTTCACCTGACTAGCCTTAAAAACAAAAAAACAAAACGGGAAAATGTGGCTTTATGTTCTACTTTTTCTTTTCTTTTTTTTTTGAGACGGAGTCTCACTCTGTTGCCCAGGCTGGAGTGCAGTGGCGCCATCTTGGCTCAATGCAACCTCTGCCTCCAGGGTTCAACCAGTTCTGCTGCCTCAGCCTCCCAAGTAGCCAGGATGGTCTCGATCTCCTGACCTTGTGATCCACCCACTTTGGCTTCCCAAAGTGCTGGGATTACAGGCATGAGTATGTTCTACATTTTTAAAATTAAAAAAAAATTTATGTGGCTTTTCAACAATTTTTATTTGAAAATAATTTCAAATTTATAAAGTTGCAAGATTTAACACAAAACATACTAATGTTTTTTGAAATACACCCATTGTTAACATTTGTACCATTTGCTTTATTATCTGCACTCTGTGTGTTTGGGGTGTGCGTGTGCAGTACACAATAGGTTTTCCTTAAACCATTTGAGAGTAAGTTGCATATATCGAAGAAATACCTTTTCCCACAAATAAACGTAAGTAGTTCCCAAGAAAAAGGATATTCTGTAAAACTACAGTATAGCTAGCAGTTTTATTAAATTTAACTTTCCGTGTTCTAATTTTGTCAGTTGATTCTGTAATGTCCTTCATGGTGCTTTGTGACTCTGGTGCATCATCCAGTCCAGGATCAGGCGTTGCATTTAGCCCTCATGTGTCCTCAGTCACATGTAATCTGGAGCAGTTCCTCAGCTTTTCTTTGTCTTTTTTTTTTTTGACCTTGATGTTTTTGAGGAATAGTCTTTGTTTTAAAATAGAGTATTTCTCATATTGTCCTTTTTTTTTTTTGAGACAGAGCCTTGCACTGTCGCCTGGGCTGGAGTGCAATGGTGCGATCTCAGCTCACTGCAACCTCTGCTTCCTGGGTTCACACTGTTCTTCTGCCTAAGCCTCCTGAGTAGCTGGAATTACAGGCACCCGCCACCACACCCGGCTTACTTTTTGTATTTTTAGGAGAGGTGGGGTTTCACTATGTTGGCCAGACTAGTCTCAAACTCCTGACCTGGTGATCCGTCCACCTTGGCCTCCCAAAGTGCTCATATTGTACTTTTCTAGTGTTTCCTCATGATTAGATTCAGGTTATGCATTCTTGGCCAGAATACTACGTAAGTAGTTTGTATTCTTCTTAAGACAGTGGCATTTAGAGAGACATATGGTCATCTGCCCTTCAATTTTCATCCTCAACCAAAATGATTGATTTTTCCACTGTGTAGTTACTGTTGTTTT
>NW_012112031.1:2667137-2691876 GCF_000951035.1 Colobus angolensis palliatus
CCACTCATTCCACACTACAGGCATCACTCATCATTTTGCTGTAAGCAAGGGACTTTATTTTTCTTTTTTTTATTTACTTGTCTTTCTTTTCTTTTTTTCTTTTTATTTACTTGTCTTTCTCCTTCCTTCCTTCCTTCCCTCCCTCCCTCCCTCCCTTCCTTCCTTCCTTCCCTCCCTCCCTCCTTCCCTCCTTCCTTCCCTCCCTCCCTCCCTTTCTTTTTTTCTTTTTGATGGAGTCTCACTCTGTTGCCCAGACTGGAGTGCAGTGATGCGATGTTGGCTCACTCCAACCTCTGCCTCCCAGGTTATTCGATTCTCCTGCCTCAGCCTCCCAAGAAGCTGAGATTACAGGCACCTCCCACCACGCCCAGCTAGTTTCTGTATTTTTAGTAGAGACAGGGTTTCACCATATTGGCCCGGCTGGTCTTGAACTGCTGACCTCAGATGATGCGCCCACCTTGGCCTCCCAAAGTGCTGGGATTACAGATGTGAGCCACCGTGCCCGGCTGTCTTTTCATCATTGATGTGAACTCATGAGTTCTCGTATTTTCCATCGTTTATCATGCATCACTGTTCTCACTGTTTTCATAATTGAATTGTCCTACGTTTGGCCCGTGAGAGCCCCCTTAGTTGATACTTTTGTATGCTCCTATCATTTTTGGGGATTACTTCCTTACTTTCTAGAAAGCAAGATGTTCCTTGTTTACTGTGTACCTATCCTGCCTTAATTCTAGAAGTTAGCTCTTTCTCCAGCAAGCTTTGGTTCTTAGTGGCGCATGATACGTATTAGAGAGCAAGATATGGGCACTAGATATGGACATTATTACTGGGATGTCTTAGCTTCTGAGCCCTTTAAGTAGAGACAGAGGTAGAAAATACATGCATGTATGAATACATATACCGACACCCTGGTAGAGACATATACAAGTGTTTTCTCAGTCTTGGCAAGATTGACATTTTGGGCCAAATAATTCTTTGTTGTGGGGGCTGTCTTGTATAATGTTGGTTGTTAGCAGCATCTCTGGCTTCTACCCACTAGATGCTACAAAGAAAATTATCTCCAGACATTGCCAGTGTCACCAGTTGAAAACCACTGATAAGCACCTACATGTACACATACTTACTTTAGAAATCATTAGGCTCCAGTGATGCTTCTCATTCCAGTGTGTCCCCACAGAATTCTTGATCTTCTCTCATTCCATTTATTTATATCCCTCTTCTTCCATAGTGAGAACCCTGACTCCCAATAATATCAATAGATTGACTCATTTGCTCAATTCTGTAATACAGGATGAGCACCCCAAGTCCAAAAATCCAAAATGCTTCAAAATCTGACACTTTTCAAGTGCCATCATGACACTACAAACGGACGGTTCCACACCTGACTGACCCCATGTGACAAGTTGCATATGTTATTTAAAATATTATATAGAATTACCTTCATTAGAACTTGGGGATAAATGTTCAGAAAAAAATAAATAAAATTGCCTTCAGGCTGTATGTATAAGGCATTTACGAAACAAATGAAGTTTGTGTTTAGACTTGGTTGAGGCTCATCCCCAAGATACCTCATTAGATATATGCAAATATTCCATAATTTAGAAAAAAATGTTGAAATCTGAAATACTTCTGATCCCAAGCATTTCAGATAAGAGATACTCAACCTCTACTTCTAAAATAGTTTTAGAATTGTTTCCCTCATACTTCTACGAAGACCTAACATCCGGGAAAGGATTGAGAATGCGTATGCAGCTCTACTCTTGCCTGTCCTGCCCACGACATGATCATCAAATGTGTTAATAGGTTACATAGAATTAGTTTTGTTGTTGTTTTCCCTCTTTGCATGATGGTATTACTCATTTGAAATACAGTTGAGTTCATCTTGTTTATTTTGATCCTCCCCCTTACTCCCCGCTGTCCTGTCTTTAATTTTTTTTAGAAAAACGTATACTCAGAAGTGTTAATCTCTTCTGAATCCCTTCCACCATGTTACCTCCAACTCCTTTCATCCCTTGAGGGAATCAAGCTTATTGTTTTTAAAAATGTGAGATATATGTCTTCTTATTTCTCCGTCTTTCTTAAATAAAAGGTAGCATACTATATATGTTCTTGATTGGTTGGTTGGTTGGTTTTGGAGACAGAGTCTCATTCTGTCTTCCAGTCTGGACTGGAGTACAGTGGCCTGATCATGGCTCACTGCAGCCTTGACCTTCTGGGCTAAAGTGATTGACACATCTCAGCCTCCCAAGTAGCTCCGACTACAGACACATGGCATGCCACCATGCTCAGCTAAATTTTTCCTTTGCCTTTTTTGTTTTCCCTGTTTTGTGGAGAATGAGGTCTCACTATATTGCCCAGGCAGGTCTCAAACTCCTGGGCTCAAGCTATTCTCTTGCCTCTACCCACCTAATAGCTGGGATTACAGGCATGAGCCACTGCGCCTGGCCACACTCAACTAATTTTTCTTTCTTTTTTGTAGAGACGGTCTCACTGTGTTGCCCAGGCTACCTCTGCACTCAGGTGATGCTCCCACCTAGGCCTCAGAAAGTGCTGGGATTATAAGTGCAAGCCAACACCCCTGGCTTTCCCCGCCCCACCCCGGAGACAGAGGCTTTCTCTGTTGCCCAGGCTGGAGTGCAGTGGGGTGATCTCAGCTCACTGCAACCTCTGCCTCCTGGGTTCAAGTGATTCTTGTGTCTCAGCCTCCTGAGTAGCTGGGATTACAGGTGGGCACCACTACACCCAGCTAATTTTTTGTATTTTTAGTAGAGACAGGATTTTACCATGTTGGCCAGACTGGTCTTGAACTCCTGACCTCAAGAGATCCACCTGCTTTGGCCTTCCAAAGTGCTGGAATTACAGGCGTGAACCACCGTGCCCGGCCCACACCTGGCTTTTTTTGATGTTGTTGTTAAAGACAGATTCAACCTCTTTTGCCCAAGCTGGAGTACAGTGGTGCAGCATTTAATTTCTGGGCTCAAGTGATCTTCCCACGTCAGTCTTCTGAGCAGCTAGGACTGCAGGCTCCCGCCACCACATCTGGCTAATTTTTTATTTACAAATTTTTTTTGTGAAGATGAAGTCTTGCTACGTTGCCCAGGGTGGTCTCACTCTTGGGCCCAAGCCTCCCACGTTGCTGAGGTTACAGGCTCAAGCCACTGGGCCTCTCTTGCTCTTTTTTTTTATCTTACCAATCCAGTATCTCCTGGAACTTCTTCCATGTAAGTTCATAAAACTTTTCCTCATTTTTCTTTTTAAAATAGTTGTAGGCTGGGCACAGTATCTCACGCCTGTAATCCTAGCACTCTGGGAGGCTGAGGTGGGTGGATCACCTGAGGTCAGGAGTTCAAGACCAGCCTGGCTAACATGGTGAAACCTCATCACTACTAAAAATACAAAAAATTAGCTGGGCATGGTGGCAGGCACCTGTAGTCTCCGCTCCTCGGGAGGTTGAGGCAGGAGAATCACTTGAACCTGGGAGGTAGAGGTTGCGATGAGCCGAGATCACACCATTATACTTCAGCCTGGGCAACAAGAGTGAGACTCCATCTCAAAAAATAAATAAATAAATAAATAAAACAGTTGTATATGTAGCACCTAGTTCTCTACTTATACCTTAATGTATTCAAGCAGTCTCCCGTGTTCGGTATATGTAGGTAGTTTTCAATATTTTGTAACTTCAAATAATACTGTATATAATACATAACCCTGTATATGTGTACCTTTGTGTTATTTGGAGCTATATCTGTTTTTTAGTCATTGTTATTTCTGAGTCAATTCAGATCTTCCAGATGCTTTGTATGAACTCACTGCAGTCACACTTACTATCCTCATAATCAGGATAAATATTTAAATATTATGACATTTTGACCCACAAGAGAGCTTTTAATTTGAATAAAAATGAAGTGAAAGAGGAGAACCTAATTTCAGATGACTAAATGTGTGGAGAGCTTTAGATAAATAAGTTAAAATGTTCATCAGGCCAGGTGTGGTGACTCACACCTATAATCCCCAGCATTTTGGGAGGCCAAAGTGAGAGAGTGGCTTGAGCACAGAGGTTCAAGACCAGCCTGGGCAACCTGGTGAAACCCTGTCTCTACAAAAAATACAAGAATTAGCTAGTCGTGGTGACACATACCTGTACTCCCAGCTACTCAGGTGGCTGAGGCAAGAGGATTGCTTGACCTTGGGAGGTTGAGGCTGCAGTGAGCCGTGATCATGTCATTGCACACCACCCTGGCAACAGAGCAAGATCCTGTCAGAAAACAAAAACAGGCCGGGCGCGGTGGCTCAAGTCTGTAATCCCAGCACTTTGGGAGGCCGAGACGGGCGGATCATGAGGTCAGGAGATCGAGACCATCCTGGCTAACACGGTGAAACCCCGTCTCTACTAAAAAATACAAAAAACTAGCCGGGTGTGGTGGCGGGCGCCTGTGGTCCCAGCTACTTGGGAGGCTGAGGCAGGAGAATGGCGTGAACCCGGGAGGCGGAGCTTGCAGTGAGCTGAGATCCGGCCATTGCACTCCAGCCTGGGCGACAGAGCAAGACTCCGTCTCAAAAAAAAAAGAAAACAAAAACAGAAGTGTTCATCAAGCAAAGAAAATTTGTCTTATGATAAGATTTAAATGTAAATCTGGGGCCGAGCGCGATGGCTCATGCCTGTCATCCCAGCACTTTGGGAGGCTGAGGCGGCAGATCACTTGAGGTCAGGAGTTGGAGACCATCCTGGCCAACATTGTGAAACTCCACCTCTACTAAAAATGCAAAAATTAGCTGGGCGTGATAGCACATGCCCATAATCCCAGTTAGTCAGGAGGCTGAGGCACAAGAATCACTTGAACCCGGGAGGCAGAGATTCAGTGAGCCGAGATTGCACCACTGCACTCCAGAGGGAGGACAGAGGGAGACTGTCTCAAAAATATATATATTTCTTTTTTTTTTAGATGGAGTCTTGCTCTGTCACCCAGGCTGGAGTGCAGTGGCACAATTTCGGCTCACTGCAACCTCCGCCTCCTGGGTTCTCCTGCTTCAGCCTCCCGAATAGCTTGGACTTACAGGCACATGGCACCATGCCTGGCTAATATTTTGTATTTTTAGTAGAGACAGGGTTTCATTGTGTTAGGATGGTCTCGCTCTCCTGATCTCATGATCCACCCACCTGGACCCCCCAAATTGCTGGGATTACAGGCATGAGCCACCACGCCTTGACTCAATATATATGTATTTCTAAATAGCTCCGGAGTTGAGATTAAAATAAAACTTAGGAGCTGAAGACATCAGTAATAATGAGGGTACTGACAACAAAAACTTACCAGATACAGCCACCATAGCCTACAGAAAGTCTCCAGTGAATCTTTATAAAAATAATGACAGAAAATGAACTATGTATTCAATTTAAGAATAAGAATGACAAGATAAGTCTAAAGAAAGCAGGAAAGGGGAAGAATTAATAATAAAAGCAGACCTTAATAAAATAGAAAATAGTCCAGTAAACTTAATTAATAAAACCAAAAACTAGCTTTTTAAAAAGACCAGTAAAATAGACAAACCAATTTAATAAAGAGAAAAGACATAAATGCACTATATAGGAATGAGAAATTCAACATAAAATGAACTCAGATGATGTTCAAACTTATGAGAGTACGGTATCCTATTTGAAACTCTGCCAGGCGCAGTGGATCTCTTGAGGTCAGGAGTTATTGAGACCAGCCTAGCCAACATGGCGAAGCCCCATCTCTACTAAAAATACAAAAATCAGCCGGGTGTAGTGGCACACGCCTGTAGTCCCCACTACTCAGGAGCTGAGGCATGAGAATCGCTTGAACCTGGGAGGCGGAGGTTGCAGTGAGCCAAGGTTGTGCACTCTAGCCTGGGCAACAGAGTGAGACTCTCAAAACATAACAAATAAATAAATAAATTTGAAAATCTAAATGACCTGGGTCCTTTTTCTAGGAAAATATGTGATAACACTGGTTCAAGAAATAGTAGGAAACTTGAACAGATAATTAAATATAGAGGACATTGTAACATTAAAGACTTCAAGCCAAGGCAGTTTTTAAGCCTAGATGCTAATTTTTTCAAATCTTAAGGACCCTTTACTTCCCAGATTCCATTGTCTTTTCTGGGACATAAAGGTAGTAAATTTAGGAGCTTATTCTATAAGGTGGGCACCACCTTCATAGAAACACTGGGCAAGGCCAAGCATGGTGGCTCACACCTGTAACCCCAGCACTCAAGAGAGGCCAAGGTGGGTGGATCTTTTGAGTCCAGCCTAGCCAACATGGCGAAACCCTGGCTCTACTAAAAATTAAAAAATGTGGCTGGACACAGTGGCTCACGCCTGTAATCGCAACACTTTGGGAGGCTGAGGCAGGTGGATCACCTGAGGTCAGGAGTTCAAGGCCATCCTGGCCAACATGGAGAAAGTCCATCTCTACTAAAAATACAAAAATTAGCCGGGTGTGGTGGTGCACACCTGTAGTCCCAGCTACTTGGGTCGGGGCTGAGGCATGAGAATCGCTTGAACCCGGGAGGTGGAGGTTGCAGTGAGCCGAGATTGTGCCACTGCACTCCAGCCTGGGAGACAGAGTGAGACTCTGTCTCAAAAAAATAAAATAAAAGTACAAAAATTAACTGGGCTTGGTGGTGCACACCTGTAATATCAGTTACTATTTTGAAGGCTGAGGTATGAGAATATTTTGAACCTGGGAGGCAGAGGTTGCAGTGAGCCGAGATCATGCCGCTGTATTCCAGCCTGGGTGACAAGAGTAAGACCCTGTCTCAAAAAGGAGAACAAGAAGGTTACAGTCTAATAATTTCTATGAACTCAGATATAAACATACTAAGTAATACAATAGTGGAATCCAGTAGGATATGAAAAGCATTATGCATGGCGAAGTGTATTTGTTCACTCTCATGCTGCTAATAAAAACATACCCAAGACTGAGTAATTTATAAAGGATAGAGGTTTAATTGACTCACAGTTCAACATGGCTGGGAGGCCTCAGGAACCTTAAAATAATGGCAGAAGGGGAAGCAAACATGTTGTCCTTCACATAGTGGCAGAAAGGAGAAGAATGAGAGACGAGTGAAGGGGGAATCTCCTTATTAAGCCATCAGATCTCATGAGAGCTCACTGTCATGAGAGTAGTATGGGGGAACCGCCCCCATGGGTCAGTTACCTCCCACCGGGTCCCTCCCACCACACGTGGGGATCATGGGACCTACAGTTCAAGATGAGGTTTGGGTGGGGACACAGCCAGACCCTATCACCAAATACAGTTTTCCCCATGATTACGAGGTTGATTCTACATGAATAAATTTATGGCTGGGCATGGTGGCTCACGTCTGTAATCCCAGCACTTTGGGAAGCCGAGGCAGGTGGATCACTTGAGGTCAAGAGTTCAAGATCAGCCTGGCCAACATGGTGAAACCCCATCCCTACTAAAAATACAAAAAATTAGCCGGGCGTGGTGGTGCACACCTGTAGCCCCAGCTACTTGGGAGGCTGAGGTGGGAGACCATGAGCCCAGGGGGCATGATCGTGCCATTGCACTCCATGCTGGGCAACAGAGTGAGACTCTATCTCAAAAAAAAAAAAAAAAAGTGAAACACCATATGATTAATCCAAAAAGATGTAGAAAATGATATATTTTTAGTACCCATTCCTGATTGTTTTAAAAAAAAAAAAACCCTGTAGAAAATTACAGGATATTTTCTTAACTTGATTATGGCTACCTACCAGAAATTTACAATAACATTAAAGTATAAATAGTAGGTGCATTCCCATTAAAGTCAGCAAGAAACTAAGAGTTCCTGTATCTCTGCATCTGTTTTAAGTATTTGAGATTCCAGCTCATGTAGTAAGGCAATAAAAAGAATTAGAAATATTGGAAATGAAGCAACCAAATATTTATAGGGACAACCTAAGGGAAGCAACAATTAGAATTAATGGGTTCAGGGCCAGGCGGGGTGGCTCACACCTGTAATCCAAGCACTTTGGGATGCCGAGACTGAGGCAGGAGAATTGCTTGAAACTGGGAGGCAGAGGTTGCAGTGAGGCAAGACCATGCCACTGCACTCCAGCGTGGGCAACAAAACAAGACTGTCTCAAAAAATATTAATAATAATGGGTTTAGTATGGTGACCTGAAACAAGATGGCATACAAAAATAAACTGTTCTTGGCCAGGCACAGTGGCTCATACCTTTAATCCCAGCACTTTGGAAGGCTGAGGTGGGTGAATCACCTAAGATAAGGAGTTCAAAACCAAACTGTCCAATATGACGAAACCCCTTCTCTACTGAAAATACAAAAATCAGCCAGGCGTGGTGGTGTGTGCTTGTAGTCCCACCTACTTGGGTGGCTGAGGCAGGAGGATCGCTTGAACCTAGGAGGCAGGGAGGTTACAGTGAGCGGATATCGTGCCACTGCACTCCAGCCTGGTCAACAGTAAGATTCTGTCTCAAAATAAATAAATAATAAACTGTTCTTGTTATTGGATAATGTAGTAGAAAAGATTTTTTTTTTCCTTGTTTGTGGATGAAAAAGTCAGTATTGGACAGATATCACAACTCTTAAAATAATAAAATGCAATCCCAATCAAAATTCAAACTAAATTTCTCATTAGCTTGACCAGCTTGATCTTAAAAATCATTTGGAAGAGAAAAATAAAATATTTTAAATGATAGATGGGAAAGGAACTGAATCTATCAGATACACAAATATTATTAATATTATTGTAAAATGTGGAATAGGCAAATAGGGGAACCAAGTTCAAAGACATGCCCATTTATGAAATGTAGCATGGGAGAAAGGTGGTCTTGTTAAAAGCCTTAATGTTGAACACATACAGAATAACAGTACAAAGTGATAGAGAAAGGATAGACTTTGGGTAGAAATTAACTTCCTCAAGGTATAAAATGTAGAAACAAAAGGAGAGTGGTAAGTTTGACTGTATCAAAATAGAAAACTTCTGTGTGAAGAAAGGCCTTAAAACAGGCCAGACACTGTGACTCAGGCCTGGAATTCTAGTACTTTGGGAGGCCAAGGAGGGAGGATTGCTTGAGGCAGGAGTTTGAGATGGGCCTGGGCAATGTAGGTGCAAGATTTTATCTTTACAAAAAATTTGTTTATAAAATAGTCTGGTAGCCAGGGGCGGTGGCTCAAGCCTGTAATCCCAGCACTTTGGGAAGCTGAGGCAGGTGGATCACCTGAGGTAAGGATTTTCAACACCAGCGTGGCAAAACCCCGTCTCTACTAAAAATACAAACATTAGCCAGACGTGGTGGCGTGCACCTGTAATCCCAGCTACTCGGGAGGCTGAGGCAGGAGAATGGCATGAACCCGGGAGGCGGAGCTTGCAGTGAGCTGAGATTGCACCACTGCCCTCCAGCCTGGGTGACAGTGCGAGAGTCCATCTCAAAAAAAGAAAATACCGGGATGTCAGGCACGGTCTTGGGACCTACTTGGGAGACTTCAGTGGGAGGATCTGGGGAGGTCTTGTGCCACTGCACTCCAGCCTGGATGACAGAGCAAGACTCTGTGTCAAAAAAAAAAAAAAAAAAAGTAAGTTAATTGAAAAAATCAAATTTTATGTGGGTATATAAAAGTAATCCTACAATTGATAGAATTTTTTTTCTTTAAAATTATTGTGAGTTGAAAACTTTTTCTGTGTGTATAATGCCATTCTCTTACTCTGTGAATTGCCTGTTTGGGGTGTTGCTACATTTTTGTTTTGTTTTGTTTTGTTTTCTGTTGTAGTGTTTACATTTTCCTTGTCAATTCATAAGAGGACTAGTGTACTAAGTCACTCATGGTCATATGTTGCAAAGAAGTGTTACAGAGTGAAACTGTCTTTTCCTTCATACTACCTTTAGATTCATGTTTGGGAAGACCTTCGCAATTCATGACTACATAAGTATTCACTTTTACTTTCTTAAGGCATTTTTTTTTCATTTCTTTTTATAGTAATGTCTAAGCCAGCTGGAATTTATGTTTGTTGATTATACAAGGAAGGGATCCAAGTGCTTTTTCTCTGAGTCATTATCCACATGTCCAAACATTCATTGAATAGTCCTTTCCTTATTGATCTGAAAACACCTTCTTATAAAACCTTGCATTGGTTTTTGGACTTGCTGTGCTTTCAGGAGCCAGAGGAACACTCTTGATTATTGTAGCTTTATATTAATAATACATTTTGGCCAGGTGCGGTGGCTCACGCATGTAATCCCAGCACTTTGGGAGGCTGAGGCAGGTGGAACACCTGAGATCAGGGGTTCAAGACCAGCCTGGCCAACATGGCGAAACCCCATCTCTACTTAAAAAAAAAAAAAAAATTAGCTGAGCATGGTGGCACCTGCCTGTAATCCCAGCTACTTTAGGAGGCTGAGGCAGGGAGGTAGAGGCTGCAGTGAGCCGAGCTCGCACCACTGCACTCCAGCCTGGGTGACAGAATGAGACTCCATCGCAAAACAAAAGAAAAATACATTTCAATATGAGGTGATAAATTCTCCTAAATGTTTTGTAAACCACCTTGCTTCTCTCAAATTATTTTCCCAAAAAGCCTTAAATGTTTTCCATAGGAATTTTGATTTGGGAATAGAGTGAGTGACTTGGTAGAGGGTGCCATATGCCTTTTCTCATGCCCCACCTCTTAATTTTGCCTTTCCCCAGTTTTCCCTACTGTTACCATCTCACATTTATGTGATATATTTAGTATAATTGATGAGCCAACATTGACACATTATTACTAAATCCACAGTTGACATTAGAGTTTACTCCTTTTGTTGAATATTCTGTTGGTTTTGACAAATGCCTAATGTTAAATATCCATCAATCGTACAGAATAAATTCACTGCCCTAAAAATCTCAGCCTCCACCTATTCATCCCTCCCTGCCTCCCTAAAACCCTCATATTTTTACTGTTTCCATAGTTTCGTCTTTTCCAGAAAATTACAGTTATATAACATGTATCCTTTTCAGATTGGCTGTGTTGATTTAGCAATCTGTACTTAACATTTCTCGGCCGGGCTCAGTGGCTCACGCTTGTAATCCCAGCACTTTGGGACACCGAGGCGGGTGGATCACGAGATCAGCAGATCGAGACCATCCTGGCTAACACGCTGAAACCCTGTCTCTAC
This sequence comes from Colobus angolensis palliatus, assembly GCF_000951035.1. Lineage (NCBI taxonomy): Eukaryota > Metazoa > Chordata > Mammalia > Primates > Cercopithecidae > Colobus > Colobus angolensis. The sequence continues at coordinate 2,678,278 of NW_012112031.1, forward strand.
TAAAAAAATACAAAAAAGTAGCCGGGTGTGGTGGCGGGCGTGTGTAGTCCCAGCTCCTCGGGAGGCCAAGGCAGGAGAATGGCGTGAACCCGGGAGGCAGAGCTTGCAGTGAGCTGAGATTGCGCCGCTGACTCCAGCCTGGGCGACAGAGCGAGACTCCTTCTCAAAAAAACAAAACAAAACAAAACAAAAAACCAAAAAACATTTCTCCATGTCTTTTCATGACTGTAATATATTTTTAAGCTTGTTTTTTTTGGTTGTTGTTTGCTTTCTTGCTTTAAAAAACTGACCTCTGCGGTTAGGTGAGGTATTCAGGGTTTCTCCTGTCAATCTGTTTGAACATCATACATACTTGACAGTGATTGGAGAGTGGTTTTTCCCTGGACTGTGTGAAATACACTGAAGGTCTGCACCTGCCCGCGCTCTTCGCGTTGTACCTGGGAATATACCATAGCGGCACCTGTTCATGCAGTGGTGTCAGATGCCAGATAGTTCTAGGGCTTAGTTTAAGATTTGGGTACTCTTTGCCTGACTTTGTGATCTATAGAAAGGCATGAAAGGAACTTTTAGATCTTGTTAGTGACTCAGCTTTCTAACGGGTGTTTTCCACTCCTTTTTAAATCTTCTGGCTCAGTTTAATTACAGAATACTCTGAGACTGCAAGTTGAGCTGTTTAAATCCAGGTACTGTTTGCACTGTTTACCTGTGTGAATTTGAATTTTATTAATATGGGGCCACAGAAGCAAAGTACATGAATGAATTGGATAGTAAGGTTGAAATAAGACTATAATTGTAATCTAAATTTCAGATGTTTATGTTTATATTTATAAAAACACCTATGTATTTTCATTTACTGTCAAAGTAAGTATACATTTTTTATTTTTTTAAAAAAATTTATTATTATTATTGTTTTTTGAAACTGAATCTCACTCTGTTGCCCAGGCTGGAGTATAGTGCAGTCTCGGCTCACTGCAACCTCCACCTCCCAAGTTCACGCGATTCTTCTGCCTTAGCTTCCTAAGTAGCTGGGATTACAGGCGGGTGCTAATTTTTTATAATTTTAGTAGAAACAGGTTTCACCATGTTAGCCAGGATGGTGTCAATCTCCTGACCTTGTGATCCACCCACCTCAGCCTCCAAAAGTGCTGGGATTACAGGCATGAGCCACTGTGCCCAGCCAGTAACTATACATTTAAACATCAACTATTTAATATGCTGCTTCTCTCCAGCTTACATGTTGAGGTCCCTGTTGTCTTTAAACTTTTTTTTTTTTTTTTTTGAGACGGAGTCTGGCTCTGTCGCCCAGGCTGGAGTGGCCAGATCTAGGCTCACTGCAAGCAAGCTCCACCTCCTGGGCTTACGCCATTCTCCTGCCTCAGCCTCCCCAGTAGCTGGGACTACAGGCACCCACCACCTCGCCCAGCTAGTTTTTTGTATTTTTTAGTAGAGACGGGGTTTCATTGTGTTAGCCAGGATGGTCTCGATCTCCTGACCTCATGATCCGCCTGTGTCAGCCTCCCAAAGTGCTGGGATTACAGGCTTGAGCCACCGTGCCCGGCCTTTTTTTTTTTTTTTTTAAGACAGTTTTGCTCTTATTGCCTAGGCTGAAGTGCAGTGGCGCTATCTTGGCTCACTGCAACCCCTGCCTCTCAGGTTCAAGCGATTCTCCTGCCTCAACCTCCTGAATAGGTGGGATTACAGGCACACACCATCACACCCGGCTCATTGTATTTTTAGTTTCACCATGTTGGCTAGGCTGGTCTCAAACTCCTGACCTCAGGTGATCCACCCACCTCAGCCTCTCAAAATATTGGGATTACAGGCGTGAGCCACTCCACCTGGCCTGTCTTTTCAACTTTAAAAGTTTGATAACGATGGAATCTTTAATCATATTGCCTATATTTTCACTTTCTATGCAGTGACTATTGTTTCTGATTATTGTGTTAAGGTAAAAAATTAAAAAGGTCCTCTGAGTCTTCAGGGGAGGATTAAAATATTCTCAGTGTGTGTTTTTGTTTGTTTTTTGAGATAGTGTCTGGCTCTGTTACCTGGGCTGGAGTGCAGTGACTCGATCTTAGTTCACTGCAGCCTCCGCCTCCCGAGCTCAAACCATCCTCCCACCTGAGCCTCCCAAGTTGTTGGGACTACAGGTGTGTGCCACCATCCCTTGCTAACTTTTCTGTTTTTTATAGAGACAGAGTTTTGCCATGTTGCCCAGGCTGGTCTTGAACTCCTGGGCTCAAGCAATCTGCCTGCCTCAGCGTCTCGCAGTGCTGGAATTACAAGTGTGAGCCACCCTGCCCGGCTTTTTTTTTTCTTCTTTTTCTTTCTTTTTTTTAAAGAGACAGGGTTCAGGCTGGAGTGGCGCAATGGCATAATCATAGCTCATAACTCTGGGGTTCAAACAATCCTCCCACCTTAGCCTTTCAAAGTGCTGAGATGACAGGTGTGAGCCACCACGCCCAGCCTGTGTTAGATCTTTCTATTCTTTGGAAACTTTTGATTTCCAGAATGAAATTGCTCATTTAATATATATATATATATATATATATATATATATATGTTAACTTTTTTATAAGAGTGAAATGTAGGCATCTATAAAGATCAAGATACGATCAAGGTCAAAATTGTTGACTTTCTGGAAAATTCATACAAAGCCCTTTTACATACCACATCACATTGCATTTCATTGAAAGATGGAGGGTATTCTAGAGAATTGTATTAGAAAGAGAAGGCACATGGTAGGCCAGGCACAGTGGCTCACTTCTGTAATCCCAGCACCTTGGGAGGCCGAAGCAGGTGGATCACCTGAAGTCAGGAGTTCAAGATCAGCCTGACCAACATGACAAAAACCCGTCTCCACTAAAAATATAAAAATCAGCTGGGTGTGGTGGCACATGCCTGGTAATCCCAGCTACTCTGGAGGCAGAGGTTACAGTAAGCTGAGATTGCACCACAGCCCTCCAGCCTGGGTGACAGTGAGACCGTGTCTCAATGAAAAATAAAACACATCATAGAAGAGGAAGGCAGATTCTTCTGTAGTTGCTAAGTGTGACGATGATGTGTTCACACACATGTATGAGATGTGCCATCCTCTAACCTTATTATAATGTTGTCACATTACCCGACTGATGTGGGGAAAAAAAAAAATAGAAGAGGAAAGCAGTGCCACAAACACAAGTAACTACATTGAGAAAGTTATATGCTGAGTAGCTTCTATTTTCTGTGTGGAGTTGGAGGTCAGCTGAAGGATGGGATGCAGTTAGGTGGGTTTTTTCGTTTGGTTTTTGCTTGTTTGTTTTGAAATTGAGTCTCTCTCTGTCACCCAGGCTGGAGTGCAGTGGCGTGATCTCGGCTCACTGCAACCTCCGACCCTGGGATCAAGCGATTCTCCTGCTTCAGCCTCACAAGTAGCTGGGACTACAGGCGTCTGCCACCATGCCTGGCTAATTTTTTTGTATTTTTAGTAGAGACGGGGTTTCACTATGTTGGCCAGGCTGGTCTTGAACTCCTAACCTTGTGATCCGCCCGCCTCAGCCTCCCAAAGTGCTGGGATTACAGGTGTGAGCTGCTGCGCCCGGCCGAAGTTAGGTATTTAAAAGGGAAAAAAAGGACCAGTCTAGGCAACATATTGAGACCGTATCTCTACTTAAAGAAGAAAAAAGAAGGACTGATTATGGTGGCATATACCTGTAGTTGCAGCTACTCAGGAGGCTGGAGCAGGAGGATCCATTGAGCCCAGGAACTTGAGGATGCAGTGAGCCATGATTGTGCCACAGCACTCCAGCTTAGGCAACAGAACAAGACCTCATCTCTTTTTTTTCCCGAAGAGTGAGGAAAGGGGCCCGGGACAAGTAAATGATTCATCAGGTGACAATGGAATGACAACCATATACTATGACTTGACTATCCTAATTCTAAAAATATAAATCCGTTATTAGCAGTATTGTAGATAATTGAATATCCTGCTGCTCAGTGCAGAGTAAAAACTACTCCATCAACAATTGGAAGCTACATTTAATCAGATAATTCTGGGGATGCCTGTTATGAATATGACCTGATTTTAAGGGATCTTCATTGTTTTTTAGGGCTTGACTTACTATACAGTGGTCTTCCTTTGTTTAGTTTGCTGTTTCATATAATCTGCCTGTATACTTCTGATACTTCTGATAAATAGGTCTTTTAAAATTACTGCTTTCATTAAATTGCTTTTTCTTGCCTTGAATGTCCTACATAGTCTGTTTCTCTTTCTAGCCATTTCTCTCATTATTTTAATGCCACTTTTCTAATTTTTTTAATCTGTTTTTTAGATAAATTGCTTTTAGAGCAGTTGTAAGTCTTGGTAATGATTATAGCATCTTTGCCTTGTTCTTTAACACAAGTGTTTCTAGTGTTCTGCCATTAACTATTAGATTTATTGGTTGAAGGTTTGAGAGATTTCTTTTTCCTGATGTTAATGAACATTCTTAGTGAAGACCTTTCCGTTAATAAGGAATGTTTTAAAATCAAGAATGTTGAATTTGTTTCTGTTTTTTGAGACAGAGTCTCACTGTGTCACCCAGCCTGTAACGCAGTGGCGCCATCTTGGCTAACTGCAATACTCCACCTCCCAGGTTCAAGTGATTCTCCTGCCTCAGCCTCCCAGGTAGCTGGGATAACAGCTGTGCGCTGCCGTGCCGGGCTAATTTTGTATTTTTAGTGGAGCTGAGGTTTCGCCATGTTGACCAGGCTGATCTCAAACTCCTGACCTCAAGTTATCCACCCACCTCAGTCTCCCAAAGTGGTGGGATTACAGACGTGAGCTACTGCACCTGGCCAAGGATGTTGAATTTGATCAGATGTTTTTAGATAAACATTGAGATCTCCATAATGTACCGTTCTGATTCACTTGGTCCGAGTCAGCTCCCTGCCTAGGTAATACCTACTACTTCCTTTAAGGCCTCGCATCTTGCCTTTATAAAAAGATTCTTCCATTCAGTCTCTTTTCTCTTGTTTTTGAATTAAATTTCATAGACTTCAGTAACTTTTATTTTGCTCCTCCGATAGGTTTACAAGATCCCTAGGAGGCAAGGGACCATATATAACTTAACCTTCTTTTATATTCCCTGGTATAAAACTGGGAATAACAGACATTCATCCCTTCTTCCTCTTTCCTTTTTTCTTTACATGTTTTATAGTGAAATTTTGGTTTACATTTTAAAAATACAAACGTTTCAAACTATTCAGTACATGACAGTTGTACTGGCTATCTCTCTTATTGTACAACGTGACTTTTCCTTATGAGTTTTTGAAATAATGCAAAATATTTTTACAGGAATATATCCTGAGAGGACCTCACAGTTGTAAATTATGCTGAACAACTAAGGCAAAATCTCCCTGTCTCTGGAAATGTAGCTGACCTCTGGCCTGTAGCAGGCCATGCAGTTTTTTTCTAAGTGTCAGTCAATAATATAGTAACTTTAAAACAACATAATTAGGAGTTCAGCCCGGTTAGTGTGACATTCTCTCCCACTCCCCCAACCCCCTTTCTCTCTCTCAGACCTTTAAGTATTTTAGTTTTCAGTAAAGTTATTTTTCTGAACAGGTTAAAGGGTAAACAAGGAAACAATAAAAAAGGGTGGAGGCTGAAAACAACTGTTCAGTGACTGCCCTCTGTTTTGTGTTTCTGTTACTCAAGAAATTTAATCCAAATACGAGAATGAACAGGAATGCATATTTTTTGTTTATTTATTTGGTTTTGCTTTTTTGGAAATGCAATGTGATATACTTAATTTGGTAGATCATTTTTGGCTTTTGTTGCTGCTGTGCTCTGGAGGGTGTATCAGGATGTTACCTCAGACCCAGCCATCTGATGAAAAGAAATGGGAGCCAGCAGGCTGGTATACCAGGTACAGAGTTCTTTTTGCTTGATGGGGAAGATAAAGTTCCACTCACCCGGAGTTGCCTGAATTTCATTCTTCTTCATTTTGTCTCTTCCATGGATAAGGTCTCATTATAACCTCTTGCTGAACTTGTACTTGTCCCAAGATTGGTAGTAGTTGAATCCTGAACTACCTTTTGGAAGTAGTTATCTTGAAATGTGATGGTGAAGGATGGTAATGGCAATCAGTTTGTCAGACAGATTTCTTAGGGTACATGAGGTTGGAGAGGTATAAGACCTATGGCCAGGAACTCATCACTTCTGTGCTACCCTTTCCCTGAAGACTCGGTAGGGTATTGTAGCATACAAATTTAGGAAGTCTTGGCTGGGCACAGTGGCTCATACCTGTAATCCCAGCACTTTGGGCCAAGGTGGGCGAATCACCTGAGATGATGAATTCGAGACCAGCCTGGCCAACATGGCAAAACCCCATCTCTACTAAAAATACAAAAATTAGCGGGATGTGGTGACACACACCCATAGTTCCACCTACTTCGGAGGCTGAGCCAGGAGAATCGTGAGGTGGTGAGCTGAGATTGCACCACTGCATTCCATCCTGGCAACAGAGTGAGACTCCGTCCCAAAAAAAAAAAAAAAAAAGAAAGAAAATATTGGCAAGCCTTGGCCGGGCGTGGTGGCTCATGACTGTAATTCCAGCACTTTGGGAGGCCAAGGCAGTCAAATCACTTGAGGCCAGGAGTTCGAGACCAGCCCAGCCAACACGGTGAAACCCTGTCTCCACTAAAAATACCAAAAAAAGTAGCTGGGCATGGTGGTACTCACCTGTAATCCCAACTCTCAGGAGGCTGAGGCATGAGAATCACTTGAACTCGGGCGATAGAGGTTGCAGCAAGCCGAGATCATGCTACTGTACTCCAGCGTGGGTGACAAAGTGAGACTCCATTAAAAAAAAAAAAAATTAGGAAGGCTTGATACCTGTTTGAGACTTGGTTGATATCCTATGGCTGCAGCTTAGGGAACGATCCCCTGTATATTTCTGCCCTGGAAATAAATTTTATTCACATACTCTCCCAAGACTATAACAAGTTTCATCTTGTTATCTAAAATGGTATAGCCTGGGGTGGTGTGAGAGATGGCTTTTGAAGGAGAGTACTAAAGATGACTCCGGGTATGCGCCTGGTGGTGTCATGCTTGATACTGCCTGGTCTTCTGTGTTACCTTCACAGAGCCTGCAACAGCCCTGCAGACATCTCAGATTTGTTAGGACCCTGGACCTTTTAGAATAATGCATGTTATCTCCATTGCTGCCCTGAATATGCAAGCTTAGCCTTTTCAGTGTATCTTTTTTTTTCTTTTTTTTTAATTTTTATTTTACTTTAAGTTCCGGGATACATGTGCAGAATGTGCAGGTTTGTTACACAGGTAAATGTGTGCCATGGTGGTTTGCTGCACCTGTCAAGCCATCACCTAGGTTTTAAGCCCCACATGCATTAGCTGTTTGTCGTGATGCTCTCCCTCCCCTTGGCCCCGCCCCCACCAGCAGACCTGGGTGTGTGTTGTTTCCCTCCCTGCGGTCCGTGTGTTCTCATTGTTCAACTCCCAGTTAGCGTGAGAGCATGCACTGATTGGTTTTCTGTTCCTGTGTTAGTTTGCTGAGGATGATGGCTTCTAGCTTCATCCATGTTGCCACAAAGGACATGATCTCATTCCTTTTTATGGCTGCATAGTATTCCATGGTGTATATGTACCACGTTTGCTTTATCCAGTCTGTCATTGATGGGCATTTGGGTTGGTTCCATGTCTTCGCTATTGTAAATAGTGCTGCAGTAAACATAAGTGTGCATGTGTCTTTATAGCAGAATGATTTATATTCCTCTGGGTATATACCCAGTAATGGGATTGCTGAGTCAAATGGTATTTCTGCTTCTAGATCCTTGAGGAATCACCACGCTGTCTTCTATGATGGTTGAACTAATTTATATTCTCAGCAACAGTGTAAAAGCATTCCTATTTCTCCACAGCCTTGCCAGCATCTGTTGTTTCTTGACTTTTTAATAGTCACCATTCTGACTGGTGTAAGATGGTATCTCATTGTGGTTTTGATTTGCATTTCTCTAATGATCAGTGATGTTGAGCTTTTTTTCATGTGTTTGTTGGCCACATAAATGTCTTCTTTTGAGAAGTGTCTGTCCATATCCTTTGCCCACTTTTTGATGGGCTTTTTTTCCCCCATTCTGTGGGTTGCACATTCACTCTGATGATAGTTTATTTTGCTGTGCAGAAACTCTTGAGTTTAATTAGATTCCATTTGTCAATTTTAGCTTTTCTTGCAGTTGCTTTTGGCATTTTCATCAAGAAATCTTTGTCCATGCCTATGTCCTGAATGGTATTGCCTAGGTTTTCTTTTAGGATTTTTATGGTTTTGAGTTTTGCGTGTAAGTCTTTAATCCATCTTGAGTTAATTTCTGTATAAGGTGTAAGGAAGGGGTCTGGTTTCAGTTTTCTGTGTATGGCTAACCAGTTTTTTGAGCACCATGTATTAAATAAGGAATCCTTTCTCCATTGCTTGTTTTTGTCAGGTTTGTTGAAGATCAGATGGTTGTAGATATTTGGTGTTATTTCTGAGGTCTGTGTTCTGTTCCCTTGATCTGTATGTCGGTTTTGGTACCAGTAGCATGCTGCTTTGGTTACTGTAGTCTTGTAGTATAGTTTGAAGTCAGGTAATGCGATGCCTCCAGCTTCGTTCTTTTTGCTAGGATTGTCCTGGCTATTGGTGTATCTGTTTAAATGGGTCTAGTAAGAAAACATCTCAGTTCATCAGCCTTTGACTTAACCTTGTTTTTTCTTCATATGAGCAGTGAAAGTAAAATGGTTACAGAACTCTTAGAACTTTTTTCATTCTTAGAATGCTAGAGTATACAGTTTGTAAAACACTATTATTGGCAAGGCGTGGTGGCTCATGTCTGTAATCCCAGCACTCTGGGAGTCTGACGTGATGAAACCCGATCTCTGCAAAAAATACACAAAATCAGCAGGGTGTGGTGGCGGGTGCCTATAATCCCAGCTACTCAGGAGGCTGAGGCAGGAGAATTGCTTGAACCCAGGATGTGGAGGTTGCAGTGAGCCGAGGTCGCACCACGGCACTCCAACCTGGGCGACAGAGCAAGACTCCATCTCAAAAAAAAAAAAAAATCTTATGGGTGGTATTGATGAGGTGTTACGACTAGTATTACAGCTGCAGAAATTACCCTAGGGGATAAAAACAACAATGAAAAGAGTGTAGGAAGTCAGATAAAGTGCTTAAAATCAAATCCTGGCATTTTCATAAACTTCTAATAGTTTGGAAAATAATTTCATTCGTTATGTTTGTAATAGTTTGATATTTAAGCCTAGACTGTGTCTAGCTAGGATCTGTTTGCTCATGGATAAAAGTCCTTCATCTCAGTTTTGATTTTAACCATTTTCTTTTTTATTTTGCTTAACCATTTTTCTTTTTTTATTCTCTGTGTGTGTGTGTGTGTGTGTATGAGACAGAGTTTTACTCTGTCGCCCAGGCTGGAGTGCAATGGCACAATCTCAGCTCACTGAAACCTTTGCCTCCCAGATTCAAGCAATTCTCCTGCCTCAGCCTCCCAAGTAGCTGGGATTACAGGTGGCCACCACCACGCCTGGCTAATTTTTTGTATTTTTAGTAGAGATGGGGTTTCACCATGTTGGCCAGGCTGGTCTCGAACTCCTGGCCTCAAGTGATCCGCCCTCGTGGGCCTCCCAGAGTGCTGGGATTGTATGCATGGGCCACCGCACCCAGCCTTCTCTGATTCTTTACAGTATTACTGGTTTTGGTCTACTCTGTTTTAACTTCTGTGTGAATTTCTATTTAATTCTAGTGACTGGTTTCAAAGAGGCAAAGATTCCATCCTTAATAAAGCTGATGAGGCCAGGTACAGTGACTCACGCCTGTAATCCCAACACTTTGGGAGGCCAAGGTGGGCAGATCACCTGAGGTCAGGAGTTTGAGAAGACCAGCCTGATCAACATGGAGAAACCCCATCTCTACTAAAAATACAAAATTAGCTGGGCGTGGTGGCGCATGCCTGTAATCCCAGCTACTGGGGAGGCTGAGGCAGGAGAATGGCGTGAACCCGGGAGGCGGAGCTTGCAGTGAGCCGAGATCGCGCCACTGCACTCCAGACTGGGCGACAGAGCAAGACTCTGTCTCAAAAAGAAAGAAAGAGTGAGAGAGAGAGAGAGACAGAAAGAGAGAAAGCAACCTGATGAAAATTTACTCTAGGTCAACTGAAATTACTAGCAAGCCCTAGAAGCACTCTTCAGGCTGTTAGAACCAAGAGTTTTGTGGGTTTTTGTTTTGTTTTGTTTGTTGTTTTTTTGAGAGAGGGTCTTGCTCTGATAGGCAGTCTAGAATGCAGTGGCTCACTCATAGCTTGTGGCAACCTCAGCCTGCCAGGCTCAAGCCATTCTCCCTCCTCAGCCTCCCAAAGTGCCAGGATTACAGGCGTGAGCCACTGCCATCTGCTGAGGTTCTTGAGTCTTTACTTACTTCTTACTTTTAGTAATAGTGGTAAACCTTGCTGAAGTTAAAGGTTCTGCATTAACTGGATCAGATTGTTGGCTTAAATATTGAGAGGCAGGGCGTCAAAGGTGGTAGTGCTAAAATTCTCTGGATTTTTTTTTTTTTGGAGACAGTCTCGCTCTGTTGCCCAGGCTGGAGTGCAGTGGCACAGTCTTAGCTCACTGCAACCTCCACCTCCCAGGTTCAAGCAATTCTGCCTCAGTCTTCCAAGTCGCTGGGACTATAGGCGCATGCCACCACACCTGGCTGATTTTTGTATTTTTAGTAGAGACGGAGTTTCACCATGTTGGCCAGGCTGGTCTTGAACTCCTGACCTCAGGTGATTTGCCCACCTCGGCCTCCCAAATTGCTGGAATTACAGGTGTGAACCACTACGCCCAGTTGGAGTTCTTTCCCTAACCCTGATAATATTACTTACCTGATACGTGGCTAGAAGTGTGGCTGTGGCTACATTGCTGGTAGGAGAATATATATATATATTCTTTTTTTTTGAAACAGAGTCTCACTCTGTCACCTAGGCTGGAGTGCAGTGGCGCAATCTCGACTCACTGCAAGCTCCACCTCCCGGGTTCATGTCATTCTTTGGATGCCTCAGACTCCTGAGTAGCTGGGACTACAGGCGCCTGCCACTACACCTGTCTAATTTTTTGTATTTTTAGTAGAGACAGGGTTTCACCTTGTTAGCCAGGATGGTCTCGATCTCCTTGGCCTCCCAAAGTGCTGGGACTGCAGGCGTGAGCCACCACGCCCGGCCGAGAATAGAATTTAATAGAGCTAAAACAGTGTTGTTATTTCTATGAAAAAAGAAAAAACCCAAAAATCTGTACTATTGTACTTTTATGGTGGTTTTAGAATGTGCTCCTCCTCCTTTAAAAAAAAAAAAAAGTAATCGCAGCACTTTGGGAGGCCGAGACGGGCGGATCACGAGGTCAGGAGATCGAGACCATCCTGGCTAACACGGTGAAACCCCGTCTCTACTAAAAATACAAAAAACTAGCCAGGCGAGGTGGCGGGCGCCTGTAGTCCCAGCTACTCCGGAGGCTGAGGCAGGAGAATGGCGTAAACCCGGGAGGCGGAGCTTGCAGTGAGCTGAGATCCGGCCACTGCACTCCAGTCCGGGCGACAGAGCGAGACTCCGCCTCAAAAAAAAAAAAAAAAAAAAAGATTAACTGTGAAACAGCCTCAGGTTTTCAAGGTATTCCAGAAGAAGGCATTGTTATCCTTAGAATGGTAGTTCCATGCATGTTATTGCACTTGAAGACCTTTCAGTAGGGCCTGATGTGGAGGCGGAAGACAGTATCTAGTAGGGCCTGATGTGGAGGTGGAAGAAGTGGTACTGAAGATTCTGTCCTACTGATTTTATTTTAAGAAGGAAAAGAGAGTAATCATTTTTCTTATTTTTCCTTTAATACTATCTTTCCTTTACCTGGAAAAGTGTCACCATTTAACTTTCCTTTACAAAAAAATGTTCCTTAAGACCATAATTGTTGGCCTGGCATGGTAGCTCATGCCCATAATCCTGGCACTCTGGGAGGCCAAGGTGGGAGGATCTCTTGAGCCCAGGAGTTTGAGACAAACCTGGGCAACATGGCAAAACCCTGTCTCTACAGAACAACAACAACAACAAAAATGCCCTGCATGGTGGCATGCACCTGTGGTTCCCAGCTACTCAGGAGGCTGAGGTGGGAGGATCACTTGAGCCCGGGGGAGTTGAGGCTGCAGTGAGCCATGATTGTGCCATTGCAGTCCAGCCTGGGAGACAGAGCTTGAGACCATTTCTCAGAAAAAAAAAAGATTACAGTTATTATAATTTGTATATATGTTACACATATGTATTATGTGTTATGTGAGCTTTATTGTTGGAAGCTGTACTGTAGTGTATTTTCAGGCAGAGTTTCAGGCATTAGGACTTGACCCCAAGATAGCAATTGAGCTAACAGAATTTGGTAAGAACATTAAGTATTTAAGAATAATATATATGATTTCTTGACATTTTCTTCCTTATTTGCTTGATGTTTGTTTTTTAGATTAAAAGAAAATGAAGCTAAGAAATAAATGTGTTGCAGTCTTGTTTTCCTCTTACTACTTTGGAATGCAATTTTTTTTTTTTTTTTTTTTGAGACAGGGACTCACTTTGTCACCCAGGCTGGAGTGCAGGTGGTGCAATGACAGTTCACTGCAGACTTGACCTCCCAGGCTCAGGTGATCCTCCCACCTCAGCCTCCCAGGTGGCTGGAACTACAGGTTCCATGCCACCACACCCAACTAATTTTTTGTATTTTTTGTAAAGAAGGGTTTTGGCCATGTTGCCCAGGCAAGTCTCAAACTCCTGGCCTCAAGCGATCTGCCCAGCTTGGCCTCCTGAAGTGCTGGGATTACAGGTGTGAACCACCATGTCCAGCCAGGATGCAACACTCTAACAAAAGGAAAATTTATTTTTGTTGAAGGTTTGTATACAGGCTTTGACAAAAGAAGATATTTGATTGCATCTCGTGAGAGAGCCGTTGCCTTCTTAACATTGACTTGGGGTCAGGCGCGGTGGCTTACACCTGTAATCCCGGCACTTTGGGAGGCCGAGGCGGGCAGATCACTTTAGGTCAAGAGTTCGAGACCAGCCTGACCAACATGGCGAAACGCCGTCTCTACGGGTGTGGTGGTATGTGCCTGTAATCCCAGCTACTCAGGAGGCTAAGGCAGGAGAATTGTTTGAGCCCGGGAGGCAGAGGTTGCAGTGAGTCGAGATCGACCCACTGTACTCCAGCCTGGGTGACAGAGCACGACCCCTGTCTCCAAAAAATATATATGTATATTGATTTGGAAGGCCCAAGTATAATTACTTGGTGGAAATCAAAAAGTAGAGTCAGCTCTGTGTAAAGAAGATACTTCAGCATGAATGGAGTTAGCCATTAGTAGAAACAGGCCAGAAGGAAGGTACAAGCTGTAGTATGAGTAACACACAGACACAGACTTGTAATAACATTAAGATTTACCTCTCCTCAATCTCCATGTCTTTGAATGTGATTGTCTAATGCTGTAATTATTTTTAATTATTGTTATTATTTTTTGAGACAGAGTCTTTCTGTGTTGCCGAGACTGGAGTAGAGTGGTGCAATCTCGGCTCACTGCA
>NW_012112031.1:2692252-2700748 GCF_000951035.1 Colobus angolensis palliatus
GATGGGGTTTCACCGTGTTAGCCAGGATGGTCTGGATCTCCTGACCTTGTGATCCGCCTGCCTTGGCCTCCCAGAGTGCTGGGATTATAGGCTCATGTGAGCCACCGCTCCCAGCGTCTGGTCTTGAACTTCTGACCTTGTGATCTGCCCACCTCGGCCTCCCAAAGTGCTGAGATTACAGGCATGAGCCACTGCGCCTGGCCTAACCCTGTAATTATTATACGTTGATTTTTGGCATGCTAATAATTACCTGGAACATAAAGTGTTTGCTGGTAATTCCCTGTTATCTTTGCTGATTTGTTTTAAACATACCATTGAGTTAAAGTCAGTAATCCCACCAGTTCTACAATACTACTGGAGCATGTTTTGTTTTGTATTGTTTTTTGAGATGGAGTTTTCGCTGTTGTTGCCCAGGCTAGAGTGCAGTGGCACGAAGTGGACTCACCACAACCTCCGCCTCCCAGGTTCATGTGATTTTCCTGCCTCAGTCTCCCAAGTAGGTGGGATTACAGGCATGTGCCACCACGCCAGCTAATTTTTGTATTTTTAGCAGAGACGGGCTTTTCACCATATTGGCCAGGCTGGTCTCCAACTCATAACCTCGTGATCTGTATCTATATATCTATCTATATATCTCTATCTGACTGACTGGCTGGCTGGCTGGCTGGCTATCTATCTATCTATCTATCTATCTGTCTAGCCCAAAACATTTTTGGTCCCAAGCATTTTATATAAAGGGTACTCAGACTGTATAAGGCAAACATGAAAAGGCTAATTCAGCTTCTCTAACCTTCCAAGTTCTAATTCTAAATGAATGTCTCATTCTACGACAGTACACTAAATTTATAGTGTATGATTTCTTTTTTTCACACACTCCAGTGGTTCAAAGTTATTTCTAATATGAAAATACTTTAGTTTTCTCAAAACTTTTCTCTGCAAAACTAAATTCCAGCTGTCAGCCCTTGAGTGTATAACAAGTAGTAAAGAAAGACTAAATGTAAACGTTAGCAAAATTGATGATTGCTGTCACAGAGCCATAGCTTGATCTATAGAGTGCCTACAGCTTGTGAGGTAAGCAACACATTTGAAACTTATAAATACGTAATTTCTCTTCTGATGTTAAAAAAGAAAAAAGAAAAGCTTATAACTAAGAATATAATATTATGGATGTGCTATGGGGGCTAAAAGTTCTGGAGGCTTTGCAGGGGTGTCCTTTTTAATGAAATACTTGTATGATTTGAAAGGGAATACTCTCAAGAGGATCTTGGCTTAATGAGATTTTAAGTAAATTCTGTTTCTTCAAAATAGAAATGAGGTCTTTTTTTTAGGAGTCATTTGAATTTGTTTTCTTTCAGAAATCGAGCTATAGCAGATTATCTTCGTTCAAATGGCTATGAAGAGGCATATTCAGTTTTTAAAAAGGAAGCTGAATTAGATATGGTATGTTTTACTTTTTAACAATTCTTCAAAGTAGAGTTAATGAGTGAATTTTTACTCAGGTATCTGTAGTTAACAGTTATGCACAATTTTGTCGTTTGTTATTGTGGCCTACTTGGTACTGAACTTGATTTTCACTCCCTTTTTTTATTTTTTATTTTTGAGATGGAGTCTCACTTTGTCTCCCAGGCTGGCGTGCAGTGGCGTGATCTCGGCTCACTGCAACCTCTGCCTCCCAGGTTCAAGTGATTCTCCTTCCTCAGCCTTCCAAGTAGCTGGGATTACAGGCGCACACCACCACACCCATCTAATTTTTGTATTTTTAGTAGAGACGGGGTCTCGCCATGTTGGCCAGGCTGGTCTTGAACTCCTGACCTCAGGTGATCCACCCTTCTCAGCCTCCCAAAGTGCTGGGATTATAGGTGAGCCACCGTGTCCAGCCACTCCCTTTTTTTATAATCAGATTTTTAGTAATGTTTAGGCTTAAAGATGAGTGATCTTTGGCTTGAGGATCATAGTTAAGCCATTCTTAAAAGGTTCTAACTTTATTTTCTCTAGAATGAAGAATTAGATAAAAAGTATGCTGGTCTTTTGGAAAAAAAATGGACATCTGTTATTAGATTACAGAAGAAGGTAACTAAGTCTTGTTTCTTTAAAATTAGTTGTATTCAGTTATATAAACTTTCTGAAAATAACTTCATCTGCATTAATTAATAATTGCATCTAAAATCTTTAAAAAGCAAATAAAAATACATTTTCTGTGCTTTATGAAAAGTATGACCTAGGCATATTATTGCAGATACATGGTAACTCGCATATCCGGAGTTGCTGACTGGGTCGATTCTGCATAGTCCTGACTTGGAGGAATTGATACTGAAAGAACTCATTTGTGCACTTAGAAGGAAAGAACACATGGAGCCATTGTGATTGATGCTGGGAAAAGAGCACTGCAGTGTGCTCTTAGACAAGTCATTCTTATCTCTGAGCTTTTCTTTTTATCTGTAAATACAACAAATAATATTCCAGTCCTAAAATGTATACTTCATAGGCAAAGTTAGAATAAGTAAATAACATTGTTATGAGTTGATCATTTATTATAAAGCTCTTAGAAAAGTGCTTAGCACATAGTAGATGCTCAATAAATACTAGCTTTTATTAATATGATTACCATATATAATGTGGTTTGGAAAGAACTTACTAAGAGTAGCAGCTCTACAGGGACCAAGGCAAATTCACTGCCCTTCTTTAATTAGAAGACTCTGTCACCAGATATAAAATGAAGTTTTTCTTTGTGTTAAAGAGTTAAGGCAATTGTACTGAATTTTTCTCAGTTTTTAGTTTCCTCATGACTTAGATTTTGATGCTGTATAAAATAAATAATTTTCATTTAAATTTGACAAATGCTTGGAGATTACTGAAATTTTTTCAAGTATGCTGCATATATAGTTGCAAAATGCAGTTTTTAAAATGTCAAATGCTATTTTTATTGAAATCTATCTGTACGTAACTACGTGCTCTTTTTCAAGGTTATGGAATTAGAATCAAAGCTAAATGAAGCAAAAGAAGAATTTACGTCAGGTGGACCTCTTGGTCAGAAACGAGACCCAAAAGAATGGATTCCCCGTCCGCCAGAAAAGTATGCATTGAGTGGTCACAGGAGTCCAGTCACCCGAGTCATTTTCCATCCTGTGTTCAGTGTTATGGTCTCTGCTTCAGAGGATGCTACTATTAAGGTAATTTTCTGCTAAAAGCAGAATTAAAGTTAATAGGGTGAAGAAAATTAAAAGATCCTGAAAATGAGGGCCTGTGCAGAGGGACAGGAGGTACTCTTTGAAATGTAGTGATTTTGGTTCTGAATCTTAAAGACAGAATTGGAATAAAATACCATTGTGGCTCCTGAGAGGCATGCTGCCAGGTAAGTTTGATGGTGAATTTGAGAAAGTCGGGTGTCACTAACTGAGTTGATGTCAGTGGGTCACCTTGTGCTTGAACAGTTTTTGTTCTTAGAGGATGAAAAGTGTGTGCCTTACCTTTAAGCAGAGGTTGTGTGTGAAATACCATTTGACAAAACTAGTAATTGATAGGGTGAATCTATACTGCAAACGAATTCAGTAGAGGATTCATTTAAATTGGACTTTCCTTGATGTATTTAAAATTGGCTTTCCAGGAGTAGGGGAATATAAGAGCTTTTCATTTTATAAATTATGTATTTCATTAAAAAATTTTTTTTCACAGTAAACATGTATTACCTTTTAATGTTGTGCTTTTTTAATTAGGAAAAGAGTTGTTTTTAAGTTGCCTTTGTTCCAGACACAATAAAATGACATTTGTATAAACCACCTACAGAAAGATAAGATAGTTGCAATATAGGTAGATTTAGGTAGGTCTCTCTATACTAAGAGTTGTTTCAAAGCAAGTTAGTTACAGATATTAAGTTTCATTTACAAAAGTATAACCAATTGGCCGGGCGCAGTGGCTCATGCCTGTAATCCCAGCGGGCGGATCACGAGGTCAGGAGATCGAGACCATGCTGGCTAACACAATGAAACCCCATCTCTACTAAAAATACAAAAAAATTAGCTGGGCGTGGTGGTGGGCACCTGTAGTCCCACCTACTCGGAAGGCTGAGGCAGGAGAATGGCATGAACCCGGGAGGCAGAGCTTGCAGTGAGCCGAGATCACGCCACTGTACTCCAGTCTGGGTGACAGAGCAAAAAAAAAAAGTATAACTAAGAAAATGTGAGTAGATTGTGTATGTCATATAGCAGTTCAGCATAAAATGCAGGCATAGGCCGGGCACAGTGGCTCAAGCCTGTAATCCCAGCACTTTGGGAGGCTGAGGCGGGTGGATCACGAGGTCAGGAGATCGAGACCATGCTGGCTAACACAATGAAACCCCATCTCTACTAAAAATACAAAAAAATTAGCCAGGCGTGGTGGCGGGCGCCTGTAGTCCCAGCTACTCGGGAGGCTGAGGCAGGAGAATGGCGTGAACCCAGGAGGCAGAGCTTGCAGCTTGCAGTGAGCCGAGATCGTGCCACTGCACTCGAGCCTGGGGGGCAGAGCAAGACTCCGTCTCAAAAAAGAAAAAAAAAAAAAATACAGGCGTAATTTAAATGCGACTGTACTTAACTAGTTCTTCAAGTTAAACATTGTTTTACAGTGTGTTTATGTGATTTCTTTAGGTTCTAAATCAGTGACTTGCACCCTGTGGGCTTGTGATTTAGGAGGGTGGCTGTAGAGTCATTGTAAGGGAGTCCTACGTTCATACAAGCATCATGGCTTTCTAGAGGGTAAAATAATAATATGCCTAATACATTAATATACTCCATTTTTAAAAATAGGTAGACATGCATTTAAATCTTTTTCATGATAGTCTTTCGTCGTTATGTACTAAAACACTACAACTGCTCTTGTGAGGTTTGGGATAGAGGTAGACATTCTTTAATAGATGGAAAATTATCTGGCCATGGTGGCTCATGCCTGTAATTCCAGCACTTTGGGAGACTGAGGCAGGTGGATCACGAGGTCAGGAGTTCAAGACCAGCCTGGCCAAATGGTGAAACCCTGTGTCTACCAAAAATACAAAAATTAGTCGGGTGTGGTGGTGGGCGCCTGTATTCCCAGCTACTCAGGAGGCTGAGGCAGGAGAATTGCTTGAAGTCTGGGAGGCGGAGGTTGCAGTGAGCCGAGATTGCGCCACTGCACTCCAGCCTGGGTGACAGAGCAAGACTCTCTCTCAAAAAAAAAAAAAAGGTGGAAAATCTAGAATCTAGGCTTAACTGTTGATTTTACAACAGTATTATAAAAGCATAAACAGAACTGTAAATATACCCCCTTAAAATGTATCTATTAAGTCTGATTTAAAATTAGTACAAATGGAAGTTTTAGAACTTTTTATTTGTAATCATACCACGTGTCACAGCAACTACTTAGAGTCCACCCTTCAACTTAGTCTTTTTATTTTTATTTTTTTCTGGCCACAGGAAACCTCCTCATACCATTTAGTCTTTAAATGTGCACACATGTGGTTGTTTCATTAATGAAAAGTAGTTATATATGGTTTTGTTAACTTGACTAGATTTATTTTAGAAATACTTTCCTTTGTTTCTAATGAATCATCATTTTAGTAACTTTAAGCTGATCATCTTATTTATATAGAGCGGCTTTGTAGGGTAGTTAGTGGTCAGGGGCACTGGCTCTGAGTTCAAATCCTGGCTCTACCACTCAATAGTTAATGTGATTATGGGCAAGTTAACTTTTTGTGGCTTTCTTGATTTGTTAAATGAAGAGTATTAATACCTACCTCATAGGGTCTGGGGGAAGATTAAATGATTTAGGACATGGAAGCTGTTTAAAACAGTTTTTGCTGGCCAGATTCCAGAGGAGCACTCAGTGTCAGCAACGTATCAACATCAGTAACAAGCTGTCCTCTTTTGGACTTTGCCTCCCGAGTAGCTGGGATTGCAGGCACCTGCCACCACACCCAGCTAATTTTTGTATTTTTAGTAGAGATGAGGTTTCACCATCTTGGTCAGGCTGGTCTCAAATCCTGACCTCATGATCCCCCTGCCTCAGCCTCCCAAAGTGCTGGGATTACAGGCGTGAGCCACCGCGCCTGGCCAGCTAAGTTATTTTTAAATGACAACTGCAATAGAATGATTTTCCAAAATACTCAAAGGGCAACATACAGAAAGTGTTTTGTAATTTTATGACTGTCTTGGGCAAAGGGCTTGATACAGTTAAGGCTCAGGTTTCTTATTTAAAAATATCTGTGTGGTCAGGTGCTGTGGCTCAGATGCCTGTAATCCCAGCACTTTGGGAAGCTGAGGCGGGAGGATCACTTGAGTCCAAGAGTTGGAGGCCAGCCTGGGCAACAAAGTGAGACCTCGTCTCTATTAAATAAGTAAATAAATAAATAACTGTATTATATTCTGCACTGTAAAAGTAATGCATATGTAATGAATGTAACAGAACAATACCTGGCAAATAGATGGTAAGGGCTCAATAAACTGTTGCTGATGTTATAGTTATTAATAACAATAAAATTGTCTTAAATAATGTCTTATATGCATTTGATGAATAAAACTGGTTTCTTTTAAAAACATTCAGTTGTCATCAACCTTTGAACAATAATTTATGAAAAATATTATAGAGGGATGTATATTTAGACCAGTTCATGACAGTATTTTTAATTACATTATTTAAATTTTTAGATTGATTTTTCTGATTGTCATTTAGAGCTAATTTCTTTTGAGATGCTCTGTTGCCCAGGCTGCAATGCAGTGGTGCGATCTTGGCTCACTGCAACCTCTGCTTCCTGGGTTTAGGCAATTCTCTTGCCTCAGCCTTCTGAGTAGCTGAGACTACAGACGTGCGCCACCAAACCTGGCTAAATTTTTTGTATTTTTAGTAGACACGGAATTTCGCCTTGTTGGCCAGGCAGGCTGATTTTTAACTCCTGACCTCAAGTGATCTGCCCACCTTGGCCTCCCAAAGTACTGGGATTACAGGTGTGAGCCACCGTGCCCGGCTAGAACTAATTTAAACATGGAGAAAGAAGAGGTAAGGTGAGAGGATCGCCTGAGCCCAGAAGGTCAAGGCTGCAGTGAGCTATGGTCATGCCACTACACTCAAGCCTGGGCAACGAAGCGAGACCCTATCTCTAAAAGATAAATAAATAAACAAACAAAACTGGAAAATATGTTCAACTAATAAGCAATTGAAAGATTGCCGGCTGGGCATGGTTGCTCAAGCCTATAATCCCAGCACTTTGGGAGGCCAAGACGGGCGGATCACAAGGTCAGGAGATCGAGACCATCCTGGCTAACATGGTGAAACCCTGTCTCTACTGAAAAATACGAAAAATTAGCCGGGTGTGATGGCGGGCACCTGTAATCCCAGCTACTCGGGAGGCGGAACTTGCAGTGAGCCGAGATCACGCCAGTGCACTCCAGCCTGGGTGACAGAGCGAGACTCCGTCTCAGATAAAAAAAAAAAAATTGCCGTGTGTGTGTGTGAAATTGTCAAGATACTTTACCTATTAAGTAAGAATCCCCAGTGATGAGTTTGATAAAGCAGTCATTCTCATTACATTTGATACAGTCTTATGGGATAGCAATTTAACAGAGTATATGAAGGCTGTAAAAGTTTATACTTTTTGACCCACTAATTCTTTTTCCCCATTGCTGTCTGACCTAAGTATTAAAAAATGAGGACAGAATTTTTTTATATTCAAAAATGTTCACTGTAATGTTTTCTATAATGGTGGTTTAGCACACAATTTTTTTTTTTTTTTTTTTTTTTTTGAGACAGAGTTTTACTCCTGTTGCCCAGGCTGGAGTGCATTGGTATGATCTCGTCTCACTGCGTTTTCTGCCTCCCAGGTTCAAGCAATTCTCCTGCCTCAGCCTCCCGAGTAGCTGGGATTACAGGTGCCCACCACAAAGCCCAGCTAATTTTTTGTATTTTTAGTAGAGACGGGGTTTTACCATGTTGGCCAGGATGGTCTTGACCTCCTAACCTTAGGTGATCCACCTGTCTTGGCCTTCCAGAGTGCTGGAATTACAGGCATGAGCCACCACGCCCAACCAAGAATTCTTTTAAAAGTAATACTTTCCGAGTTTTTAGTGGCACAGAAAAATATTTGTGATAAGAACCAGGAGGGGAGGGATGAGCACAGTGGCTCACACCTGTAATCCTAGTGACTCAGAAGGCCAAGACAGGAGGATGAATTTGAGGCCAGGAGCTCTAGACCCACCTGGGCGACATAGCGAGGCTCTGTCTCTACAAGAAAGAAAAAATTACCTGGGTGTGGTGGTGTGCACCTGTAGTCCTACTTCCTCTGGAGGCTGAGGTGGGAGCAACACTGAAGCCCAGAATTCAAGGTTGCTGTGAGTTGTGATCACACCACTCCACTTCACCACAGGCCACAGAGGGAGACCCTGTCAATTAAAATAAGAGAGAGAAGAAAGAAAATAGGGCCAGGTGCAGTGGCTTACACCTGTAATCCCAGCACTTTGGGAGGCCCAGGTGGATGGATCATGAGGTCAGGAGATC
>NW_012112031.1:2701781-2710531 GCF_000951035.1 Colobus angolensis palliatus
CCGCCTTGGCCTCCCAAAGAGCTGGGATTACAGGTGTGAGCCACCACGCGCAGCCATATTTCACTTTTTAACTCAAAATGACATATGCTTTTGTTCATTTGCTATTCGTGAACAGTTTACATCTTCTGAAATCTTTCCTTGGCTCTTCAGATGTCTGAGTTCTGCTGGTCTAGTAGGATTGAGTGTTGATCCATTATTCCTCAAATACTCTACATACAAATGCCTGATATAGCCCCCTTAAGCTCCTTCCCTTCCCCTTCCCCTTTCCTTTTCTTTCCCTTTCCTTTCCATCTCTTTCTTTCTTTCCTCTTATTTCTTCCCCTAAAGTTTCCTTATTTACATGTCTTTCCTGCTCTGAGACAGGAAGCGGACTGTGTTTTGTGACTTTATTATACTTTATCACTATTGCAGTTGGTTATGTGATAGAAACCTTGCAAATGTGGTACTAGAGATAAATTTTAATAATTGCTACGTTCGTTTTCCCTGTAGAAAAAAGACCAATTTGTACATGAGATACAGTATTTCTAAGATGGTTATCTTTTGTTACTTGTTTGGTTAATTACTCAATAAGGTGCCAGACTGGCCTGCTGAGTGCAAATATGAAACAAGAAAGGAGTGATGGAGTTGGTGTTAAACAATTTTCTGTTCACTTGACAGGTGTGGGATTATGAGACTGGAGATTTTGAACGAACTCTTAAAGGACATACAGACTCTGTACAGGACATTTCATTCGATCACAGCGGCAAGCTTCTGACTTCCTGTTCTGCAGATATGACCATTAAACTATGGGATTTTCAGGGCTTTGAATGCATCAGAACCATGCATGGTAAGGGGTAGAGGATAGTACTTTAATAGTAATTTCTATCATGGTACTTCAGAAAGAATATTGTTTCTAATAGTATACGGGGTTCCTTTATTCACTTCTTAATTGTCTGTATTGGTGGAAGAGCGTACGACGTAGATAGTCCAGGGATAAGTCACAGTAGTTGAGAGTCATTTTTATTACGAGGTTTTAAGTATCTCTTAGTACTTTATATAAAATATTTGTATGAATATTTTTTGGTAAGAAAAACTGCCAGGTCATTTATCTGTATTTGAGTTAAAAATGGTTTTGTTTGTGTTTTAATTTTTCGTAGTTGGGAAACTGAAGTCGAGAGAGAGTAGGTATAGTGAAAACTGGAACCCAGATTATCTTGCTCACTGAAATGAAATGAAATAAGGGTACATATCCCATGTATTCAATGTATTCATTGTTGTTTCCTGGGTCTTGTTGTGGGAACTGTTTTCTGAGGCAGTATGTTTGTGGAACGAGAGTATATTTGCTTTAGAGACAGATACCTGGGTTCAGATTCCTACTTGTCTACTTATGGCATTAGAAAATTTAAACCTCTTTCATCTGGAAAACAGAGGTAATAATACCAGAGTCATACAGTTGTCGTGAGGATAAAATGAAGTCATAAGATAAATCATCTTGGTGTAGTACCTGCCACGTAGGAGATGCTCATTACATAGGGATTTTTGTTGTTTCTTTACACATGATGACATTTGAATGTTGGGATTTTGTACAAGGAGTGCATACAGATTATCCATGATGTTAACACATGAGTAAACTATGTGTTTACCTAAAGGGCATAATTTGAAGATTGTGTTCTCCTCACCCCCCACGCCCAATTAAATGCATTGGGGAAGTTTATAATTTCAGGAATTCCACGCATGAACACTTTTTTTCTGTTATTGAGATGGCCTCTTGCTTTGTCACCCAAGCTGGAGTGCAGTGGCGCGATGTTGGCCCACTCCAACCTCTACCTCCCAGGTTCAAGTGATTCTCCCAGCTCAGCCTCCCAAGTAGCTGGCAATACAGGTGAGCACCACCACGCCCAGCTAATTTTTGTATTTTTAGTAGAGACAGGGTTTAACCATATTGGCCAGGCTGGTCTTGAACTCCTGACCTCGGGTGATCTGCCCGCCTTGGCCTCCCAAAGTGCTGGGATTACAGGTGTGAACCACTACACCTGGCCCACCATTTTAAACAGAGAACCAATTCCCCATTTTTCTTAAGCATTCGCTTTATCTTTTTTGTATCTTAGAATATCAGTCTAGAGGCTAGGCACAGTGGCTCACACCTATAATCTCAGCACTTTTAGAGGCCAAGGCAGGAGGGATTGCTTGAGGACAGGAGTTCAAGACCAGTGTGGGCAAAATATGGAGACCTTGTCTCTACAAAAAATAAAAATGTTGTGGGTGTGGTGGTGCCACGCCTGTGTAGTTCCAGCTACTCGACGGCTGAGGCGGGAAGAGCTCGTAGGCCCGGGAGTTCAAGGCTACATGAGCTGTGATTGCGCCACTGCACTTTAGCCTGGGTGACAGAGTAAGTCCTTGCCTCACCAACAAAATAAAAAAGAAAGAAATTGTTTTTCCTAGCGTTTATATGTAAACATTCAGACTCACTGAGGTAAGTATATGAATATATTTCAAATGTTGATAATCCTGATGCCTTACGTTTTTAAACCATTTGTACAGGTTGAAATTGAATCCTAAATGGAGTTGACTATTTCCTTGTGGATTGTTTTTACTGATTTTTTTAACTTTATCGTGTAAATCCAGGTTTCTTATCACATTTGTATAAAATCCAGTGTATTTAGAACTTGCTTTGACATGGTGAAACCCCATGGGGAAACCCCGTGGTGAATTGATGTCTCGCTGCTCTTGGGGGTGCTGCTTCATGACGTGCCATGACGCG
Organism: Colobus angolensis palliatus; assembly: GCF_000951035.1. Classification (NCBI taxonomy): domain Eukaryota; kingdom Metazoa; phylum Chordata; class Mammalia; order Primates; family Cercopithecidae; genus Colobus; species Colobus angolensis. The sequence continues at coordinate 2,704,522 of NW_012112031.1, forward strand.
CCATAACGTGCCATAACGCACCGCCGTGCTGTGTGTTTCAGGCCACGACCACAATGTCTCCTCAGTAGCCATCATGCCCAATGGAGATCATCTAGTGTCCGCTTCAAGGGATAAAACCATAAAAATGTGGGAAGTGCAAACTGGGTAAGTAAGCTTAGTTGAAAAGGCATCGGTGGCTCACACCTGTAATGCCAGTGCTTTGGGAGGCTAAGGCAGGCAGATCACCTGGTCCGGAGTTGAAGACCAGCCTGACCAAATGGTGAAACCCCGTCTCTACTAAAAATACAAAAATTAGCCAGGCTGGGTGGGGCACACCTGTAATCCCAGCTACTTGGGAGGCTGAGGCAGGAGAATCACTTGAACCCCGGAGGCGGAGGTTGCAGTGAGCCAAGATCGTACCAGTGCCCTCCAGCCTGGGCAACAAGAGCGAGACTCTGTCTCAAAAAAAGAAAAGGCATCAGCTTAAAGACATATTTATAAAAAACAAAACAAAATTGTGTTCTGGTGTTTCAGTCATTTCGACTTTAACCTAGAATGATCATTGTGACAGTCATATTAAATATACTTTAAAACTAAGTTTGATCTGTACATGTCTTCCAAAAAGGAGCACAGAGACATTGTAAGGAGAGACTATGTCCTCGAGAGGCATTTCTGTGTAATGGCTTCTTTTCTCTGTCGTCGTCTTTTAGGTAATCTCTCTGTGGGTTTTAATGAAAATGTAAATAATCTTTGTGCTGGTATACCTCTGTTAGACTGAATTTGGTTGTGCGTAGAATTACACTTGATTTTTGTCACACAAACTTACTAGTTTTACTCAGATTAGTAGAGCATAGCTTTTTTCCAATATGGCTGGAAATATTTTTAAGTGTGCCTTTAGTTTTGAAATATTTTATTTCTTATATATATTTTATCTTCTAGATGTTGATTTTGTTAGCTCCTTAATGATGTGCCTCTTAGCTTGTTGTTCCCACTTTAATTAGCCAGGATTGTACATTTATGCTGTCGACTTGCATCTCTGACTTGGTACCATTCTCTTCATCCCAGTACATAGCTATTTTTGTATCACTTCTGGAAAGTGTCCCGATGATTGTCATTCACAATGTAAGTTATTATTTATATTGACAGCTACTGTGTGAAGACATTCACAGGACACAGAGAATGGGTACGTATGGTACGACCAAATCAAGATGGCACTCTGATAGCCAGCTGTTCCAATGACCAGACTGTGCGTGTGTGGGTCGTAGCAACAAAGGAATGCAAGGCTGAGCTCCGAGAGCATGAGCATGTGGTAGAATGCATTTCCTGGGCTCCAGAAAGCTCATATTCCTCCATCTCTGAAGCAACAGGATCTGAGGTACTGTATATAAAAACTTGTCTTCATGGTTTTATTGCTGATATCTTAAATCCTTAGATAACCTTGCTAATTCCCAGTTTCACGGCTGTTAATGCATTTAAAAGTCTGCATCCCAGAATTCTGAATCTTGAAATTCTCTACTCTTCACAGTATCTGTCAGAAAAATAGCCTCCATTAATGAACATAATAATTTTATTTATAAATTTATGGTAAAATGCAGTTCAGTATTTATTTTTTTTTAAATTAATCCCAGATGTGATGGTATAAATGTTTCTTTAAATGAAGACTATTTCATATGGTGGCCTCTGATGTTCTTGATCATTTAAAAGTACTAGCTGAGTCTGGAGCTTTAACACATTTCTTTGTGATTCTTTGTGCTCTTTTATGATTTTGGTCTTTCTGATTAATATGTTAAAAATAAATTACCTACAAGGTACAGCGGCACATGGCTATAGTCCCAGCTACTCAGGAGGCTGAGGCAAGAGGATCACTTATGTCCAGAAGTTAAAAGTTCAGCCTGGGGCAACACAGCAAGATCCCTGTTTCTAGTAAATGAATGAAAATGAATGGTCTAAAAGTTTTGTTTGTTTTTGAGACAGTCTCACTCTGTTGCGCAGGCTGGAGTATAGTAGCGTGATCTCGGCTCACTGCCACCTCTTCCTCCCGGGTTCAAGCGATTCTCCTGCCTCAGCCTCCTAAGTACCTGGGACCACGGATGCATGTGCCACCCTGCCAGCTAATTTTTTATATTTTTAGTAGAAACAAGGTTTTGCCATGTTGGCCAGGCTGGTCTCAAACTCCTGACCTCAAGTGATCTGCCCGCCTCAACTTCCTAAAGTTCTGGGATTACAGGTGTGAACCACTGCGCCCAGTCCCACACTGATTTTGATAGAGGCATTCCTATCATGTATTTTTAAAACTACATTTCAATAAAGAAAAGAGGCAGTTCCCTCTTAAATGAATCTTCTCTTGTGAGTTCTCTTTATTTTGGTTGGCCCATTGCATTTTCAGATTCTGTTTACTGCCCTTTGGTGGTGGTTACATGCTGTGTGTCATAAATTTGATTCTGGTGCATCACACCACCAGAGGTATGATGACTCACGCCTGTAATCCCAGCACTTTGGGAAGTCAAGGAAGGAGGATCACTTGAGCCCAGGAGTTTGAGCAACATAGCAAGACCCCTGTCTCTACAGAAAGTTTTTTTTTTTTTTTAAACTCACCACTATACTAATGAGGAAAAAAATTTTCAATAACTCAGCCAGGTGTAGTGGTGCACTCCTGTAGTCCCAGCCACTCAGGAGACTGAGGCAGGAAGATTGCTTGATCCCAGGAGTTCAAAGCTGCAGTGAACTATGATTGTTCCGCTGCACTCCAGCCTGGGTGACAGAATGAGACCCTGTCTTGAAATAAATGAATATTCCCTAATCCAGATCAAAAAAATAAATAAATAAATTTGATTCTGGTTGGATTTGTAAAAGCTAAATTAAGTAGTGATTACAGAAATCTTGAAAAGTAAATTTATTATCTGTTGGTTTTATGAAAACTGAGTCCTAGCCTAAACAGAGATTTTCTGTTCTTATATTATCTGGGTCCTTCCTGTATAGCCTAGGTATGGTGTTAAAGACTTGTGTATTTCAACAGGTAAAAACAAATTGGGCTGGGTGCAGTGGTTCATGCCTGTAATTCCAGCACTTTGGGAGGCCGAGGTGGTCCGATCACCTGAGGTTAGGAGTTCAAGACCAGCCTGCCCAACATGGCAAAACCCCCTCTCTACTAAAAATACAAAAATTAGCCTGGTGTGGTGGCACACACCTGTAATCACACTTACTCAGGAGGCTGAGGCAGGAGACTCACTTGAACCCGGGAGGCAGAGGTTGCAGTAAGCCGAGATTGCGCCACTGTACTCCAACCTGGGCAATAGAGCCAGACTCTGTCTCAAAACAACCAAAATGCAACAAAATTAGAAATATAGATCATTATTAGGTAAAAACCATTTAAAGTCTGTACCTGGGCCGGGCGCGGTGGCTCAAGCCTGTAATCCCAGCACTTTGGGAGGCCGAGACGGGCGGATCACGAGGTCAGGAGATCGAGACTATCCTGGCTAACATGGTGAAACCCCGTCTCTACTAAAAAATACAAAAAAACTAGCCGGGCGAGGTGGCGGGCGCCTGTAGTCCCAGCTACTCGGGAGGCTGAGGCAGGAGAATGGCGTGAACCCGGGAGGCGGAGCTTGCAGTGAGCTGAGATCCGGCCACTGCACTCCAGCCCGGGCGGCAGAGCGAGACTCCATCTCAAAAAAAAAAAAAAAAGAAAGAAAGAAAGAAAATGAAACTTTCCTCTAATAGTATTCTGAGCTGAGTTCAGCTACACCATGTTGCTGTTAAGAAAAGATGATATATAATTAAAATAAAGCTGGCCAGGTGCAGTGGCTCACGCCCGCAATCCCAGCACTTTTGGAGGCTGAGGCAGGTGGATCACCTGAGGTCAGGAGTTCAGGACCAGCCTGACCAACGTTGTGAAACCCCATCTCTACTAAAATTACAAAAATTAGTCGGGCGTAGCTGGGTGCGGTGGCTCATGCCTGTAATTCCAGCACTTTGGGAGGCCGAGATGGGCGAATCACCTGAGGTCGGGAGTTCAAGACCAGCCTGACCAACATGGAGGAACTCCATCTCCTAAAAATACAAAATTAGCCGGGCTTGGTGGCACATGCCTTCAATCCCAGCTACTCGGGAAGGCTGAGGAAGGCGAAACGCTTTAACCTAGGAGGGGGAGGTTGCAGTGAGCCAAGATCACGCCATTGTACTCCAGCCTGGGCAATAAGAGCAAAATTCTGTCTCAAAAAAAGAAGAAAAAAAGCCGGGCGTGGTGGTACATGTCTGTAATCCCAGCTACTCGGGAGACTGAGGCATGAGAATTGTTTGCACCTGGGAGATGGAGGTTGCGGTGAGCCGAGATCGCACCATGGCACTCCAGCCTGGGCAGTAAAGCGAGACTCTGTCTTAAAAAAGAAAGAAAAACATACTCGACCAGACACAGTGGCTCACGCCTATAATCCCAGGATTTTGGGAGGCAAAGGCAGGAGGAGCCCAGGAGTTTGAAGACCAGCTTGGGCAACGTAATGAGGCCCTGTCTGTACCAAAATAAAAATTTTAAAATTAGTTATGAATGATGGTGCATGCCTATAGTCCTAGCTACTTGGGAGGCTAAAGCAGGAGGATCACTTGAACCCAGGAATTTGAGGCTTTAGTGAGCTGTGATCATGCCACTGTACTCCAGCCAGGGCAACAGAGAGAGTTGCTGTCTCTTTTTAAAGTAAAACAAAACTTTGCAATGCTGTGCTATAACCGCACTATCCAGCATGGTAGCTGCTAGCCACGTGCAGCTATTATACTCTTGAAATGTGGCTAGTGAGACTGAAGAACTGAATTGTTGGTTGTATGTAATCTTAACTATTATATATTAAAGTAGGCATACATGGGCCGGGCACGGTGGCTCAAACCTGTAATCCCAGCACTTTGGGAGGCCGAGACGGGCGGATCATGAGGTCAGGAGATTGAGACCATCCTGGCTAACCCAGTGAAACCCCGTCTGTACTAAAAAATACAAAAAACTAGCCGGGCGAGGTGGCGGGCGCCTGTAGTCCCAGCTACTCAGGAGGCTGAGGCAGGAGAATGGCCTGAACCTGGGAGGCGGAGCTTGCAGTGAGCTGAGATCAGGCCACTGCACTCCAGCCTGGTCAACAGAGCGAGACTCCGTCTCAAAAAAAAAAAAGTCTGTACCTAACTTCTTGTGTAGGAAACTTAATTTTTATTATGTTTTCTGTAGACTAAAAAAAGTGGTAAACCTGGGCCGTTCTTGCTGTCTGGATCCAGAGACAAGACTATTAAGATGTGGGATGTCAGTACTGGCATGTGCCTTATGACCCTCGTAAGTTTGCATAATCTTACCATTTCTTTTGTATCTTCACCTTTTATACCTTTTTGGATTAATACTTTGTGATATCTTATTAAATCTGAATTATACTGGGTTTTAAAATAACTTCTTTATAAATATAGTTTTCCTTTAGCTTTTGTCGTTACAGTGATGTGAAAGTTATTTCTCTAGAATGCAGGTTCTATAAAGAATCTGTAGAGCTAGTCGGTGTTTGAGGGGGAGATGCTAAAAAATTGTGTAATATCTCTTACGGAGAAGCAGCAGCATTCTTAGAGACCTGTTGACTGTTGAAGATGTTTGTTTGTCTGTTTCACTTTATTTGAATCCTTTTAACTATTATATATCCTTGCTCACATGATCTAGTTTATTTGGCTTATTTAGGAACATATTTCCAAAGAAAGATATGTCAGTACTAGTAAGGGATTGTGGACACTGCTGTGTGCCTAAAGGAGTTCCAAAGAGATCTATGGATGTTCATTTAGTAGTAGTTTTTATAATTTGGCATCCACGTTTGTTTAGAGATTTTTTAGGTGCTAACCATACCTTGAAGTAATTGTCTCTCTGTAGGATATGACAGACACATGTGGAAGCATCTTCAAGAATTGATTAGAAAATGAAACTTTCGGCCGGGCGCGGTGGCTCAAGCCTGTTATCCCAGCACTTTGGGAGGCCGAGACAGGCGGATCACGAGGTCAGGAGATCGAGACCATCCTGGCTAAC
>NW_012112031.1:2710876-2723307 GCF_000951035.1 Colobus angolensis palliatus
TGGATGGATGGATGGATGGATGGATGATTGCATGGATGATTGGATGATTGGATGGATGGATAGATATATAGTGAATGCCTGTATATCCTTCACCTAGTTAACATTTGTTTGTTTTCCTTCATGTATGTGTGTATATTTTGCTGAAATCATTTGAGAGTTCCTTGGAGACATCGTACACTTTACCCCCAAGTATTTTAGCATGAACCACCTAGGAACAAGGATAGTATATAAATAACCACAATAAAATTAATCACACTCAAGAAATTTACCGTTGATAGACGACATATTCAGGTTTGTTCTTGTTATTTCCACAATGCTGTGCGTGACTTCTCTTTAACCCTCATCCAGGACCCAGTCAAGGATCATACATTATATTTGCTGGTCATGTCTTACGAGTTTTCAGTTTCATTTAATCTAGAATTCCCTAGACTTTTATTTTCTTTTGGTGTCTTTTGATGTTTTTGGTATGTATAGTTTTATCATATTATTAAATAGATGCTATTTAAACATTTTATCCTTTCACTAAGTCAAGTAACTTTTTTGTTTTTAAGGTGGGTCATGATAACTGGGTACGTGGAGTTCTGTTCCATTCTGGGGGGAAGTTTATTTTGAGTTGTGCTGATGACAAGACCCTGCGCGTGTGGGATTACAAGAACAAGCGATGCATGAAGACCCTCAATGCGCATGAACACTTTGTTACCTCCTTGGGTATGTACGCCTCGTGAGGTCGCTGACATTAGATTTTGGAGTGCCAGACGTAACAGTGTTTTACATGATCATGTGAACTTTGCCAGGTAAGAAATGACCATGTGCTTTCAGGGCAGAATAGAGAAGACAGATGAAAATTTTGTGGATTCCTACCATTTGTTTTAAATTCTCCTTTCCTTAACTCTTTGTATCGTTAGCCTTATAATAAAAACATTACTTTCTGCACTGCACAACATTGGTTTTGGAAACCAGAGTTTGTGAAGAGGATACTTAACACTCTGATGGGTAATTTTTCTCCCCTATTAGTTTGTTTCTCAAACAAAATCTTCCTCAACCTTTCCCTCTGGCAGGTGTATACTATCAGGTACTAGAAACTCAGAAAATTGTATTTGATTTTAGTAAACATCCTCACTATCATTTGGACTTGCATCTGGAATTTAAGATAGTGAATACAGTCAAGTCTAATAAATACACTGAAGTATAATGGACCAAAGCCTCGGTAAGGTGGAGCTAATGCCTGCCCCACAGGATTGTTTCAAGGATTAGACACGAATATGGAGCATTTGTGCTATGCCTGGAACATAGTGTTCAGTAAATAGATATGATGAGACTCTTTATTGTTAGATTTGAGCCCTGCTGTGCCTTTAGTCCCAGCTACTCAGGAGGCTGAGGCTGGAGGATTGCTTGAGCCCAGGAGTTCTGGGTTACAGTGTGCTGTGCTGATCGGATGTCTGCACTAAGTGCAGCATCAATATGGTGACCTCCTGGGAACAGGAGACTCCCAGGTTGCTTAAAGGGGTGATCTGGCCCAGGGCATAAACAGAGCAAGTCAAAACTTCCCTGCTGATCAGTAGTGGGATCATAACTTTGAATAGCGATTGCACTCCAGCCTGGGCAACACAGTGAGACCCTGCCTCGAAAAAAAGAAAAAAAGGAAAAAAAAAAGATTCGAGCACCATTTGGGATGGGCCAAACAGGAACAGGCGTTTTTGTTGAGATGTTAATACAGGATTTGATCATTGAGTCTCAACTTCCCTAACTACATTGGCAAACTAGATACCTTCTTGGAGTGTGGGTATATTGGAGAAACCTGAAAACTGGTATTTGGGCTTTCTTATTTTGTGGCTCATTAAAAATTGTATCTGGCTCAGAGTGATGGAGGGTTGGGGACCGGGCAGGGTCTTGCTCTGTCACCCAGGCTGGAGTGCCGTGGTGCAGTCATGGCTCGCTGCAGCCTCGACTTCCCAGCTCAGACAGTTCTGCTTCAGTCTCCCGAGTAGCTGGGACTACAGGCACACACTACCATGCCCGGCTAATTTTTTTTTTTTATTTTGTATTTTGTAGAGAGGGGGGGTCTCACTTTGTTGCCCAGGCTTACTGTGGTTTTTAAATAAACCGTTTCTTTTTCTTTCAGATTTCCACAAGACGGCACCCTATGTCGTCACTGGCAGCGTAGATCAAACAGTAAAAGTGTGGGAGTGCCGTTGATTGCGTCTCCTTCGGCCCCTCCTCCCTCTTTTCCTCTGGATGCACTCTGATGATACCATGGTTACCCCCACTGAGCTCTGTTTAAATAAATATTGTCCTTTCATGTAAATTATTCTGGATGTAGATTGAGCTTATTAAATGTTACACACAAAGTATTCATGCATGGTGAATCCAAATTGTATACTGTAAATTTACATACGTTGTCTAGAAGTACCATAGGGGTTTAAAAACCTGGGCTGGCATTGGTCACACCAGGCCTAAGAAGGCAGAAGTTGAATCATTTGAACTAGGGCACTAAACTGAATAGTTGACAGTGTCATTTTATGTTGGATTATTAATTCCTGTTTTTCTTTCTGCTATCTGTTGGTGCCTGACTTGATGGCCTCATTTGGGGAAAAGTGGTGGTTATTAGGGCTTTTTCTGAAATGTGTATCTATGTAACATCACTTAAGTGTGCTTAATAAATCTTTAAGGATTTTAGATAATAAGGCAACAATTCAGAATCTTCTGAACCATCTATGTAATGAATGGGGATTACATATTGGATTTTTCTCATGACACATTTGCCAAATCAGTAGGATATATTTGTTTTGGCAGCCTATCAAGCAAAGGCTAGTGGTATATTTATGTAAGAAAATGACTGTAAATCTCAAGAAAAATCTCAGCAGCTAATTGCAACTCATTTATTTCATTTTGGTCTTAATGCTTTGTAAACAGGTCAAAAAGTCCTATCATACTCTAAGCTTCTATTTTACACACCAGACATACTTCTAGTTGTATTCTCCATACTATTAGACTGTAGTGATGTGACTTCCAAGTAGAATGTAATCTTCCCATTGAGTGTGTCATGGTACAAATCACTATTTGTTTTTGGTGTTTTAGGGATGTGCAATGTGCATTACATAATGACAGAAACACCGAGAAGGTTCTGTGTGTCCATTTGAAAGGAGTGGGAGGAATACAGCAGTTGGTTTTTCAACATGAATCTGATATTGATTTAAACTGTGTTTCACTTACAAGTTTTAAAAAAATGACAGGGTTTAATGGAGCGTGCATAAAAATGTACTGTTTTCACCTTTTGTTTATATGTAAATGTTTGTAAGTATATGGGCCTATCTGTAAGTGGATAAGTCTATATGTGTGTATCATACACATCAACCTCCATGTCCTTAGTCCTGGGTTTTTGAAAAAGTGCTAAAACGGACAAGTAGAATAAATCTTGCTGTGGAATGCCATGCTTTAGAACAAACCCTTTTTGATCTTAATGCTTCTGAAAACTAGGTCTGACTCTGGGGATTTTTTTTCCAGCCGAAGGAAAATCACTTCCGTTATTTTCCCCTCTAATTTAGCTGCTTGACGTTTTACACAGCCCAGATATATTGTATATTTTGACCCAAAGTTACAAGTAGGTTTAAGAGAATTTTTACCCGTGACTTTTGGAGCACTATTCCATTGTCAGTTATTAATAAAGAATTCCATTGCTTAGCTAACCAACAGGTTTTTTTTTCCCCAAGAAAGTTATTTGAAAAGTTAACAGAACAATGAGATAACAGTGACAGTTTAACAGAGAGAAAATTCTGAATTGCATTTTATTCATTTGTGTACTATGTGATTTTTTAAATGTCCCCTTTAGTATTTAATGGAAATTTGGTTCCTGCAAAAGACAAAGGGTGAGAGTTAACGTCCTGTAGATACACACAGAGACTAGGCCGTCTATTAACTAGAAGCAACTTTATGTCTAGCTTGTGTCTTTTTGTTTGTTTGTTTGCTTGTTTGTTTTTAGATTCCTGAGAGATGTCTCTGGAAGGGAAAGTTTTGAGAACTAATGGCTATTTTTGAGGACAAAAATTACATCTTAATTAAGCTAATTCCTTAAATCCATACAAGTAGGTGAATTTTCAGGACAATATTGCCTCACAACCCTGCTTACATTGAAAAGTCTTTTTCCCTTAGCTCTTCTGACTGGATTTTTCTACAAAAACTATGGAAAATATCTTTGTTCTTGTTTGCTGCTATTTTCTGTCCTATTTTGAGAAATATAAATACATAGAAATGGTGCATCTTAACATTTGTTTGTACATGTATAAATGTCTTGTATTTTAATTCATTTTTAGCATGAATTGTTTAAGGGTAAGCCACAACATCTAGAAATCACTCATAGATAATTGAACAATAAAGGAGAATGGTACCGATGCAGGAGGAAGCAAGCGGGTCTTCCCCTGCAGCACACAGCGACTTGCGTTGACGAAGGAGGAGGAAACGATTACTCTGTAAACAAAGTTATCCTTACTTGGGAGATTGCCACAGCCTGCTGCTGAGTTGAGTTACCAGACATCCTCCATGTGAGAAGCAGCGAACACTGAATCTCAGGGATGGCCCACAACTGGGTCCACATGTAACGAGCCCTGTTTAATAACGAAGGGGTGGGGAGAGCAGTCTGTCTACAACCTGGAATCAGATTTGCAAAGGTTTCCTGCGCTGCTGTCTGACACTGTCCTGTTGGTGCCCTTTCTGACTGTGTTTTCTGTTTTCTCTGTCTGCTGTCTAACCCTGTGCCTTGCCTGGGATAAGGACAATGATGAGGTTACTGGTTTGGATTGTAAGTAGAGGACTTTTATTCGTTGGTTTAGAGGTTCACTGCTGCTTTGTCACTTTCTCAATCAAATTGGCCACTTATTTAAGAAATAAAAAGCTGGTAGAATTGCATCCTCAGATGATTCTTGACTGTGTGTGTGTGTGTGAAAACAGACATTCCAGTGCCACCCAAGTATCTATAACGTGCCCAAGAAATCCTAGCTGTGCTCTGGAGAGTGCAAGCCATGGAAACTGTTCAGACATCGCGTGGAGCCTAGTTGCCTGTTGTCACGGCAGCTTGCACTTTAGGAGACTAAGACCGTCCCGGTTCGTCTGTGTGTGGTGTGACCAGTGGTGTGCCCAGAGCACTCCTCTCAGAATCACTAGTGTTAGCAAGTCCCAGGCTGGGGAGCACTCGCTGTAGTCTTTGGAAAGCTTTGGCTTTAGATTTACCAAGCCCCGTCTCCCCACTGCCAGTGCCCTGCTCTCCCGTTCGCCTCTTTCTGTTTCTGTGTGAACTTCCCAGTAATATCACTCGTTAAATAGATTTTCTTTAAATTTATTTAAAGAACAACTATTTAAAAGTAAAGGATATTTTGTTGACATTGGTGGCTTGATCGTCCTTAAGCAACTGAAGTTAAAATTGTTGAAGGAAAAGGCACTCACACTGGTTACTCTTTCTTGTCCAGCTGTATGTAAGTCCAGTGTGTTCATGAATCTAGCTGACACAAAGAAGAATCTCCTGGTAGAGAAGCGACGTGTAAAAAACTGGTGGAAAAAGGTTTTGGATTTTTTTCCAGTGGGGTGGGGGGAGGGCAAGCTGGATTTACAGGTCACGGCTGGACTGAATGGGCCTTTTCATCTTCCCACCGTATCATGGAAGTAGCTGCTTGCTTGTACTGCCTATCCTTCAGGCATCCCTAAAGCTCACTCTGAAGATGTGAGAGACAAACTCTTCGAGTCAAAGTTGATCCTGACACTGACATGAAGGCAAGCCTTGATTTCATATGAACATTGCAGAGGTGGCGATTGAGAAAACAGTTCCCCAGATTGTAAGAGTTCACTGAAGATATTGACACAATTTAAAAAAAAAAAATCAGTAAAGGAATGTATATAATATTGCTCTTGTGTTTTACAGTAAGATTTGTTGCTCTCAGACTGTGTAAAACAAAATTTATTCATGTTTTCTGCATATTAAAAAATCTTATTGTACCAATTGGTAAACTATTAAATGCCTATAAAACTAGATGTGATTTTTTTTTTTTTTTTTTTTGGTCTTCCTTTTCACAGGTGAAATCCTGATGGAAAGTGGGGCTGTCTGTAGCGCCAGTCACAAAGAATGACACGAATTGGTGTGAGGGCGGTAGGGCCTGAGGAGCTGCTGTTATTCAGGGCAGCACCCAGACTCGCTTTGCTGTCCCCTTTCCCCCAGGTGGAGGAGGGGGTGCCCTAGCGTGGGCCCTTACCATGGCGGGCGTCTGCGGCACAGGCCAGCTCTCCCCCACCCTCCCAGCAGCCCATTCTGACGATGGCTATTGCTGTGGCCAGAGTCAAACCCAAGATGGCCGGTTACAGGCCCAAGACTAGACTCTTGGGGTCAGAGTCTAGAGAGAAGGGACCCTGCCGGGCGCGGTGGCTCACGCCTGTAATCCCAGCTTTTAGGGAGGCAGAGACGGGAGGATAGCTTGAGCCCAGGAGTTCCGTACCTCTGGGCAATATAGCGAGACCCCGTTCTCCACAAAAAGGAGGGGAAAAAAAGATGGGGCCCTCCCCTCTTTGTTCTGTGAGTGAACCTCTTAACCTTGCTCAGTGGTCTTGGATTCGTGAAGGTAAATCCTTAATACTGTTTTCAAATTTGGTTGCAACATACCAAAATAAGAATGTTCATCTTTGTCCCAGAAACCCCAGCTCTGTGCTTGACATGGGGCCGTATCTTGTATTCAGGGCACCTACGAAGGACAGTTTGGTGATGTGCTGGTTCCTTTCTTACAGCCCAGCTGTTTTCCTGCCTCCTGTTGGGAGTAGTAGCCTCCCCCAAAATAGGAGCTTGGCCCAGGGCAAAAAAGAAACGGGCTGGGCGCAGTGGCACGCCTGTAATCCCAGCACTTTGGGAGGCCGAGGCGGGCAGACTGAGCTCAGGAGTTTGACACCAGCCTGGGCAATACGATGAAACCCTGTCTCTACTAAAAATACAAAAAATTAGCCAGGCGTGGTGGTGCGCGCCTGTAGTCCCAGCTACTTGGGAGACTGAGGCAGGAGAATGGCATGAACCTGGGAGGTGGAGGTTGCAGTGAGCCGGGATCGCACCGCTGCACTCCAGCCTGGGCAACAGAGCAAGACTCCAGCTCAGAAAAGCAAGAAAAAATAAATTGGCCTGAAGTTAGTTCACTGCACTTTTTTTGCAGCTTTTCCATCTCCTTGCAAGACTCTTCCAGGCCGAGATCCAGATGACAGGGCTCCGGGGCAGCATTAGTAGCACTATCCAGAAATGCTATTGGCTGTTCAAAACCTGGCAAGTAACTCGCTGGCATGTAACAGCCTCAAAACTCCTTCCAGGAGTCATGACTGTGTATGGCCTTTGATGCAGGGGGAGGGTAGCTGGCTGTGGCAGCTCTGTCTGTCCCTGCCTAGCCTGGCGAAACCTGACTTGTGTGCAGACAGTTCTTAACTGCTGACATACCAGAAGTTCTAGGACAGGGATCCTCAAAGTGCGTTCCTTGGTTCAGCAGCATCAGCAGCAGCTGGGAGCTCGTTAAGAGACGCAGGTCGTAGGCCCCACCTCAGACCCCCTGAGTTGAAATGGTGCAGCCTGCTTGCTTTATTTATAATCTACTTTAACAAGCCTTTCCAATGAATCTGAGGCAGGCTTAGGTTTGCGAACTACTGAGCTAAATGATTTAACTTCTCACCAAAGAAACTTGGGCACATCACTGGTCCCTTGGCCCCGCAGCTCAGGTTTGGATCCTGATCTTTCCTCTTTCATCCTGTTTACTTTTTGAGATGGAGTACCACTCTGTCGCCCAGGCTGGAGTGCAGTGGGGTGATCTAGGCTTACGGCAACCTCTGCCTCCCAGGTTCAAGCAATGCTCCTGCCTCAGCCTCCTGAGTAGCTGGGATTACAGGCACGCGCCACTGTGCCCAGCTAATTTTTGTATTTTTAGTAGAGACAGGGTTTCACTATGTTGGCCAGGCTGGTCTTGAACTCCTGACCTCCTGATGTGCCCGCCTGGGCCTCCCAAAGTGCTGCGATTACATGTGTGAGCCACCACGCCCGGCCCATCCTCACTTTGAACATGTGGAGTTTGTTCCTTTGTGACAATTTCCTATGATCTTTGTTGCCACTTGGTCACCTGACCTTGAGATTCTGTCTCAAAAATAAAATAATGGCTTACTCTCACAAATGAGGGCATTTCACCTGCCATTCAAGGATGGCTGCGCCCGCACCCTGGGCAGGGTTGGGGCGGGGGGGAGCCTGATTGATTTGGTAGTTTAGACCTTAGAGGTAGGGGAGAGGAAAATTTGGGCCACATCAGGATACCTTACTTTCCAGCTGTAGGATATATAGGAATTTCCCCAATTAAATCTGTGTGTGTGTGTGAGAGACAGTCTCACTCTTGCTGCCCAGGCTGGAGTTGGAGTGCAGTGGCGCGATCTTGGCTCACTACAACCTCTGCCTTCCGGGCTTCAAGCAATTCTCCTGCCTCAGCCTCCTGAGTAGCTGGGATTACAGGTGCCCGCCACCATTCCCGGCTAATTTTTGTAATTTTAGTAGAGATGGGGTTTCGGCATGTTGGCCAGGCTGGTTTCGAACTCCTGGCCTCAAATGAGCTGCCAGCCTCGGCTTCGCAAAGTGCTGGGAATACAGGCATGAGCCACCGTGCCCGACCCAGGACCCCACTTTTTAAAAAATTGAAACCTGTCACCTAAAAGAAGGGAAGGCAAAAGAACGGATTTCACACCTAGAGCCTCCACTTGCTTTATGGAAACAGCCCTTTGTCATTTGGGTCGTGAAAAGGTGTCTGAGGGCACTAATACACGTAAAGGAGCAGCCAGGAAATACGGGCCTCTCAGGTGACGGGGAGGTACAACGGCAATCACACCTGATCCGTTCGCAGCTTCACAGGAAGCCCCATTTTGAGAGGTACGTGAACGTGTGGTCCACATTCCCAACACTCAGTAGAGGGGAAAGCATGTGTAGGACACGCCGGTGAGACGGCGAAGGAAGCTGCTGCTGGGGCTGGGGCTGCTGGGAAGCACGAGAGGCTTCTGTAGCAGGCCACTTGCTGGTGGCTGTCCCCGGCTGTCACCTGAAACCTCCAGGTCAGAAGCACCTTTTCTCCAGTTGGCTCAGGAAAACTAACAGACTCAGGGTTGGAATATTTTTCTTTTCAGAATTTCCGAGACGTACAGATCTCTCCAAGCATCCCAAAAGGCGTTTGTTCCTGGTGGGGCCGAGGGCCTGTTCTTGGAGACAGATGGTGAGCAGCGGCCAGCAGCTGCCCTGAGTGCTCAACTTCCCCTCTAAAGACAGGCTTTGCCGGGCGCGGTGGCTCACGCCTGTGATCCCGGCACTTTGGGGAGGCTGAAGTGGATGGATCACGAGGTCAGGAGTTCAAGACCAGCCTGGCCAAGATGGAGAAACCCTTCTCTGCTAAAAATACAAAAATTAGCCGGGTGTGGTGGTGCATACCTGTAGTCCCAGCTGCTCGGGAGGCTGAGGTAGAATCACTTGAACCTGGGGGTGGAGGCTGCAGTGAGCTGAGATTGTGCCATTGCACTCCAGCCTGGGCGACAGAGTGAGACTGTCTCAATAAATTAAATAAATAAATAGAGACAGGCTTTGCCCCTCAAGTCCGCCTGAGTCTCGGCTCTCTAAATCCTACCCAAGAGTGGCAAACTTGAGGCCCTCCTCCCTGCCCCCAACGTCTCACCTCTGTGGAGTGCTACCCAACCTGCTTCCTACCTCGAATGAAGCGACATGGGCAGGTGGCCAGCCAGGGGGGTGTTAATGACCTCACGGGTCCAGCATGCACAGGGCCTGGCCCCACAGCCCAGCACCCCTCCCGACCTGGCCTTCACTGCAGTTTCTTCTATGCCCAATGACAGGTGACATTCGCCTGCACGACAGCGAGCCTGGTGACTGACTGGCAGCTCGGTGAATTCCAGCTGAGTGCCTGTGATTCCACCCCCTTACCTCCCGCTCAAGTGACAATGTAAGCATGACCTCGAAATTGACCTCATTTGTATCTATTCCTCTCCCAGTCACATTCCTGTCAGCCTTCACCATCCACCCAGACCGGGTTACAGAACACACAGGTGAGCCTGCGGCCGCAGGTTTCAAAAACTCACTTTATTCCAATGTGAAATGAGGACGTGATGGTTTAAAAACAAGAAAAAGTTCTTGCTCAGCGGTGGGGATACTTTGCTTGCTAGCTCACGCCCATCCCCTTTGAAACAAGGTGTCTGGACAGACCACACCCAAAAGCAGCTCTCCGTAAACCCAGGCGGACGCCCGTCTCCTCCAGGTCTCGGGGTGGTCACATCCTCCCCAACCAGGGCTCTGACAGCAGGCACAGAGCAGCAGCACAGGAAGGGGGGAGCGGGAAGAGCGGGGCCTGTGGGGGCCCCCACCACCCCCAGAGCTAGTCTCAGACCAGGAAGGGAGCTGGGCTCCAGAGAAGTGACATCACATCGGCACCTGTAACTTCCCCCAGCCCCGCCCCCTGCCCACTGTGCGTTAGGCAGCTCAGGTTAAAACGAGGAGAGGGATACATTCAGACTGCAGACCCCAAGGCTATGCCCAGCTGGGTGCAGGGAGTAGGGAGCCGAGTTGGGCTTGAGGGCACACAAGCCAGGGCCAGGCACACAGGCTCTGAGGGCCCAGCACAGCCAACCCCGACCCCTTCCTTTGGGAGCAGCAGCCAGACCGGGCCAATCACAACCAAAACAGCCCTGCGGCTCCTATCCTGCCCCAAACTAAAGTGCACCCCAAACCCTCCAGCCCTGCCACAGAGCTCTGGCTCCCCATCCCAGGACACAGGAAAGGCCCCTCCCCACCATGCTTTTTGGCTTTAAACCTGAACTTTCAGAGAGGTTGGGCCTAGGGGTAGTGGCAGCAAAAGCAGCAGCCATCATGTCGACCATACAAATGACCTGAGAAATCCCATCTGCGCACCACCCACTCAGGACTGGCTCGGGCTATGTACAGGGGAGAGGAACGGTCAACACTCACAGCCACGGACGCACTCGCACACGCCTGCTGGAGGGTGGGGGCCTGAGGAACACCTGCCCCCCAGCCGGGAACTGATGGCTGCACACGCCATTCACGTGTCTGCAATGGGGCCTCTGCATCATATATTCATTGAACCAGTGCAAAAACACCATTTGCGGGGCAGGCAGGCCAGGGTCCCAGGAAGATACGGGGGTGGGGTGGGGTGAAACGTGGAAGAAGAGGGCCTTGCTTCCTCTTCCGCCCGCAGGCACGCCCCCTTCTCCTGGAGTCTGGCTCCCTGGTGACGGGGCCGCTGGCTGACTGTCCGTCTGTCTCCCTCTCTATCCCTGCACGCTCGGAGAAGGGTCCTTGGCAGCCGGGGGCTGGGAGCCCAGGTCCTCTGGGGTCCCGGCTGGCGCGGGCTCAGTGGCCATGGGCTCCTCGGCCCTATCCTTGTTTCTGCTGGCCTCCTGGAGCTGGTGCCGCCGCGCCACCTCGGCTTTCAGATTCTCCAGGTCTTTTTGGCTGAGGAGAAGGGTGGGGATGGAGGCGGGACTCAGAGGAGTCCTGGGCCCTCCACCACCCTCCTGGCTTTTGGGATAAACTCAGGCTCTGTGCTCTATTCACTGGGAAACGTGTGTGAACAAGCGCTTTCCTCCCGAAGGCGGAAGGTCCCTGAACACGGAGAAGGTAAGGACCCCATACCTGACCCAGTCTCTGGGCTCCCCGCACACCCAATTCCAGTCACTGCCCTCCGTGGCCTCCCTCCAGAACAGATGGAGGAAAGTGGAGTCGGGGCGCTGCTCCCACACCCTGCTGACCATTTTAAATCCACTCCCCACATGAGGCCACACTGCTTGTGAGCACCCCGGGGAGGAATGGGAGGCGGCGGGGAGCGAACGAAGCCGCTTCTTAGGTACTGGATGGGAAGACGCCAAGATATACTGTGTGAAGCCGAGACACCAAGGTCTTCACTCATGGAATAGGAGGATGCTGAGTAAAATAAGGGGTGGGGCGCGGTGGCTCACGCCTGGAATCCCAGGACTTTGGGAGGCCGAGGCGGGCGGATCACGAGGTTGAGAGATTGAAACTATCCTGGCCAACACGGTGAACCCCCGTCTCTACTACACACACACACAAGTCAGCCGAGTGCGGCAGTGCGCGCCTGTAAGCCCCGCTTCTCGGGAGGCCGCTGAGCCCGGGAGCCGGGGCTGGCAGTGAGCAGAGATCGCGCCACTGCACTCCAGCCTGGGCGACAGAACCGGGCTCCAACTCAAAAACACAGACCACCAGGGCACGCTTCTGCGCGGGGCGGGGGCCTCACCTGAGAGGAATGAAGAGGATGCCGTTAATGACGTTCAGCTGCTCCAAGACGCTGGCCATGCTGGGGGCTGTGAACTGCGGGGCCGGGAAAGGAGCCGTGAGCCGGGCTCCCGCGCGCGCTGGGCTG
>NW_012112031.1:2723627-2730781 GCF_000951035.1 Colobus angolensis palliatus
CCGCCCCAGCCCGCCCTGCCCACCTGCGTCTTGTAGATGGTGTAACCCTCCTTCTCATGCTGCAGGGCCGACCGGAACTCAGCTTTGCTCTCGTAGACTCGGGCGACAAGGTGGTGGCTGCCGGGAGGCGCCGGGGCGAGGGAAGGGCATAAGAGGGCTGGGCGTGGGGGCCTGACTCGGGGGCCGGGGGTCTCCTCTAGATCCCTCCCTGGAAGCCACCGAGGGGAAGATCAAGTCCAGGCTCAGCAAAGAGGGGGAGGTGGAGAGAAATGTTCTTGGGTGTCCGAGGAAGCCAGAGCACTGGGCCTCTTCCATGCCCCCACCGGACGCCCCCACCGGCCTCTGGGGCCCTTGGAGTTTGGGCGAGCGGCCGCCTCACCTGAGGGCCACCTTGAGGGCCTTGGGCCCGTGGTACTTGGTGCTGACGGCCAGCGCGTTCTCCAGGAAGCGCAGCGACAGGTCGTACTCCATCACCCCGTGCAGCACCAGCCCGATGTTGTTCTGGGGGCAGGCGGGGGGAAGGGGGGGGTCCTGGTCAGCTCCCGGTCCCCTGGGATGGAGGTGGGTCCCTGCCGCCCCCCTGCCCTGGCACTCACGTCCAGCAGCGCCATCTCGGGGTGGTCTTCCCCGAACACCAGCAGCATGAGGTAGCGGGCGCGGTACAGCAGGCTCAGGGCCGTGGACAGCTGGCTGCTGGCGAAGCAGTACAGGGCCAGGTGCATCTGCAGGCGGGGTCGAGACAGGTCAGGGTGGCCGCGGACCCCAGCCCCTAGCAGCCCCCGCCCAGGCGGCACTCACATATTCCTGGATGGTGTTGGGGTGCTCGATGCCCATCACCCGCTCGCTCATCAGCACTGCCTTCTGCTGGTTACTCAGGGCCTGGGGAGAGACGGTGGTGGTCGCTGTGGCGTGGGAACACCCCTGCACCCAGAGCCCTCCTGGCCCCAGCCCAGCAGCCCACACGGCACTGCTCTGCACGCTCCTGTCCTCTCCAGCTGCGCTCTGGATCTGTCCCTTGCACAAGGCAGCAGGGGGGTCAACAGCAGCCGCTACAACACCTTGAGGGGCAGGTCACACTCCACAGAAAGCTCCACATACCCACGGTCTTACGCCCAACAAAATCTCCACCAATACCCAAATACAAACCTAAAACTACTAAAAACGTTAGAAGAAAAAAAAAGCTGAGCGGGGGGCAGGTCCCTTGAGGTCAGGAATTTGACACCAGCCTGGCCAACATGGCGAAACGCCATCTCTACTAAAAATACAAAAATTAGCCAGGTGTAGTGGTGGACGCCTGTGGTTCCAACTACTCGGGAGGCTGAGGTGGGAGAATCGCTTGAGCCCAGGAGGCACAGGCTGCAGGGAGTCGGTATCATGCCACTGCACTCCAGCCTGGGTGACAAAGCAAGATCCTGTCTCAAAAAACTAAAACCCAAAACACCCATTTATAAACAAAAGACAAAACAGTCCCTTTGACTGCAGGGAGTGGGGGATCCTAAGACATGCTGACCCTGAAACAGCCTCTGCCGGCCCTGGCCAGGCAGGCCACCCAGGACCCCACAGCCTGCGCCAGCCCCCTCCAGGCAGGGCACCCAGAACCCCACAGCCTGCGCCAGCCCCCACCAGGCAGGGCACCCAGAACCCCACAGCCTGCGCCAGCCCCCGCCAGGCAGGGCACCCAGAACCCCACAGCCTGTGCCAGCCCCCACCACGCAGGGCACCCAGAACCCCACAGCCCGCGCCATCCCCCGCCAGGCAGGGCACCCAGAACCCCACAGCCTGCGCCAGCCCCCGCCAGGCAGGGCACCCAGAACCCCACAGCCTGCACTGGCACAGAGGGCGCGGGAGCTCGGCGGCATGCTTCCTGCCCACTCATGGAGTCTCAGTAGGCATCCTTGCCGCCACCCCGTGGGGCATCCCCTGCCATCGCCTCCCAGAACTGACCTCACCACAGCACAGGGGGCTCCCGAGCTCTCCCCAGGACACAGTTACAGAAGGGAGGAGCCAGAGGTGGCCTGGGCAGAACGATCAACTTCCTGGGGTCTCCCTGGACTCCACCCACTCCTCCGCCAGGGGCCCCCTCACTCCCCATCCCCCAACAAGAGGCCAGGCCTTTGCTGCCACAGCCCAGAGGGTGCCTGAGGCCCACCTCTGCGTAGTCGCCCATGATGTAATGGAGGCGGGCGAGGAGGCGCAGGCAGGCGCAGGTCTCCACGTGCATGGCTCCGTAGACGTTGTTAAACAGGTTCAGGGCCTCATTGATGAGCTCACAGCCCTCCTTCAGGAAGCCTGCAGGGCACCCCCAGGGGTGGCAAGGTCAGGACGGGGCATGGGGAGCCCCCGCCTCCACCCAGCCCCACCCGGCCACACACCCTGCTGCACTTTGGCCTGGCCACTCTGGAAGAAATGGAAAGCATCCGAGGCCTTGGGGTTGACGTGCTTGACCACGGGGAAGATGTTGAGCACGTCCTCCTCAGTGAACGCGGGCTTGTGGCGACTGTCGAAGCTGTACTCCTTCAGCAGGACCTGGAGAGCAGCCCCCACACACAGGAAGCCTCAGCCCCAGGCTCAGAGAGTTGGCACCTCCCAACCCACCAACGCTTGCGCACAGATGGCTACTACGAAAAAGCCACCTCCCCGGTGGCCCCGGTCAGGGGTGGGAGCCTGCAGCAGGGACGCGGCGGGGATGTAGTGGGACGCAGTGGGGACGCTGAGCCGTGCCCACCTGGATCCCTGTTTTCAGCGAGATCTCCCGCAGGAGTGTTATCTTCTGCAGGCCATAGGTCTCCACAGCCTGGTCCACAGTCTCACTGAGGAGGGAGCAGGGGGCCTGAGCAGCCCAAGCACCGCTGGGCCCCCCAACACTGCCCCACCCACCACCCAGTTCCTGGGAGCCTCCGGGCTGCCCTCACCCTCCAACACCCAGTGATCTCCACACCTCTTCTCTGACTCCCTGGCCTATGACCACAGGCCTCAGATGCCATCTGGGAGCCAGTGGTGGCTGCCTCATCTGCCCAATCCCACCAGCCCTGCCCCACCCCATTCGCACCCCAGCAGCGTCCCAGCCACACCCTACACGCACCACTCGAGGTGGAAGTCAAAGTAGTTCTTGGCCTCCTGGCAGATGTCCTTCCAGAGCTCCTGGGGGGTCACAACAGCCCAGGCTGTGTTATCTGCGGCCCCGGGGGGCCGGTTTTTCCTCCTCTTATTCCTCTTCTTGGAGACCAGCTCGTCGGCAGGCAGGTGGGCCACGGGGTTAGGGTAGGAGCTCAGGAAGCAGTTCAGGAAGTGGCTGATGGCGGCTGAGAGGCCGGAGAGCTCGACTCCCTGCAAGACAGGTTGGATCCGAGTCACAAGGGCCCTCAGCCCCACCTCAGGCTCTTTCCCGAGGCCCCACACCATGCTGGCAGGCCATGGCCAGCCACGGAGCGGACGGGTGGCACCTGTAAGTACGTCTTGAAGATGTGCTTGGCCGAGCGGGTGATGAGTTCTCCAATGCCGATTTTCTGGAAAGATTCAGAAGGGAGATCTCGGTCAGGCCCTCGGCCTCCATCCCAGCCCCGCAGCTCCCGTTCCGCCCCCGCCCGGGCAGCACTCACGTAGACGTGGTCCAGCTGGTGGCGGGCCGGGCTCCGCAGCACCAGCTCCAGCACCTTGCCCAGGTAGCGCATGTTGATGCCACGCTGGCGCATCACCTCAGCCAGCGTCGCCCCGTCCATGGGTAACACCGCGTGCTCCATGCAGTCCTTCACCTGCGGGCTGCAGCAGGTCAGGCCCCCACCCAGCTCCTCGGCCCCCACCCAGCTGAGTCTTTCTAAGGGGAGCACAGCTATCCTGGGAGCCTCTGGAGAAGGCCCCCTAAGGCTCTAGCTCCCAGTCAGGATGTGAGAATGTGCCCAGCCTCCGGCAGAAGCAGAGCGGGGAGAAGCAGAGGTGCCTGCTTGGGGCCACTACTTGACCCCTAGCCCCGTGTCCTGAGGCTTGGAGGCCACGTGTTGGGGGAGCACCCAGCACCCCGCGGCCAGGCACAGAGCCTGCAGGAGGAGGAGGATGGGCAGCCCCCACTGAGCTCCTGCCCCATCCCCCAGCTGTGTCACCACCCAGGGGTCAGAAGACTGGATCCCCAGCTGCCGGCCCACCCGGTGGGCTCAGCAGGGCCTGAGCCCTTGACCTCTGGGAGTCACACGCCCCATCTGTCCAACGGGGATGCCCACTCAGGGAAGGCTGAAGAAGTCACTCCTGCAGTCCTGCGTTCATGGGCCTCCAAGTCGGAGACAGATGAGGGACCAGCACCCACCCCGCAGGCCCCACCCAGCCCCACAGCCCCTCCCTCACCAAGCCAGGGATCTGGCAGGAGAGCAGGAAGGCGGCCGCGTCCTTCAGCAGCTGCTTCTGGTCCCGGACTTCATCCTGGCAGGACTCAGGGAAGCGAACCCCTGGAGAAGGGAGAGCAGAGAGGCTGAGCCAGGCGGTGGCAAGACAAATGCTGCCTGTGGCTGGCGGGGAAGCCCTCAGATGGGGGACAAACCCTCCAGCCCCAAGGGCCCAGTCCCCCCCAGAGCAGCTCTGGCCCTGGAGGGCTCCTGCACTGGCCGGCCCCTACCACTTGCCTGGTGAGAAGATGTCAGGATTGAAGCGAATGTCGAAGGCGGTGCTGCTGATGGAGCCGACCGCCTTGCACGCGTTGCGGATCACCTCCCGGCTCCGAGGGTCTGCTGTGGAGACACGGCTCCGTGAGACGCCGGTCCCCTCTGCCACCGGTGGAGCTTGGCTGCCCCACGCCTCGCCCCCAGCTCCTCGCAGAGACGTCTGCCAGCCTCTCCCAGGTGGGGTCATAAGCCACCCTGGCTGGGCCAGCCCGGGCTCTCCCTCGGAATCTGCAGCAGCCTCACCTGTGCCGTCATCTGCGGCGATGGTCTCTGCCAGCTCCTTCACCTTGGCCAGGCCGCTGGCGCTGCTACCCTCCTCCTCACTTCCCGCCTCCGGTCCTGGAGGGTCCTCAGACTTGGACTCCAAAGAGGAAGGACCACCATTTTCCAGCGAGGAGGGGGTCTCCAGCTGGCTGGCTTTCTGCTGCATCAGCTGCAGGGCAGCCAACTTCATAAAGAGGAGGTACCTGGAGCAGAAGAGATAGGGCAGAGCAGGAGCTGGGAATCGGGGAGAGGAGCTCTGCTGGCCCAAGGCTCCCAGTGGCTGGGGCTCCACACCCCGCAGGCATGAGGCACCTTCTGGCTGGTGTGCACGAGTCAATGCAGAAAAACCAAGATCTCCCAAGACAGGAAGAAGAAGGTAGCCGGGGGTGGTGGCTCACGCTTGTAATCCCAGCACTTTTGGAAGCTGAGGCAGGTGGATCACCTTGAGATCAGCCTGACCAACATGGAGAAACCCCGTCTCTACTAAAAATACAAAAAGTTAGCTGGGCGTGGTGGCATACGCCTGTAATCCCAGCTATTTGGGAGGCTGAGGCAGGAGAATCACTTGAACCCAGGAGGGGGAGATTGCACTGAGCCTAGATCACGCCATTGCACTCCAGCCTGGGCGACAAGAGCAAAACTCCATCTCAAAAAAAAAAAAAAGGCTGCATTATGGAGGGGATGGGACAAGAAGGGCTCCCCATCCGGCTCAGGACTCTCAAAAGTGACAGGAAGCCACTGGCATTTAAAAGAGTTACTCACACTGTGGGACCTCTGACATGGCCATCTCCTAACCCTACACACCAGCGGCAGAGACCCCAGCGGCAGGGACCCCCGGTGCCCCACCTGCCCGCCCCAGCACTGGGACAGTCACAGCCACCCAGACTTCCTAATGCTCCTTTAGAGAACAGCACCGTTGCAGCCGGGTCACCCGCCTGGGTGCTCGCGAGTCTGCAGCCCTGGTTTCTGCACTTGGGAGCCTAACAACAGGGCATGTGGGGACGGGTCTCCAATGACTGTGGCCAGACGGCGCCCTTCTTCTCTCCAGTGCTTCTCCAAGGACCCAGCCCTAGCCCCACGCAGGGCGTCCGCATTCCCTGCAGCTGGCCCTGGCCCTGGCCCAGCAAGGCCGCCCCTCACCTGTGCTCCACGAAGGCGTCCACCAGCTCCTGGCGCAGGCAGCAGAGCTTGTGCCGGTGGGCGCGCGGGAAGCCGGCGCGGGCGCATTCCTCAGGCAGCTCCTCGCCAGGCACGGGCAGGAAGTTGAGGTCCGGTGGGAAGGTGCGCAGCAGGTCGAGGATATAGTGGCGCCCGTCGTTGCCAATGATGCCCTTGCACTCGACCGAGGAGCAGAGCTCCACCTCCTCGTCGCGGTCGTTGAGCACCCGGTGCCGCAGGATCTTGAGGGGCCGACTCGTGCGCTCCAGCAGCTCCAGGTACCGCGGGTGCGACACCACGGTCTTGCCGAAGTCGATGGAGCCGTAGATGACGCTCTGCTCCTGGTCCCGCTCCAGGATGCCGGGGATGATGGACTGGGCCGTGACGCGGTAGCCGCGGTAATCCACCACCACCGTGCCCAGCGTGTACAGCCCCTCCACGTCCACCGCGTTGTAGGTGCGGACGCCGTTCAGGTCGTTGGTGGGCGCCACGTAGGCTGCCACGTCCCCCCCGAAGTCCTTGTAGTGGTCTCGGACGTCAAAGCCCAGGCTGAAGAAGATGTTGTTCCAGATGAACATCTGCATCTTGGTCTCCTCGCTGGGGTTGATGGCCATCACGTTGCCGTCAATGACGGCCATGGCGCCCCGGGTGGCTGCCGCGGTGAAGTCGCTGTGCACCTGCGGGGGGCCCAGGAGGGGAGAGTAAGAGGCCCTGCCCACCAGAGCCTGCATCCACCTGGCCAAGCGCCCCTACACCGCCCAGGCAACCCGGCCTGCCTTGGGAACCCAGGGACACCCGGAGCCTGAGCTTCCTCGTTATGTGGAAAAGGGCGAGAAACCCATGTTTTGGCCTGGCGCGGTGGCTCACGCCTGTAATCCCAGCACTTTGAGGGACTGGGGCGGGCAGATCACCTGAGGTCAGGAGTTCGAGACCAGCCTGACCAATATGGTGAAACCCCGTATCTAATAAAAATACAGCCAGGCGTGGTGGCTCAAGCCTGTAATCCCAGCGCTTTGGGAGGCCGAGACGGGCGGATCACGAGGTCAGGAGATCAAGACCATCCTGGCTAACACTGTGAAACCC
>NW_012112031.1:2731006-2743512 GCF_000951035.1 Colobus angolensis palliatus
CTCCGTTTAAAAAATAAAAATAAAAAAAAAAACCAGCCAGGCATGGTGGTGCACGCCTGTAGTGCCAGCTACTTGGGAGGCTGAGGCAGGAGGATTGCTTGAACCCAGGAGGTGGAGGTTGCAGTGATCACACCACTGCACTGCAGCCTGGGAGACAGAGTGACACTCCATCTCAAAAAAGCAAACAAACAAAACCTCCATGTTTTGAAAATACACTTGTGCTCGGGGAGACAGCATAGCTGAGTGATTAACAAGTGTGGGCAAGTTTGGGATCCACCAGTTATGTGCCAGGTGAACTTGAACAGATAAAGGTATTTACATTTATAAGTCCAAAATATTATACAAAATAGTGTCTATAACGCACTTGGCACCATCTCTAGGGGAAGTTGGTAACTGAGAAATGAGTTTTTGTTCCTACAATTATCAACTCTAGGCAGTAAAACGATGGAAAGTTTTTTGTTTTTTTTCAGACAGGGTCTCACTCCGTTGCCCAGGCTGGAGTGCAGTGGCACGAGATCTGAGCTCACTCGACTTCCCCTGGTTCAGGCGATCCTCCCACTTTAGCCTCCTGAGTAGCTGGGACTACAGGCACAAGCCAACATGCCCAGCTAATCTTTTGTATTTTTTGCAGAGACAAGGTTTCACCATGTTGCCCAGGCTGGTTTCCAACTCCTGGGCTCAAGTGATCCCCCCAGTTCAGCCTCCCAAAGTGCTAGGATTACAGGCGTGAGCCACTGTGTCTGGCTGAGATGGTTTTTGAGATGCAATCTTGCTCTGTCGCCAGGCTGGAGTGCGGTGGTGCAATCTCAGCTTACTGCATCCTCCGCTTATTGAGTTCAAGCAATTCTCCTGTCTCAGCCTCCTGAGTAGCTGGGCCTACAAGTGCCCACCACCACGCCCAGCTAATTTTTGTCTTTTTAGTAGAGATGGGGTTTCCCCATATTGGCCAGGCTGGTCTTGAACTCCTGACTTTGTGATCTGCCCGCCTCGGCCTCCCAAAGTCCTGGGATTACAGGCATGAGCTACCAAAGCTGGCCTGAGATTTTTTTTTTTAAGCAACTACTTCTCATTTCTCTTACTAACCCAGTACTAGTAACTTTTAAACCCCGGCCAGCTAAAAGTGTTAATGCAGATGAGCTCCCGCCCTAGAAGGGCCATGGTTGGCCAGCGCTCGCCCAGGCAAAAGCCCCGCAGCAGTCAGTGGAGGGCGGGAAGCTGGACGGCCCTGGACACTCAGTGCCTATGGGAAGTAGGGCCCGCTCCTCCCAGGGACTCAAAGCCTCAAAGAGACCAGAAAAAGGTACTGGGATGGTCTGCTGGGAGGCAGGAGGCTAGCAGACCCTGCAGGACGCCCTGACTGGCCTTTGGGGAACCTGACAGGGTTAGGGCTGCCCTGCCTCCCTTGCTTTCCTCCTGTCCACAAGAAAACCCGTCAGCAGGTAGACGGTGGGCCTGAGACTGCCACTCAGCAGAGGCTGCAGGCACCTTGAATATGGCCCTTTCTCGGAGCAGCCGCTCAGGCAGGTTCTTGCGAGGCAGCTCCCTCGTCGTCTGCAGCTCCTCATTCCAGTCTCGGGTCTGCAGAGAGATCAGAGAGGGAGATACGGGCTCAGCCTGTGCCCTGTGACCTGCTCTGGGCAGTCCCTCCTTCCACCTTCCTGAGAAGAGCCCCAGACTCCCAAATGAAGAGTCAAGCATGGGGCTTCCAGCAAGTGCATGGAACCAGCCCAGCACCCAGGAGGGCGGGGGTGCCCAGCGAGGGCAGGGCCAGGCCGCAGGCACCTGTCCAGGAATGTGCTCCTCGTAGCCCAGCCTCGAGGTATAGGCATCCTCTGCGCGCACGCAATCCATGGCATGCTCCGCCTGGGGTGCTGTCCAGCTGTACACCTGGAATGGGGTGGCGATCCTCTCGAACGGGTGGCGCTGGACCCTGTGGCAGGCAGGGGAGGGGAAGATGGCGCAGCCCACCAAGCTCAGAGCCCTGCCACGGGCCCTTTCCTGAGGCCCCCGCCTGCTCCGGCATCTCCTACCCCGAGACACCCCCCTGAAGTCAGAGGGAAGCGCACGGGCGCCTCTCCCGCAGCTGCTATCTCGGCACTGACCGACAGCTCCCTAGAGCGGGGACTCCCACACTGGGGGCCCAGGGCGGTTTCTCCAGACAGAAGCACTGGAGTGCAGGCCCAGCTCACCCCATGCCCCGTGTGCCATGAGACAGGCGGGAGGGCGAAGGCGCTACCTTTTCTTCTGCAGCACAGCAAAGTTCTTCCTGAAGGCCGGGCTGATCTGGTTGAGCAGCTCCACCAGGGAATGGCTGAGGAAGCGGGGGCTGGCGGGCTTGGGGTTGAAGTGATAAGCCGTGGACCTGCAGGGAGAGGGGGGCACTGAGCGGGGGCCCAGGTGTCTGCTCAGACCCAGAAGAGCCGGCAAGGCAGGGGGGCCTGGTGGGCTTGCAGGGACTCACTGATTCAGGTAAAAGCCCCGTGTGGACGCCGTGATGCTGACTTGCCGGTCCTCGGCCGTGATCACAAACAGGTACATGAGGTCCCCATGCATCTTCCGGTTCCCCGGGGGCGGGTTCCAGCCGCTCATGGTGAGCACTTTCAGGCACTGCAAGGGCTGCGGGAGGGGACGAGCCTGAGGGGCCAGGCCTCTGGTGTGGGGCCTCCACCCCGCCAGGGACCCTCTTCCTCCCTCCCCCAGGATCCTACCTTCCAGTCGCGGTTTTGGGGCTGCAGGGGACACAGTGGCCGCTCCCGGCTCCCTGGCAGGATGTACTCGGGCGGTGTACAGTCAATGGGATCCATCTCCAAGCCCTTCTTCCGCTTCCCGCTGTCTGAGGGACCCGAGGCTGGTGGTCAGCACAAAGCCACCCAGGGCCAGCTGTCTCCCTACCTGCCGATGCCCTGGTCCCTCGGCCCCTTCTCCAGCCCCCCACCTCCATGCTGCCCGCCCCTTGGTCCAATCCCCGGCCCCAATGCCTCCTGCACCTCCCAGGTCGCCGTCGGTGAAGACGCTCAGGAAGGACAAGGAGTTGCAGTCAACCCCGTTGAAGGCATCGGATGGGTCCAGGCTCTTGAGCAGGTCTCGGACGTGGCGCACGTGGATGCGGGCCTCACGCACCGTGTATGGCTCTGTCAGGAAGGCAGGGAGGGGACGGCGTCACCAGAGCCCTGAACCCTGAACAACCTGCTCAGCACAAAACCGGTTTCGGGGGTGCTAACACAGTGGTTTTCATTTTCAACTTTAGGCTTCCGTTTTCAAATTCCACTATGAACACATAAGCTGGAGTTCTAGTTTTGACACCACACACACACACACACACACACACACACACACACACACACACACGCTCTGCCTCCTGGTGAGCAGGGATCTTTGTTCATAAAGAACTTTCTGCCAAATGCCTCTGAAGCACACACAGGCCTCAGACGTCCACACGGCCGCCTGCTTTTCTGCGCCAGCATCTCGGGTGGGCAGGGCTTCTGGAGCTCTGGGGCTTCGACACCACAGCCTTGCCCTGCTCTCCTGAGGCAGCCTCACATAGGGGTGGCCTGAGGACTTTCCAAGGCCCCCAATGTCAACACTGCCCACTATGTGGTTTCATGGGATTTTAATGGCAGTTCTTTTGGTGGTGGGGAGAGGTTCTGTGATCAACCGTGGGCGCTGTTGAGCTACAGATCTTTTCCGTCACTGCTTTCCACAGGCCCTGGGTGGGGAATCTGAGCGGCTTCTACCCAGAAAACTCAAGCCCACGGACCAACCTGATGGCGCCTCACTGTGCCCGCCCTCCCTGCTCCAGGGCCAGGGAACTTTTGGGACTTCTCATTCATCTCTACCGAGCTGGACTGGACTGACTGCAAGCCCTGGCATGGTACTGCCGGATTTTTCTTCTTTAGAATCACGGCTCTGTTCTTTTGTTCGTTTTTTGAGACGGAGTTTCGCTCTTATTGCCCAGGCAGGAGTGCAGTGGCACAATCTGGGCACACTGCAACCTCTGCCTCCCAGGTTCAAATGATTCTCCTGCCTCAGCCTCCCAAGTAGCTGGGATTACAGGCGCGTGCCAGCACGCCTGGCTCACTTTTTGTATTTTTAGTAGAGATGCGGTTTCACCACGTCGGCCAGGGAGTTCTCCAAACTCCTGACCTCAGGTGATCCACCCGCCTCGGCCTCCCAAACTGCTGGGATTACAGGCATGAGCCACCACGCCCAGCCCACGGCTCTGTTCTTTAACCCATGGGCTATGTAGTTGGCAGATATAGGTGTGACGGCCTGAGAAGCAAGACCTGCGCTCCAATCCTGCCTCCATGAGCTCATCCGTGACACAGGGACCCTGGCATGGATGGTGCTGCCTGCCTCTGCCTCTGTGGACCCTCCCCTGGGCAGGCACCCAACTTCCAGACCAACCTTCCACCACGCGCAGCACGGAGCCCTCCTGCAGCCCCTCAACGCTGCGCAGCTCCGAGAAGTGGTCCAGCACGTTGCCATCCAGGTGCAGCGAGAAGCAGGTACGGTGACACGTGTCCTCCCGGTCCATGAGCACCTGGTGGATCTCCTGCACCATCTCCTGCGGGGACACCTGCAGGGAGAAGGCCCTGAACACCCTGGTGAGAGGCCATGTAGCAGAGAGCAAGGACGATACCACCTTGTCCCCAGCCCAAAGTACCTTGGTGCCCAGAATAAATGCCCCAAATACTCGACTTCCCACTTTCTGGCTTTTAAATCCAGGCCGTGTCCACACATGCCAGGCCCTGTGTGTGCAGCCTGGAGCCTGGCCCACCAACTCGGCCCTGCAGACCAGGAGCAATGCCCGAGCGGAGAAGGGGAGATGGAAGAACAGGGGGTCAGAATTCTGACGGCAGCCTCACCCCCGTCCTTGCCCACTGCTAAGGTGCCCGGAGCAAATGGCTTTCACCTTCCAGAAGGGGTGCTCTGGGGCCCAAACCTGTGGGTGCTGAGACATCTGACGGCCCTGCCCCATTCCCCACTGAGTCACCAGCTTGCAAGACCTCCACGTTGGCTCTGCCCTTGGAGATGACCCAATACCACCCTCCCCTCTGGCAGATGGTAAAATCACGGCCCAGAGAGAGCTGACTTGCCCGAGGGCACAGAGCAAGAGGCTGGGGAGTCCTGGGATGCCAACACGACCCAGCCACTATCACCCCCCTCCCCACATAGGGCTGGCGGGCCCGGCTGGTCGCTGTCCTCTAGCAATGGGGCAATGACCTGACCCTGGGCCCGATTCCCACGTCTACCACACCAGCTGAGCAGCTCTGGGGAGGGCACGGGTTCCTCAGTTTCCTGCCACAATATGGGGCCAGGAGGAGCACGAGCAAGGCTGAGCTTTCCAGCTCACCCTCCCCAGCAGGCTCAGGCCTGGTCCCCAACACCCCTTCCTCCATCTTACCTGCAGGGAGAAGGGCTCGATCCCAGGGGCGAGGATCTTCACAGAAAAGC
Source organism: Colobus angolensis palliatus (assembly GCF_000951035.1). Classification (NCBI taxonomy): domain Eukaryota; kingdom Metazoa; phylum Chordata; class Mammalia; order Primates; family Cercopithecidae; genus Colobus; species Colobus angolensis. Next base: position 2,736,461 of record NW_012112031.1, read on the forward strand.
CTGTGTCCTGAATGACAATGACTTCCTGGCCGGCGGTCTCATCTCCCGGGTCGGCCTCGTCAAGCCCATTTTCCCTGGGTGGCTCGGCCGCCCCTTCCTCCTTCTTCAGGCTCTCTGGGCAGTCCCCGTTTAAGAGCATGACTGATGGCAGCTCTGCGGGACAAGAATGGATCAGAATCAGAAGGCCTCGCTGGTCCGGGGTGCCGTCCACCTGACCTCACACGGGGGCACGTGCCTTCCGGAAAGGCATCTGCACGCCCTCCCGAGCCACACCTGCAGGCCATTTACACACCCAGCCGCCCCTCCCAGCCACTGCTCCTGGACCCACTGTAGTATGGAACCTGAACACACGGCCCAAACCACTCTCCCCAGGGTCACCAAAGCTACCCTTCAAGCCAAACCCAAGGGTCTCCTCCGGCCCTAACACACCTGGCTTTCCAGCAGCGGCCCCCTCTTCCTCTCCTCTTCTCTGACCCACGCAGTGCCCTTGCCCCTCCCTCTCCAGCCCCATCCTCTTCCATCCCCACTGAGCTGTGGTCCCAGGCTGCAGCGGGGCTGCAGGGGTGTGCCTGGGCCCAGTCTCTCCTTTCTGACCCCACCCCCTCCCATACACTCCTGCCTCGTGGCTCACACGGCCAATCCTGTCCCCTCTCCAGCCTTTTGGACCAAGGAGACCGCTGCCTCCCAGGCATCAACAAGTGGCTGGCCCTGAGGCATCACCAAAGACTCGTCTTGCAGCAACAGAACTCATCTTCCTCCTCAAACCGGCGCCTGCTCTATCTAGTCACCCACTAGATATCTCCCAACCCACCCACAGGCCCTGGCCTCTGCAGCCACTGCCCTGGGGCGGGCACTTCCTCTTTCCAGCAGTGCCACCTTCCTCCTAGGAAGCCCACCGCTTACAAGACCAAGCTTCTTAGGCCAGTGCTCTCAGGCACCCACCTGAAGTCAGCCTCGGCTCCTGCCTGCTCCCTGTTGAGGTCTAAGGACATCACACCATGGAAGCCTGGTACCGCCTACTGCCCTCCCACCGCTGTGCTTGTGTCTGTGCTGCCCCTGACATCCCATTCTGTACAGCAAACACTGACTCACCCTTCAAGGCCTAGGAGAAATAAACCTTTTCAGCAGCCTGCCCAAAAGACCCTTAATGGCGGGATCACACCCCATCCCCCTTTCATTCCCAGAGACATTCAGCTGCACCCAGGGTGGCATCCTCACCAGCTCTAACCACCACGTTCTATCTTGCCCAGGCTCAACAAAAAAGGCAATAAATAAGGTACGTACTGCAAACCTGTAGCTAAGTCCAATATTTGTACACAGCACCCAATCCACATGCTGTAAGCAGGGTGGGGAGCAGGTGACAAAACCTTGCATTCCTACCCAGGCACCAGTGGAACAAAGGAGAGCCCCTTGTTCCGTGGAGGAGCCAAGGACCGCCTCTCATCGCCTCCAGCAGACACAGGCCTGCCTGGGCACCCAGCTGGGAGACGAGGACCTTGGCCCCAGGATCTACCCATCGGCCAGGCTCACCTGCCTGGCTTGGCTTGAAGCTCAACGGTGCCAACTCTGAGGAGGGCCTGGGTTCCCTTCCAGAAAGAACAGCTCACCCAGCTCTGCCCATCCCATCGAGACCCCACCTCCCCTTCCCTACCCAGCTCTCAGGAGTGGGGACAGGTATATTTCCCAGAACTGTGTGGCCCCAATCCGGACCCACCAGAAACACGGAGCAGAAGCCTCCGGGAAGGGATGAGGCCAGTACAGAAAGGCAGAGCCCAGGGGGCCTGGAGAGTCACTCCCTTTCCCTGGAACCCCACGAGTAAATGAGAAACAGGACCTCTAGGAGCCCAGAGAGTCTCTTCCCCCTTACCCCAAAGAGGGGTATTTGAAGCCCAGAAAGGCTCGGAGCCTGGCCTAAGGTCAACCAAGTCAGAATGGGCCCCAGACTGCTCCTGCGGCCTGCACCCTACACCGCGGCACTGCCCTCCACTCTGGCTGCTAAGGACTTCCAATGACCGTGTCTGTCATGCCTCTCCATCCCCACCCCACCCTCTCCAAGTCTGCTGTGGACTCCCAGGACCCACAAGGATGCACAAAGACCTCCCTTCCAGGATCCAACCGCCCGGGGAAGGACACCCCCAAGCCGCTAGCAAGGGAGCAGCGCCCCCTCCCAGGCGAACACCGGCCTGACTCTGGGGCCACAGCAGATGACAGCTGGGTGGTGGCCGGTCAGCTTTCAAAAGGCAAGAGGCAGGGCAGCCAGGTGGAGGCACCTGCAGCCAGGAGCCGGGAACCCCCCACAGGGTCCCTGAGAAAGGCTGTGGCGGCTGCCAGAAGCCCCTGGAAGGAGGGGAGAAGGAGGAAGAGCCCCCACCCAATGTCGAACAGCGGTTTTGAGCTATGAGATCGCAGAAGTGGGGAGTCAAATACCTAGACAGAGACAGCCTGTGTTCTTTCGCCTGTCTGGAATGGGAGGACAGAAAGGCAGGAGGACAGGGCAAGGTGGCCACGGCTCCCACTCTCCTTCCCCAGCCCAGCGAGACGACCCTCAGGGGGTACCTATTCCCTGATCTGGTTTCAAAGGCATGTGACTGGCTGCCCATGAGCCTCCTCTCCCCAGGACAGCATGTCCTGCCCCAATCCTTCCTCCAAGGAACCCCGAAGGTCTCCCCACCCCTGGAAGAAGGCGGAGCGATCTCCCCCACAGACAACTGGCTAGCTCACCAGGTCCCGGTGCTCACCTGGTGCAGTTGGCAGCTGCCCTGCCCTCGGCTCTGGAGTCTCAGGATGGCCGTGGCAGCAAGGCAGCCGACTCTCCAGATCAGCCCCAGCATTGCCCTGGTGCCTCGTTCCAGCCTCAGCCGCTACCCTTGCCCTAATGCAGCCAGTCGGCCCGGGGCTGGAGCTCTGGCTGGCTTCGGGTTTCAGCGGGGCCAGGCCTGCCGTGGCAGCCCCAGGAAGGGCACACTCCCCCTGCCTGGCATCCCGCTCAAGGTCGGCCAGAAGGACGGCTGTGGGCCAGGATAACCCAATGGCCCCAGGACCCCAGGGGGAGCCGCTATCAGCACTCAGGCCCACCTCCCTATGCCCCCTAGAGAGGGGGTCACTGCCGGCAAAGCCAGTAGGGGGATCAGAGAACCGAGAATTTGGGGTACCTGGACCCCTCAAGATTGAGGGCATAGGAGACTGGCTGGCAGGGGCAGGGCCCAGTAAGGGGGTCCTCTCCTCAGCTCCCACCCCAGTGGGGGTGAACAGGACCGCTTCTGCCAGCTGCCGCCAACAGCTGGCACAGACCCGGGCCCAGGCCATAAGGTGGCTGCCTCTACCCACCAGTCCCAGACACTGAGCACCCCCTGTCCCTGGGCCAAGGGCCTGGCTGGGACCTCTGGCTCCTGCTGCCCCCTGCAGGTGACCTGGCTGCCAGCCCCTTCCTGGGAGTCACTGATTCTGCTGGGAGGGAGGGGGATGGGCCCCCAGCTTCCCAGAGGACAACTGCACCCGTGCCCCTGGCCTCCAGGCTCCATCAAGAAGCTGGCAGGCTCCATCTTCCCTTCCCAGCAGCCCCAGCCCTGCCAGGAGGGAACCAAGTCTCTCCCAGGGGAGAACAGAGCTGGCAGCAAGAGGCCAGCGGCCGAGCAGCGGGGGAGGAGCCCAGCTGGCCAGGGCGCCTTCCCAGGGCCTCTGACACGCTGCCAGGGCCCAGTGAGGACTGCCCCAGCATCCACCCGACCCAGGGTGGGTGGGAGTCAGGCTCTCACTCCATCCCCTCCCCTCTCCAGGACCAGGGATCAGGCAGGCCCTGGGCTGCTTCACAGCCCCCATGGAAGGTTCTGAGTCTCACACAATGACCAGAGGGGAAGGACCAGGCCTAGGCAGAGCCCCTCTGCTCCTATCCCCTTCCAAAATACACCCTCACCCTCCGGAGACAGGGCTGGGGGAGGGCAGCTTGGCAGTGACCCCAGAGCAGTGTTGACAACCACCTGCATTCTGGTTACCACAGAGCCAGGACTCACGCGAGGCCCAGCCCACGGCAGCTCCCTGAACCACCACGCCAGCCCGTCTCACCTATGGCAGCTCCCTAAATTGGCTTGGCCAGCCCATCTCACCTGAGGAAACTGAGGCTCCAGAAGGCTAGGAAGCAGCTGCCCAAGGTCACAGAGGCAAGAGGCAGCCAACCCAGAGCAAGAAAAAACCAGGTGTTACTATCACATTTGGGACTAAGTTTGAAAAAACAGGTGTGTCAAATGCCCAAGCCCATGGCTTCTGAGTCACTCCCACAGAGTGCCGGTTACCGACCCGCTCCCGCCGACCCGCTCGCGCTCAGCGCAGCCCACCCCCCCCTCCCTAGGGGCCCGGCAGCACCCACAGGGGGGCTGCACCTGCTTCCTTCTCCAGGCCTCAGGCCTCTACTCGGGGGCAGATCTATCCCAGGCACAGCATCCCCCAAGGCCTCTACACCCTTGGGCCACCACTCCCTCCTCTCACACCCGCACCTCTGAGGATGTGAGCTTTCGGGGACGGGAAAAGGAGGCCTTCTGCAGAACGGGAGAACGGGGCCCAGCAGCACTCTGCATACACACAAACTCAGATGCTAGTGAAGAGGCAAAGCGCACCCCTGCCCCGACCTGGAGGCGCAGGGAGCCCAAAGGCGGCAGACAGGAGGAACGAGAAAAGAAACTTAGGCCTCCCCAGAGGGCCTGCGAGCTGCCCGAGCCAGACACAGTCTCACTGAGAAGATCGTGCCAGGGCCAGGCCACGCCCCAGCCAAGTCCTCGGCAGTTGAGGCTCCAGCGGGAAGTAGGGTCCTAAAAGGTGCATCACCCGTCCCAGGAGCCCAGGGCTTCAGGGAAAGGCAATGGGGCAGGCAGGCGGCCTATCGAAGAACCCACAGACCAGGCACCTGTTTGCCTCCTTCCTGTCCCACCCAGGCCAGAGGCAGGTGTTCTGGGCCTGAGGACAGTCCAGAGTTCCTCAAGCTGCTCTCCCCACATCTCATCCAAGAGAGGAGCTTTAGGATACTGTTGGGGAGTTCCCATTAGCCCCTAGACTCCTTCCCCAGCTGCCAGCCTCCTCCTCCTCCCCCTCTGGGCCTCGACTCCAGGGAGCTCTCCCCTGGGCAGAAGGAACCTGACGCACCACTGTGGACCTGAAAAACCTGCCTGTTCTCTTAACCCCTAAAAGCTGCTGTATTCCCAGGAAGGTAACCCATCCTTGCCCCCCACCCTCAGTGGCCTTGATCACCTCCTTCTTAAGGGGACTGAAGAGCCTTCCAGAGCTGGATCTCAGAGGTCAGAAGCCTTGGTTCTGATGCTCAGGTGGGCCCCAGCTTGCAGCGCGGTGGGTCTTCATTAAGGCTCCGTCCTTCTTTCAACAGATCTGGGCTGGCTGTAATGTAAGTCTTAGCTACCTGTACTAGCTTCCCAGGGACGTAGGAGCCCATGTCCTGCCCACGAATATGCTCCCAGTTTCCCCAAATAGCTGTGCCCTTCCCTAACTCAGTTTACCCCAGAGACCCCCACCAGCACAGTTAGGAAGGGGCTTCACTGACTCCCTCACAGAAATCCTCCAACAGATGCTCCTCGGCCCCTCGTTCTCAGCATGTGATCCAAACCAACACGCCTGTCCCAACTTCCTCTGGGCCAGGCCACGGCAGCCTTGGTTTGCTGGCCATGAGCTGGAATCCAAACACTTCCCTTAACAACTAAATCGCTGTGTGACCTTGGGCAAGTCACTTCGACTCTTCAGGTCTCTGCTAAAGGGGAAATCAGCCAAACTCCTCTTATCTAGCCTGATTCAGAACCACATCAGCACAAAGCCTGGTAGGTTGGGGCGATCAGCATTTGCTGTTCTGCCCAAACCTTGGCCTTGTCCAGGCAATCAGCAGTACTGTCCCAGCACCTGTCCCTCACCCCGAGGTAACTCTGCTACGATGGGAACAGGATCAGAGGGCCGAACGCTGTCCCCATCCTGATTCCCAAGTCAGCCCTGGCGCACTCACTGAAGCTGGGAAAGGAGATGATGAGGCCTTAAGACCACAAGTCCCAACTGAGGACAGTCGACAGAGGCGGGAGGAACTGGGGGACAGGAGTAGCTCTGCAACACCACTGCCACCCGGAGCAAAGAGGACCGCAGCCCAGGCCTGAGAAAGATGACAACTGAGGGTCTGGGAAGGGGATTCCAGCCCCAAAGCTGGAGTCTGAGACACGGTGCAAGTAACAGAGGGAAGAGAAGGGGCTCAGGAGAAAGGGAAAGCAGGCCCCACCAGAGACAAGCTGCAGCCACTGCCACAGTCACCACCACACAGCCACCATGGGGGATCGCTGGGAGCTTGACTCCACACTAACGACCTTTGCTTTAAAAACAGCCACTCTGGTCTGACCCACTTTTCGCAATAAGGCAGGTTAATGATCAAGTTCTGGCACAAACACTTCCCCCTGCCAAAGAGTTCGGTTTTGCCCCATGCACAGGCAGACGCCCCCTACACCAGGTCGGCCGAGCAGGCCAACACACCTGAGAGTCGCCGCCACAGCCTGAAGACCTGCGGTTACAGCCTGGCCTCAGGGCATGAACCAGGGACGCCCCGCACCTCGTGCTCTTCCCACAAACCAAGCCTGGGAAGAAGGCTCGAGCGGGGCTTCACTCCCAGGGCTGCAGCCCTGCGCACCGGGAACGCCTGGGAGGCCGACGCGGAGCAGGTGCCGAAGGGGGCCGTCCCGCAAGCATCGGAGCGACCCCAGCTCAGACAGCTCCCATGCCCGGGCGCAGAGGGGGTGGGGCCGCCGATTCTCTCGGTCTGCGGCGGCGGCGCACCCCGAAACCGCGTGTGCGCGCACGTGTCCCTGCGATGAGGCGCGCGTGTGCCCGCCGAGAGTGCCAGGCGAGGCTGCCCTCCCCGGGACCCCACGTGCGAAGCCCGGACTGCAGCCGGGGGCGACTGTGAAGGTGACCTTCAGGGCGGGGGCGACCCGGTGGAGGCCCCAGCGAGATACAAGTGGGCCAGGCGCGGAGGGAAGGCGACGGTCCCCGCGGAGTCCCGAACCCGCCCGCCCTGGTCC